>NC_136740.1:30756431-30818931 GCF_936440315.1 Barbus barbus
AGGTCTGTAATGATGAGTAATTGGAGGTAACTTTGACTACTATGATACTTTTTTGTGTGTGTGAGCTTGATAGTCCCCATTCACTATCATTATATGGAAATAAGTGACTCAATTGGAGAAAGAGTGTCCTGTGGGTATAAAACAAGAGTAAATGGATGAAATATATTGACAACTGCGGTGTTTGCATTATGGTGTTCCTTTTTTTTTTTGAGGTTTTTTAAATTGTCTCAGATAATGACCAGGAAGTCACTGCAGAAAATATTACTATGGTGCTTTTTTTGTTGTTGTTGTTGTTGTCATTTTCCAGTTTGACAGCACCAATCCCCATTCTCTTACACTGTGTGAAACGAAATGAGTGTGATAAAATGTAGACAGGTTTATTTTATTTTATTTTGCTGGTTTATTTTACTTTAATTAATTTATTTATTTTAAATGGATATTTTTCTTCATATTATCCCGGCGGGGAAACGCGTGATCTGGCAACCCAGCGACCCTCCCCTCCTCTCCTCTGGATGCCGCTGCGCTCCAGTAAAGAGACCCCTCCCATTGCTTGTAGAAACCTGCCCAAAGGGTGTGTTTTAGAGCGGTACGTATATCTGCTCCGCATCACGCACTGCAGACATGGTGAAAGGAGTCGGTGTATATGAAGTGGCCAGTGTTAGCGCTAAAAAACATCGTTTAAGTTCTTCACGGAGCGCGGAGGAGCAACAAGGCCATTCGTAGACCGAGTCGCCCGGATCGGGACAGGACAGCCGGCTCCGATGCTATCAGAAGATAACAACCACCAAGATGAGCAAAACCTGATTTGAGAACTGACTTTTATCGATGAGAAGTGTCTTGGAGTTGTCATTGAATGTCCTTTTCACGGCTGGCGGTGATGGAGGAAGAAAATGAACACCTTACAGTGTAATGCCTGAGGAAATCTTCTCACACCAAATATTTGAGTTGAGTATATATATTTCCTGCTTTAGATGCAGGTATAGACACACTTACCTGTCTATATTTCCTGGTTTGCTTCACCCGGAGGGGGTGTGCTGCTCGGTGCTTTACTCAAATCAGGAAGTACTTTAGGAAACCCAAGAGCCTTGTTAAAAGTCAGAAAATGATCCAGGGATTACCCAGTAGAAACTTCACCGTAGAGCTAGTTAAAGAACTGGTCAGATAATATCAGTGTTATATCTGGAGAGGCTTGATTCCTCTCTTCTTCTATGATGGAGCTCAAGATGTTCCTCCTCGTCTTGGGGCTCCTGGTGGGCACCAGCTCTCCAGGCATCGGCACCAATCACGGAAAGGCCCCTGACAGCCATGACCAGGGGCCCCAGAATCAAGGGAGCCACACTCACACTAACACTACTCCGTACAAGAAGCCCTTCCCGGTTCTGTCTTTGGATTATGAACATGTCAGGCTCCCCTTTGAGATTTCATTATGGGTTCTGCTGGCTTCACTCATGAAACTGGGTGAGTATGTTTATATTATGAATGTATATGTTATGCATTATTGGCTTTGGATTATTGTATTCAGGGGCAGTAATCTGTCTGACTGATAATACACACATGCATTATAATATCAAAAATAATATGGTATAAAAGTGTTTACATTTTCAGTGGCTTTGTCATATTTTGTGTGATTAACCATTAGGTAGTATATAAAATCTAAAACAAACTATTTTTTTTTTAGACACACACACACACACACTGAAAAAAAAAAATATGCATGTAACATAATATACTGTATTAAAATACAATGTATAAAAAATCAAATAAAAAAAAGTTTTGTATTTGTTATATAAAAATAAATATTACAAAAATGTATTTAAAGTTATTTTTGTATTAAAGTGCAGAAAGTTATCAAATTATAAAAAAACTGTATTTAGTGATATATATCATAATACTTTTATTTTATTATGATGTTATATTTTTGTATAATACATATGTAAATACATGTGATGACATGTTTATATTGTTATATCCAGTGTCTTATTTTAATTTATAATATCAAATAATATATAGGCCTATCATAACAAATGTATTTTATATTCTGTTATATTCAGTTGCTTAATTTTGTGTGATCCGATATTTATAAGTTAAAATATTCTAAACTTTAGTTTATTATGTGTGTGTGTGTGTGTGTGTGTGTTGATATGAGCACTCATAACATATATTACATTTACATTTAGTCATTTAGTAGACTTACAAATGAGGAGAATGGAAGCAATCAAAACCAACAAAAGAGCAATAATATGCAAGTGCTATAGTCTCAGTTAGCTTAACGCAGTACATGTAGCAAAGTTTTTAAAATGATATAATAAATAAAAAGAAAACAGATAGAATAGAAAAAGAATAGAGCAAGCTAGTGTTAGAGGCCTTTTGTGCTTTTGTTAATTGTATAATAAATAAAACAGATATAATACAAAAAGATTAGAAAATAATTTTTTTTTAAAGAAATATAGCACAAAAAAAATAGTATGTGGCTCAGAAACGTGAAGTTCTGAGAAAATCTCCCGCAGAATTAGTTTGCATTAATATTTTGTTATCTAGTGCACTGACGTTACGTGTGAGTTAAGTCACTTCGACCCAGAGAGACCCTTAAATTACCCTCTTCCCGGGGGCATTTTCTTTCGTGCTGTTTACCAGTGTAAATATTCCTTTTCACACAGTGATGAAGTTGCACAGTCATCAGAACAGTGTTTGGTCTTGCTGTCAGTATAATGTCTGGTCCAGTTTGCAGTTTATCTGGACAAGAACTGTCTATTTATTCAGGAAGACTGACATGTAAAGTGACCAATGGAACGCCTGGCAGCTGTGCAGCATCAGCCAATCAGCTCTTGCCGTTTTGGTGTGCATCATGGAATTGTGTGTCGTCTGAGACTAGGACGGTGGTAACCTGAGATTCTTACATGCTTGCTGTTGAATGATACCCTACAGTGCACAGTGTCAATTAGACGCCTGGTATACGGCTAATTACAGTGCATACTGACCCGAGAGTACTGACTGCACCAGGCCTGTGTAATTAAATGCTTAGTGAGACAATGAAGTGTTGTTGGGTGTAATATGGTTTAGTAAATCATGTTTTACTTATTGAGTGGGTTATGAGGCGGTTAGTGCATAATGTGACTATTGCTATCAGTGCTTGAGAGGAAACAGAGAATGGTGAAGATTTGGGGAAATGCGTAACGTATGATGCGAGAGGAGAGGAGGATGTCGGCGCAGAGGGTATATGAGGTCAGGTATGTGCAAACGCTGAGTTGCAGGCTTTCTTCCTGTTTCAGTGCGTTAGCTGTGACGGTTGCTAGCTTCCCGATCTACAATCCTCCCGCTGGAGTCTGAAGCCGTCTGCGTGTTGTTTTGTTGACATCTCAATTCTCACACTCGGGCTGTGTTCAGTCTGCCTCCTCTGCTGGTCGACAGTATCATTGTCATTCACAGGGTTTACATCTCAATCCATCTGTTCAAATGAATTGGTGCCACTGCTAGGGTTAAGCATTAATGTTTCAGAGTCTGTTCATTATTAATAAATGCTCCTCATGGGAGCATCATCCTGAAGACCGCAAGAAGTAGGCCTAGTTCATACAGTAGGGCTCAGTTATAGCTTGTATTAGCTAATTGGCATGGTGGAAATTGAAAGCAATCTGATACAGACATGGGGTTTAGATTAATTAATCAGAACAGTTTGAATGAACTCCAGTCAGATGGGTTCAGATTACAATAATTGTGACCCTGGAGCACAAAACCAGTCTTAAGTCGCTGGGGTATATTTGTAGCAATAGCCACAAATGGGTCAAAATTTATGATTTTTCTTTTATTCCAAAAATCATGAGGATATTAAGTAAAGATATTTTGTAAATTTCTTACTGTAAATATATCAACTTAATTTTTGATTAGTAATATGCATTGCTAAGAACATAATTTGAACAACTTTAAAGGAGATTTTCTCAATATTTAGATTTTTTTGCACCCTCAGATTCCAGATTTCCAAATAGTTGTATCTCAGCCAGATATTGTCCTATCATAACAAACCATACATCAATGGAAAGATTATTTATTCAGCTCTGTAATTACTTTTATAAGTGTTTTGTCATCAAAATGTAACACATCTTCAGGGTCCTCCAAAAGACTTTCCACCATTAAACATCTCCGTTATTCATTTTCAATTATTAATAAATGTAATATCATTGTTTGACAGGGCAACTGTAATAATGTTTTCCCTTAGCTTTCAAATAATTTTGAAGTTAGGACAGCTGTGGGGTTGCCCTAAAGTTAAGACAGTTTTTAGGATTATTTGTCAAGTTAGGAGGTTTCTGTAATATCCCTTTCCTATCTGTAGTTAAGATAGAAATGCTGTTCTGTAATAGCTTTTGTCCTAAATGTGGTCCTAACTGAAATGACCATGTTTACCAAACAGATAAAATGAGATTTTGAAGTTAGGATATTTCTGTTATAAGCCCCCAGGGTCACAATTGCTCTGGTGTTGTTTGATAGAGCAGTAATTCAGGTTGCCGCTCCGCAAGAGACAATGTGGAAATATTCATCTATAATAACTTCGAAAGCAGCCAGTTATGCTATTTAGAGACATCATTCAGAAAATGTGCCTGCAAAATGCATTGGTTGACCAAACACAATTTTATGGATGAATGCATTTATTGAAAGCTTGTCATGTGACTATGTAAGATAAGTCCCGCTGAGATTTAATGTCAAATGGGGTTGGCTAAATTAAATAAAACAAATCTGTTGTATTTAAATATGTACTCATGCTCTGTAAATGTCACATGAGGATATAAGTCAACAGGCCCAGATTTCCAAAGAAAGCGTCACAGATTTCTGCAGAATTCAGCTGTCGTTTTGTTTTACAGCAACTTAAGGTTATCTGACTTATGTGTCCATTGTTCATTCTGTTCTCTCGTTACATGCTACTTCTAAATTGATCTGTGTGAACTAATCTCCCATGACCTCAGAGTGTGAAACTGGTTTAGGCTGTGGTGTATTGTCTGCTTGAATCAGTGTTTTCATCAGACCCCCGTCACCCACCGTTCACTCTCGTTAGTTTGATCAGCTGATTAGCGCTCGGTTTTAAGCGATCTGGCTTGACCGGAGGGATTCCAGCACAGCCGCTTCTGGAGGGTGGAGAGGACAGCAAACATCCACATTATCTGGTCTCTAAACGCTGCAAAAAATGGCTTATCTTACTTAGTATTTTTGTCTTGTCTTAAATCAAGACACTTTTACTAGATAAGCAAAATGACGTAAGATATTTAGTCTTGTTTCCAGGGGAAAAAGTAAAATGATCAATTATCAAGTAAAATGATCTGCCAGTGGGGTAAGACAAATACTGTTGTTTTAAGAATATTGTACTTACCCCACTGGCAGATGTAATTTTGCTTGTCTAATTAAAGACAGAATTTTTAGATATTTTGACTAGAAACAAGACAAAAATACTAAGGAAGATTAGCCATATTTTTTGCAGTGATGATCCTTAAAGAATCCTTAAGAAGATCCTTTAGAAAGTCTCAGCCCTCAGCGATAAGGGCTTTGTTTCTGTTGGGCCGGTTGGACTTGTAGCTCATGCATATGCATGTCGTCTGTTTTTAAAGGGGCTACATTTTTTTCATACAAATGTTTGCCATCTGTTGATGGGATGTTCCCTCTTACCAGCTGACTGTGGCCAGGGCTCATTAATTGTTAATTAGTATTGTGTTTAATCAGCATTAGAGGAAACTAATTATTTGAACTTTGTTGGCAGACACCTAAGATTTGACCTTTGCCCTTCACTCAGCTCATTTAAAGTCCCTTTTAAATACCATGGTATAGCAATGATTTTTTTTTTTTCTGTAGCTTTACTAATATTAAAGGAAAACTTCTATATGCACTACCATTTTTCTTTAAAGAAATTGATACTTTTATTCATTAAGGATGCATTGAAATGAATACAATGACAGTAAAGACATTTATAATGTTACAAACAATTTCTATTTCAAATAAATGCTGATCTTTTGAACTTTCTATTCATCAAAGGATCCTGAAAATAATAATGTATCAATGTTTTCAAAAATATATAAAGCAGCACAACTGCTTTCAACATTGATAATAATCAGAAATGTTTCTTGAGCAGCAAATCAGTATATTAGAATGATTTCTGAAGATCATGTGACACTGAAGACTGGAGTAATGATGCTGGAATACAGCATTCATTCACAGGAAGAAATTATATTTTACAATATATTCACACAGAAAACAGTTATTTGTAATTGCAAAGTGAAAGTGAAGTGACATACGGCCAAGTATGGTGATCCATACTCAGAATTCGTGCTCTGCATTTAACCCATCCTTAGTGCACACACACACAGCAGTGAACACTCATTTATGCTGCAGCGCCCGGGGAGCAGTTGGGGGTTCGGTGCCTTGCTCAAGGGCACCTCAGTCGTGGTATTGAGGGTGGAGAGAGCACTGGACATTCACTCCCCCCACCTACAATCCCTGCCGGCCTGAGACTCGAACCCGCAACCTTTGGATTACGAGTCCAACTCTCTGACCATTAGGCCATGAGCACATTTATATTTTTATTTAGTTAATGATTACACATTTTTCTCTGCTAGTTTCTATCTTGGTAACAGTTGTTGTTAGTGATAATAATATGCAGATTAGTCACCTGGCAGCCAGGCCCAGTCTTTCACTGAGATGATGCTGGTTTTTCCCTCGACAGGCTGTTCCCTTGTGACCAGGATCAATATGACTCATTGGCACAGCCGTTACGAACACCTTTAGTGACCTGTAATCAGAGGAACGTAACACGCGAATGAGACTTCACTGCTGCTGCTTCTCATTTCCATTTCTTGCCTGTTTACCCCTCAGATTTACATGCCAGATGTTTGCTTAACCTGTTCCATCTGCCAAGCCAGAAATTTGACTGACTGATCCAACATCTAAGACTCAACACGATGAAAAAAAAAGAAGCTTTATTGGAATTTGAAGTTTTAAATACAGATGCATGCAGCTCTATTGCATAAGTTAATGATAAAGCAAAATGTCATATTTCTGCCATTGCATACTATATATCGACCCAGCCGTAGACTGTATATTAGAGGAGTCTTGGTGCAGACAGAGAGATCTGACATGCCCGGTAACTCTCTGGAGGTTTCTTGTCCCTCGTCTTCTGCCAGGCTGCTCCCATTATCACGGTCCCTACGGGCAGCCGTGTGTTTCACTGCAGCTGAATGCCTGGCGACAAGAACGGTCTGCAGATTTCACCATGCCCTTGAGAGCATTCTGTGTGACTCTCCAGCAGCGATACCCACTAACTAGGGTTTTCTGTGCCGACCGAAGAGGTCGGCTGAGGACGGTTGTGTAGATAGAATCTGTTCAATTGGAAAAGTAATTGAAAAGTTTTGGTTGGTGAAAACGGCACCGTAAAAGTTTCACTTGAATCAAGATTATAAAAGAGAATAGTTTTCTTTTTGATTTTATGTTTTATTATATTTGTTATTTTATTTATTGAAAAAAAAAAAAAAAAAAAAAAAAAAATATATATATATATATATATATATATATATATATATATATATATATATATATATATATATATATATATATATATATATATATATAAATAATATGAATGAGCATTTACAATAATACTTATCTCTGCTATTTTATGAATGTGACATTGAACCAGATAAGTAATTATTCAACTGCTATTAATATGTCCACATTTTAAGTAACTTGAATTTGCAAGATATTTAATTTGGTGAATGCATACTATTTACCAAATGAACATATGATTACACTGATTTTTTTTTTTTACAGTTGTATATAAAACGAAGATTATAGTAAGTTAAGGAGTAGTAAGTTCTACAAGTCTTTCTATTATTATTATTATTATTATTCCCCAGTCAATTTTTCTACCCAGGTAAAAAGCCTTGCGGTTATATTCGATGGTTTGCTTTCGTTTGGCTCTCATATTAGTAATATTTCACGTTCTGCATTTTTTTCATTTACGCAACATTGCTATACTTCGTTCTTCACTTTCTCAAGATAATACTGAAGTACTTATTCATGCATTGGTTACATCTCGGATTGATTATTGCAATTATCTTTTAGTTGGCATTCCTGAAAAGCAATTTCATTGATTAGTTAATCCAGAATTCAGCAGCTATAGTTACTAACTCATGTACTTTTGACCATATATCTCCAAGTCTTTTTCGGCTGCATTGGCTTCCTGTTCGTTATCGTGTTCATTATAAAATTTTACTTCTTACATACAAAGCTCTTCATAATTTGGCACCTCATTATCTTTCAGATCTTCTTCATTTGTATACTCTGTTGTGCTCTTTGAGATCATCTTCTGCAGATTTATTGTCTGTACCAAAGTTCAAGATGAGTTCCTTTGGTGGTAGGGCTTTTAGTTGTGAAGCGCCAAAGTTAAGGAGCTCTTTACCTTTGCACATTCGCCAGCTGGACTCAATTTCCCATTTTAAAGTTCAGATAAAAACGTATTTGTTTAGAATAGCTTTTAATGATTTGCTTGTTTAAATGTTATAATGCTTGTGTTTGTTTTGTATTTTACTGTACGGTGTCCTTGAGTGTCTTGAAAGGTATTATTATTATTATATCATATTTAATATTATGTCTCACAAAGCTGATCAAGAACATGTCTAGGTCATATTCATGCTAAAATCTATTTGCTTTAAGAAAATTGTTACTTTTTTGTCACCATTAGAATTGTTTGTGCACCCCCCTCCTCCCCAAATTCTCATTATTGTAATGCAAAAAAAATCTCATTATTATATATGTAATATAGAAAAAATACACCCGTGCAACATTTACAAGTAATGATTGTTTTTCGTTTATGCATATTTAAATGAAAAATATTGACTTTTCAGTAAGAAGAATCACCATCAGAGTAATTGAAAAATATATAAAATAAAATATATAAACAGAATATACAAAATTTAACAAACAAACTTTTCTGAAGCTATCCAGCAATGCATATTTGGTTAGGAAATGTGCTTAATTCAATGACAATATCGCAATGCAAAAATTATAATGGCCTTTAAAATAAGCTTTACTTTCTTAATGCAAAACCTCTTTTTTTTATTAGATTTTGAAATTTGAGCATGTGTTCATGAGATATTCATTCATTAACACATCTATTTATTTATTGAGCACTGTTGTTTTAATTGCCGACACACACAACCTCAAGTGTGAGTTTACCTTTACAGGGTTTAGTGTCATGCAAATCATTAACCGTGGTAAGGAAATCTTTGGGATTTGAGCAGAAACCAAACACAAAAACCTCTAATGCTCTGCTGTCAGGCTAAAGCGAGACTGACCTGCCCACCTGACACACTTTTACAGCAGTTCTTCAGTGAAGAATAGCCTGTTGATGCTGTTTTACAGGTCTGAGCAAGGAACACCCTTTAGCATGCTTCTGAAAGCCTTCCTTTAGAAACGTCTGTTTCTTTGTCACTCTTACAAGTAAAAAATGTAAAGCAGTCCTGTCCGCTGATACTGCGGTCTATACGTGATCCATAATACAGCTAAATCTTATCAGGTGACACATTTCTACCACCACGAGGTGTATTTATAATTCTGTACATGTCCATCGCTGCTGGCTTGAGACAGTCATGATGACTTCGCTGCTTGTAATTGTTGAGTGTCAGGACCGTTTGCTCTAACGCCGGCAGTTTATTGCAGTCTAATGTTCCCTAAAGGGCTTTTGTAAGTGGCGTGGAAATGCTTATGAAATCACACATTTAAATGCACAGTAACACTGTAATGCTTAGTACAGTAGATTAGCATGCAAAAGATGCATTTGAGTCTAGAAAGTTCTACAGAAGTATGTGAATGCACATTCTGCTACACCAGCCTGGTTTTGTGCATAGTTGTGTTCTGAAATGTTTTAACAGCAATTCTAAATGGTTGCATTCTATATATATATATATATATATATATATATATATATATATATAAATCATTTTTATCATTATTTTATTTATATATATATATATCATTTTTAATATACAGTATCTCACAGAAGAGTACACCCCTCACATTTTTGTAAATATTTTATTTTATTCAAATGCAATTAATCGTTCAGCCCTAGTTTGTAAGTTAAAGTTAGTTAAGCTGGACATTTATAGCAGCTATTTGAATAATAGCGTATGATGTTTAACGTATGAGGAACTGAATGGCCCTCTTTAGATCTGACAGTTCCTAGACATTCAAGAACTTACACTTTGTATATTTTTGGATTTTTTTTTTTAGGGAGAGACAACAAGCAACAGAATAAACAACAGCTCTCTTTGCTTTTGCATGGATTAATTGTATAATTATTTGTGAAGTCTAAATGAGAAATGCTGTGTACAGCTTCTGTTTTAACCCTTTCACACTAGATTCGAAACGAATTATGCAAAACCTGCTTTCCAATGTAAACAATCTTCAATGCAAGCATGAAGCATAAAAATGTTGCTTGTGGGCTTGATCATTTTCAGTTTGCAGATCTGTTTCAACAGTGCAATGATCAGTTTTATTGGGTTTCAGTTGGGGTATGTTTCACAGGTGTAATGTGTTGTAATTTTAACATGCTGTCAGTATGAACCAGACCTTTGTCTCGAGTCTCAGGTTTAGCAAGTTTGAATATGTTTGATCTCTGCTCTATTTGACCTTTCATTTCTGATGTGATGAACAAACCAGAAATAACTATGTAGTGATGGGAAGCTAAGATTGTTTTACAGACTTGATCTTTGAATCTTGTTCAAGAAAATGAACTAATATTTAATAGTCTTTATACATGACATGCATGACGAATGCAAAGTCTGTCTGTGCAATGACGGGTCCTACTCTGAATACAAGTTAATGATCATTTAGAATAAAAGCAAATAAGAAATTATTTAAAACAATCAAAATTTATGAAGAGCTCTTAAATGCATCCTAGTAAATTATTAATTAATATTTACCTTATTATTATATATATTTTAATATTTACACATCAGTTACTGTCATTTGATGTTTGTTTTGAATTCTTTCCCTGAAACATATGAATGTAAATATTAGCATGTTCAGAAATTTGCCTAAAGAAATCAAACTGGTTGTTGTCCAGTCTGAACTGAGATTAAAACCGGTTTGGAAACTAATTTAAATCACCAAGAGCATCCAGAGAGGGTAAATCTTATGAACTCATATCTGTCTATGACGTATCATAGCAGTGAATATTGCAGCCAAAAATGAATTATGAGAAATGATTATGGTAGTTCACCTCCTGATTCCCTGCTGCACCTTCTGTTTCAAGACTTTCAGTAGTTTGCCATGTGACAGACACAAAATGAACATAGTTCACAATCATTACTTGGTTCAATAGAATTTAGTTATTATATTTTATTTTTGAAGTGAAACTAAGCCATGATTTATTTATTTATTTATTTTTATTGCTTTGCATTACATTTTTTTTATAACAGTATATTGTTATTGTTTTAAATTTAAACAAAGCAGAAATTTATTTTTAATTGTTTATTTTAGTTATTTATACAACTAAGCCTGTTTTAATTTTATTTTATATAAAAGTATTTATTTATTTATATTATAATAATAAAATGTTCAATAAGAAATGCCATATTTTCCAGATTATGTCATCTGATACATGCTGCGCCTTATATTCCAAAGCGACTTATATAATGCACTTAAAGGAATAGTTCACCCAAAAATGAAAATTCTGTCATTAATTACTCACCCTCATGTCGGGTCAAACCTTCGTTCATCTTCAGAACACAAATTAAGATATTTTTGATAAGGGTCCTACCATAATCAAGGCACAGAAACAGCAAGGACATCGGTGAAGTAGTCCATGTGACATCAGTGGTTCAACCATAATTTTATGAAGCTATGAGAATACTTTTTGTGCGCAAAGAAAACAAAAATAATGACTTTATTCAGCAATTCTGTGTTTCTGCGTTACTGTGCCTTGATCGTGGTAGGACCTCTCGGATTTCATTAAGAATATCTTAATTTGTGTTCAGAATTTTAAATTTTTGGGTGAAATTTCCCTTTAGCGTCAAACATGCAAAACATGATTTGGATTTGTGCCGAATGATAGAGGTTCATGAGTACACCTTTGTTTGTTTAGCACATTTCCCACATGCTTGTAGTTTCAATTTCACTTAAATTTGTGTTGTGGTTATTATAAACAACATTTATTATAAACCCCAAGTCAAAATGTTGTTTGCTTTGTACTTAAGTTTTTGTATTTTCATCAACACAGGTTTGTTTTAGTTCACAAAGGCATATCTTTAGTAAAAGATTTGGCTCGTTCAGTGATTTACTGTGAATTTTAGCCAAGAACACACACACTTGATCTGTCCTTGTTGGTCCTCTGCTGTGATTTAGTAGAGCAGTAAAGCTGTGTCATGCATGCCGTCAGATTCCCACGAGCTGCTTGAGTGGATGCACATAAACGTCTGCTGTGAGAGCAGATCTTGCAGAGAATGTTTAAGAATGTCTTAATCTAGTTAACTAAAACAGGGTAGTTCTAGTTAACGAAGACTTTTTTACTACTTGAAGTAAACAGTAACCAAAATAAAATATATATATATATATAAAAAACAATCTTTAACTCTCTTTCAAACATTTTAGTGTGTTAAAACTAATAAATAAAAATTATAAGTAAATAAAAAAATAAAACTAATTAAAATGACAAACACACATCAAAATTATTAAAACTTTAAAATTAAGGTGAAAACCGAAAACATAAAAATTAAATCTAATTTAAAATAAATAACAATGAATAAATACTATAAACATAAAAAAATAATAATAATAATAATAAAAATGACAAAACACAACAAAATTACTAAAACAGTGAAGTGAAAACAGTAAATATAAAAATACAATCTTATTCAAAATATTAACAAAAATCTGACACTGGATCAGAGGAAGTTTACATTGAGTTTATACATGCTTTTTTTTAAGGGACCATTCTGTGTGCAGAAGATTTTGATGCACTGCATAGTAGATGCACCCCATTTGCATACAGTTATCTTAAAGTTACAGAACAATCTTTTAATTAATTCCAAGGTTGTAAGGGCAAATAATGGCTGTTTTGGGGCAAGAAACCTTAATTAAAAGTGGGCTGCTGAGAAAAAGATATTGCTAGAAAAGTGTGCATTTTGGGCCCTTTCATCCATCTTTTCTTTTTTCCTCATCTCTCCAGCTATTAACTTTGTTCCCTTGCCACTTCAAGGCACAAAGATGTGTAAAAAAGTGAGAACGTGGAGTCAATGAGTTATTTAGATCACAGCTTGCATGAAGGCTTCGTTTCTGTAGCGGTGAGATGTTGACATCGGTTATGTGCTAACGAGCGTTTTTAATTGGATGTGCTCAGAGTGTATGTTGGCGGTAACATGTTCACGCTGTATTCTCGTCTCTCCACACGTGCCAGCAGAAGACGTGTGTCACTCTGGACTCTGAATAATTCACAGCCTCTCCTGGGGGCTCATTGTAGGCTGTTTGAGGGGCCTCACCACGGGCACGGGGTCAACGTGAAGGTCAAATCACCTCATAATAGCTGAGGAATTCTGACTCTGCTGTTTTGTCCTGTTGCTATCAGTCCTTAGTGTATTTATATAATACTGCTCTAGGGACGGGCTGTATGAGCACAATCTTATCAGGGTGTGAGTAGTTCTTTATCACTGTAAAGGTCCAAAATATTTGTATGTGTTTTTTTTTTTCGTATTCGTCATCCTTTCCTATCAAAACGCTTGCTATGGATGCGAAAACGTATAAAATCGAAACTGATCCGTTTTTTAATATATTTTTTTTAATGACGGGTGAAAGTTTTGGAGGCAGTGTGTAAACGTGATTGACACAATGTGAGGTTGTATTTATTTTTTAACATGCGAAAATTTCGGACAAGAATTTCAGACTCCGTGTGCAAAGACCTTAACTCTGTCATAATCTAGGTATTTATGCCTCAACGTGTCGTAAAAATTGTTTATATATTAAAAATTTTGGATTTTTTGTTTATAATATTATGTTCGTAAAATAAGCTGAATTTTATTTTTATGTAATTTCTGAAGTGATTTATTTATTTAATAATAATATATATATATATGTATGTGTGTATATGTATGTAATTTTGATAAAGCAGTGAAACAAAGCAGAAGCTATTTATTTTTATTTATTTGTTTTTTAGTTATTTATGTTTTTCGATAAACAAGTAAAACTAAGCCAGTTATTTATCTTATTCATCATTTTATTGTACAATTTATTTATTTTGTGAATTGTTTTTTTTAAATGTCCCTTTACAGAATGTAACAAACCACAGGTTGTTAAACTTGTTGCTATAAGACACTTTTAACAAAACACTGAAAAAATACTTCCTGTCCTTCTGATGCATGTGCATGTAGACAAATGAATACAATACAGTTATGTTGATTGTATAATATCTGAATGGCTGCCAGTGGAGAAACAGGCTTATTTCCTCCATTAGTGTTGTAGCTAGTATACAATGTTAACCAGCTAAATGTTTTTTTTGTTTTGTTTTTTTTACAGCCATTATTTAAACGAGTTTGAGTAAAATCACAATTATATCATCAAAAAATATATAAAAATAAATCGATGTGCAACTTAAATGATTTTTTTATTTGTGTTGATCAAATTTGATTGAATGATTATTACATTTTATTTTTGTTTAAATGTTTTAGCTGCATGATACGTTTTTATTTAATTTAAGTTGTTTATTTTGACTGAAATATTTTATTTTATATTATATTATATTATATTTAGTGATGATTTGGTGATGAATTTAGTGAAATTGTGGCAACCAAAAATATTTGTTACCAAAATATGTATATATAAAATACAACCAAAAATATGTATTACTTTTGCAATTTCAGCAAAAGTATCGGTTAACTCTTTGTTAAAATTTAGAAAATTTGTATGAATTATATGAATATCCAATGATTGCAGTTGTCCTGTCTTGATGCAACCATGTTTCTCATTCTCTTTCAGGGTTCCACCTGATCCCTCGCTTGTCCTCCATCGTGCCGGAGAGCTGTCTGCTGATCGTGGTGGGCCTGCTGGTCGGCGGTCTCATGAAGGTGGTAGGCGAGGTCCCTCCGGTGCTGAATTCCAAAGTCTTCTTCCTGTTCTTGCTGCCTCCCATCATCCTCGACGCCGGCTACTTCCTGCCCATACGGCAATTCACTGAGAACCTGGGCACTATTCTCATGTTTGCAGTGGTGGGAACGTTCTGGAATGCCTTCTTCGTTGGTGGTCTCCTGTACGGCGTTTGCCAGCTTGAGGGCCATAGACTGGCGACCGTGGACCTCCTGTCGTGCCTGCTGTTCGGCTCCGTCGTCTCGGCTGTGGACCCCGTGGCCGTGCTGGCTGTGTTTGAGGAGATCCACATTAACGAGCTGCTCCACATCCTGGTGTTCGGAGAGTCTTTACTTAATGACGCTGTCACTGTGGTGAGTTCACTGAGTTCTACTTATGAAAAAGAAAATTAAGTAGTGTTACTGTATGTATGTGTAAATATCATTTATATAAAGTTTTATTTATATAATAAAAAAATATGCATGCGTGCATGCATACATACACACACACACACACACACACACACACAGGTGCTTCTAAAAAAATTTGAATATCTTGAAAGTTCAGACGTCTTCAGGAAAAGGGCTACCAAGCCACTTCTGAACCAGAGACAACGTCAGAAGCATCTTACCTGGGCTGTGGAGAAAATGAACTGGACTGTTGCTCAGTGTGGTCCAAAGTCCTCTTTTCAGATGAAAGTCAATTTTGCATTTCATTTGGAAATCAATGTCTGGAGTCTGGAGGAAGAGTGGAGAGGCACAGAATCCAAGCTGCTTGAAGTTTGCAAATTATTTATTTATGATATATAGATTATTTGGACACCCCCTTCTAATGAACATGTTTGACTACTTTAGTAATTTCTGCGAGTACAAATCTTAATGTTTAAGCATATAATGATATTCTAGGGAATTGTGTGCTTCTAATTTTACAGCAAGAGTTTGAACAGAACCCTTTTCTATTCTAACATGACAGTGCCTCTGTGTATAAGACACGGTTCAAAAACACATGATTGATTGAGTCAGTGTGGAAGAACTTGACTGGTCTGCAGAAAGACAAGTCCTGATCCAAAAACTCATCACCAAACACCTATGAATTGTACATACACTATATGGACAAAAGTATTGGCACACATCCTTCTTTAGAACAGAAAAAGGCACTAACACAACTGTGGCAACAAAGATGGAAACATAGTTCATGTATTTAAAAATTGTATTTCCATCTGTTGCAACAGTTTTGGACGTGTCTAAAATGACTGAACCCATACAAACAACTCATTGGTGTTTGGTTTGTATAAAGTGTATAATATTTAAAATATAATTATATTGAAATTTACTGTCAAAATATGAATGTATTTTTATTTAAATTAATTAATTAATTTTAATTAAATGATGTTATTATTTGATATTAGTTATTGGCAGAATGTCGTTTATTGTGTCCTGCCTCTGCTGTTGTAGCTCTCTGTCGATCAGCCGCTAGTCTCTGTATAATCTATGGGATTGTTCCAGTCCTTCTCTCTCTGGGAGAACTCACTCTCACAGCTCAGTTTATCAGCTGATTGAGTCGTCTCGTTTCCATTAGCTCAACTGTTTTTCCCTGACTGCTTGACCTCATGCTTTCAATGATCTTCTGTCTCGAGTGGTCAATGAAACCAATCACACTTAGAGGTGATCAATGAAAGAAGTCAAACATGAGATCAGGTGTTCGATGAAGTCCTCCTCTGCTAATCTGAGCAGTATTGGTTGTCCCGCTTTGTACATCTCCACTGGGAAGCAGTAAATACATGTTTGAGTTTTTTGCACAAGCACAAAAGGGTCTGATAATATTTAATGTACTTCATAAGAGGAAAAATACTAAATCTGGATGTTTACACATTTTCATAATTTAAGCAAGAAACCTTGTGATGCAGTCTTAGACATATAGCTAGTTGGTTAGTAAGTTAAACTAAATAAATAATAAATGAAAGAATTGATATAATTTAAATAAATGTAAATAAATAAATAATATAGTATGCAATTTTTGTTGTAGTAATACTATATTATATATGTACGTATGTGAGTAAATTCAGTAATTTAATTTAATAATGCAAATATTATAATAATTAGATTAAATTAATATATTGCTTGTTTGTGTATATATAATCTTTTGATATTGTATATTAATAAAAAATATATTATGAATAAGTATAATGAAGTATAATAATTAGAATAAATAATGTTTTTTATATATATATTAATTAAAATAAATTATAAATAGTTTATTTATTATTATTATTATACTTGACTATAATAAAGTTTATAATAAATAATACTTACAATAAATTATAATATATCATTAATAAATAAAAAATATATATTTCTCAAATTAAATGTTAATATTAACTAAACATAGTAATACATTTTAACATGTTTTTTTTATTTTTTATATAAATATAATATTAATTAAAATTAAGTAAAAATGTCATTGAAAAAAAAAATATATATATATACTTTTAATACCATGGTAACACTATGCCCGGTTTCAAAGACGAGGCTTAAACCTAGTCCCAGACTAAAATGCATGTTTGAGCTGTTTTAACTGAAAGCAGCTTGATGCTCACCAATAATGTTTTTTTTTTCCTCTCTGAGGCACGTTTCTAAAAGCTACTTAAATGTCCTAATTGAACTATGGCCTAATCCTGGCCTAAACTAAGCCCTGTCTGTGAAACCAGGCCTGTATGTTTGATTAAGCTGCCTGTGGCTCTAATGCTGTGGATGGTGTTCATTCCTGATGCACACTTCCTGTTGTTCTTGTCTGTAGGTGCTGTATCATCTCTTTGAGGAGTATAGCAGTGTGGGCACAATCAGTGTCATGGATGTGTTTCTGGGTGTCGTGTGTTTTCTGGTGGTGTCGTTTGGTGGTATCGTGGTGGGAGGCATCTACGGGATCCTGTCGGCCTTCACGTCCCGCTTCACCTCGCACACGCGTGTCATCGAGCCTCTGTTCGTCTTCCTCTACAGCTACATGGCTTACCTGTCGGCGGAGGTGTTTCATCTGTCCGGCATCATGGCGTAAGTGACCACTTCATTTACTAGCAGTGCTATTTCAGCATCATTGAGGTACTCTTACAGTGTTTTGTTCATATTTTTAATTAGTTTTAATTTTAAGATTTTTAGTTTTTATTGTAATTTGAGATTAAGTTTTAGTAATTTTTATTTTATCTTATTTTATTTTTTAATAAATTTTTTTAGTTATGGTTTCTATTTTAAATGTTTTAGTTTTTAGTTTCTTAATTTAGTTTATTTTAGTACACTTAGTACTTTTCAGTTAAGGTTTATTTTATTTCAAGTGATGTAAATTATTTTGTTTCATTTGAGTTGAAGTTTTAGCAATTTTTTTTCGCAGTCATTTATTTTTTTATGTCTATAGTAATTTTTTTCAGTATTCGTTGTTTTAGTGAATCAAGTAAACTTGATAAAAATGGAAAATATTGCTGAAATGAATAAAGTTGATGTTTTGTTTTTGTATTTTTTAAATTTCATTTAAAGGTCATTTTATTTCAGTTAATGGAAGTGTTTTTATGGCTTTAGTTTCATTTTAATTTGAGTTCAAGTTTTTTTTGTCATCTTTATTAGTTTTCTTTTAAATATGACTATATAGTTTTTATACATTTTTGTTTAACTTTTAGTTTTAGTTATTTTAGTCAAGTAAATCACATGGAAATGGTAAAAGCTGCTAGGTAACTAGTTTAAATAAAATGTTTATTTTAAATTCAAACTAAAAAGTTTATTTAATTTATTTTTTGGGACATATTTGCATTAATTATTTTTATTTCAATTAATGCAAATGCATTTTTTTATGGTTTTAGTTAACTATATAACCCTGTTTACTAAAGTGATTTATAAAATGTTGCTAAAACCTTTTATTTGGAATAACATGCACCAATAATTGTGCACAATATGATGCGGAATAAAATGCAACATGCTAAATTAATCAATTAGTTAATTAGATTTAATTAGATTTTCATTCTAAAAGATTGATTAAATTGTTAAAGTTTGAATAAATTTCATTAGACACTTTTTTTTATGATAAATTTGTATTAAATAATAAAACGATCTTAAAATTCTGTGAATTTTTGCAAAAAAAAACATTTTTAGTTTGGAGTAACAATAAGTCATTCTCAAAAAGACCAGGAGCATGCATTCATGTTGAATTTATTTAACATTAAAATAAGTTGTTATTTTATGGGGCTTTTTTTATTTTTAAAATTGACTCTCCAAAATTGCACGAGTGTTTTCTGTTTCTCACTAAATGATAAAATCAATAAACGGGGCCAGATGAAGCAGGTCAAGGCTGGTTTTTCTCAGATTTGAAAGCATCCAGTGATTTAACAGCTTGTTGCCGACACTTCATCTATCGTCTCAAGGCGTCTGGAGTCATTGCTCGTAAGTAACAGTCTGTCAGAGCTCGGTCAATACCTCAGCGCTGAAGACGGCTCTCGGTTATGAGCTGGTGACGCTCGAGTGGATGATAAAAAGAGTCTGAAGCTCCGACAGGCCTGGAGATGAAGCAGTGATTCACAATGTATCTCATGGTCTGCAAAACTGATCCACCCATTACAACAAACAATTAAAAATGGACAGGCTGGGTGGTGTAATATTGTTTAACGATTTGTTTGTTTCTTTTTGAAAGAAATTCAAGTCAGTAAGGATGCATTAAATTGATTCAAAGTCTATTTAAAATGTAATAAACTAGTTTCAAATAAATGCTGTTCTTTTGAACTTTATATTTTTAAAATTTTGTAATATTTTCATCTGATTGTTAGTTTTATTTTGCCATTTCATTAGACATCCTTATTTGATGATACATTTGTAGTAAATCATAAAACAAATAATCCAGAAAAAAATAAAATAGAAAACACAGAATTTGAAAAAATATCATGCGACGCCTGGAGAAATTATGCTGAAAATTCAGCTTTGATCACAGGAATCAATTATAATCATAGAAATCAGCTATTTGAATATATTTCACAATATTGCTATATCTTTGACTAAATAAATGGTGAGCATAAGAGCCAAATTTTCAAACTCGACACCAAATGTTTGAATGGTAGTTTACATTTTATGCATTTGGCATATTATTTCCTAAGTGTTTTACATATCAGTTTATGTATCTTTGAATGACCTTAGCATAGCTAGCAGCAATATCTACCCTTTCAGGTACAAATGCATGCATTTGCTTGACATGACGTACCTTTTTACCCTTGTATTGTATAAAACAAGTCATTTTATCTAAAAATGACACACAGTCTCGAATGCATATTGCTGTATAAAACAGCACAGAGCTGTGAAATAGCCTATTATGCAAAGCATTGCTCCTGAAGGCACGGCTCACTGCGGTCACAGGAAGTGTTGTCACAGATGCCCTTTTAAAAGAGGAACAAATGAGAACAGGAGGAGCCTTCACAAGCCCAGCAGTTAAAATGATCAGTCCTGATAATGATCCCAGTCAGAGGTGGAACTGCGACCCGCCTCTGTTAACATTGTGTTACAGTGAGTCACAGGTTTATCAGGTGGAGATAGTTAGGCATTGAAGCACACCCCATAATCCTCCACTGCTTCCACTTGCAGACAAAAGTCAGTCACTTCAGTTGTCAGTAAGTTGTCGTGACCACCTCGACTGTAGGTGGAATTAATTCCTCACGTCGAGCTAAATGAGGGAAATTGAGATGTTCACTTTAAAGGGTGTATGCTGATGTATTTTGATGATTTATTGAAACTGTTGCCGTGGTGCGATTTTATGCAAGGGCTGGTCGAAATTCAACCCTTGGACCAACTGACTGTAGGGCAAATTGGGACAGAAATGTATTACTATTGTATAGTAAAACTTGTAGTTAATAATGATAATAATAATAAATACCATTTATTGCAACATTATATTGTATTATTATTTTAAGGAATATCATAGAACCCAAAAATATTTTTTTTCACCCAAGTTGCCTTATTTGACAGAAAATAAAATATAAATAAATAATACATTTTGAGAAATTTTTATTATTATTATTATTATTATTAAAGAAATGTAATACAAACAAAATATATTTTTTATCCATGTTTTAATTTATATGGTATACAGGTTCAATTGTGCAGCACCTTATTTGACTAAAAATAAAAATGCAGTGTTTTGCTGTAAATTAATTTTCATATGTTTTTATGAATTTCATTAGGAACCATTGTTATTATTAATATTATTATTTATTTTAGAAACACTTATTTTATTGTTATTTTTTAAGGAATATCATGTAATCAAAATATGTTTTATTTTAAAAGAGTGATTACAAAACTTTTATGAAGTCATTTAATCAGATGCCATATTTGATGCTAATTTTGTAATAAATCATAAACTCATCTACAAACAAAAATGGAAAATACAGAATTTGTGGGGAAAAAATGAATGTGGAGTTTACTTGTAAACAAATGTATGATTCTGGAGGTCTAACAAACATGTGCAGTGCATTTCCCATTAATGGTATGAAATGAATAAGGTGATAAATCTTGATATCAGATGATATGAAGGAAGTATTGTCGGGTCAATAACGTAGATGAATCTTCTGACTGCAGGCTAATTGCATGTGGTGCCGTCATGCGTCCCTATGTGGAGGCCAACATTTCCCATAAATCCCACACCACCATCAAGTACTTCCTGAAGATGTGGAGCAGCGTGAGCGACACGCTCATCTTCATCTTCCTGGGAGTGTCGACGGTGGCCGGGCCGCACGAGTGGAACTGGACATTCGTGGTGGCGACCGTCACTTTCTGCCTGGTGGCGCGTGTTCTGGGTGAGTGAAGTTTAGCGGGACCTCCTAAATCTCCAAATTATTCACTAGTTTCACTTCAGTATCTGGGGTGTGATTGTGTGCATTTGCGTCATGGATTCAGGGAAGGTCCATCATCTTTAATTATTTAATAAATAAATATATATATATTTATTAGTGCTGTCAATCGATTAAAAAAAATAAACTAATTAATCGCACATTTTTCTGAAATTAATCGCGATTAATCCTACCTAACATTAAAGTTTTTAAATTTACTTTTATATTGCAATAATTTCACATTCAATCTTCTAATTAATGTACAAACAACATAAAGACAGTATAGTTTTAATATTTGTATAATGACAT
Source organism: Barbus barbus (assembly GCF_936440315.1). Lineage (NCBI taxonomy): Eukaryota > Metazoa > Chordata > Actinopteri > Cypriniformes > Cyprinidae > Barbus > Barbus barbus. Next base: position 30,778,669 of record NC_136740.1, read on the forward strand.
CTTTTTTTATGACTGAAGGCCAGCACCACTCTGGTATCTCTGGAATAGTTTCATACACCGATCGGTCTGCACACGCAAACGAAATCCTAGATATTTCAGGCAATATAGAGATCCTGGCCAGGATGCGTCCGGGAAAAATGGCACGTATGATCACCCTATATAAAATATATTACATGCATGCACAGTTTTAAGGCTTTAATCGTCTTTTTGGTAACTTCATGACTTAACTTAAACGACATTGCATGCACGTAGTTTATTTTCGCGCTTTGATATGAAAGGATACAGGCTACAGCACGTGCCGGTGTCTTTGTGCGTGCAATTGAAGAGTGCGCTGAAGAGCACAGTACCGTTTCCGCGCTCGTTTGACTCGCACCTGGCGCTGAAGTGAAGTGGAGCGCATGTCTGAAACGTCTCCAGTTTGATGTGGTCGTAAACAGTGTTGGGGGTAACGCATTACAAGCAACGCGAGTTACGTTATAATATTACTTTTTTCAAGTAACTAGTAAAGTAACGCATTACCTTTTCATTTACAAGTTTAACGCATTAAACTGAAAAAATTAATCGCATGCGTTAGCATGCTAATTTTGGCACCACTAATATTTATATATATAATTAGTTAATTGTTTGTAAAAATAAAGATATTTGATGAAATAAAATCTTTGATATAATATATACTTTTTTTTTATTGTATTTGGGTTTGGAGAAGGTAAAAAACAAACAATTATATAATAAATAAAGTATACTAATACTAAAATTAATAAAATGAAGAAAAAAAATAGACGAGAAACATTTTCTAACATTTAATACAATTTTAAATTAAATATAATATATATAAATATAATACAATGTATGTAAATTTTAAATATATAAATGTAATATACACTTTAATTGTGTGTGTGTATGTGTGTGCGCATATATATATATATATATATATATATATATATATATATATATATATATATATATATATATATATATATATATATATATAAAATGGAGAGAGAGAGAGATGGGAATGTTCATCTTTAAGTGGTGTGCTAAACTGTGCTTTGATTTTAATTAGTTTTACTACTTTCTTAATGTATTCTGTGTGCTTAATTAAAGAAGTTGTTTAATGAATGTTTTACTGCATTCAAAGGTGTTATCGGCTTGACCTTCGTGATCAACAAGTTCCGTATCGTCAAACTCACCTCTAAGGACCAGTTTATCATAGCTTACGGTGGTCTGAGAGGAGCGATCGCCTTCTCCCTGGTCTACCTGCTAAACTATGATCACTTCCCCATGAGAAACATGTTCCTCACCGCCATTATCACTGTCATCTTCTTCACGGTGTTTGTGCAGGTCAGTGACTGCTTCTCAAGTTGTTATAATTAATTAATAAATAAAATAAAATATACACACGCTTTATATATATATATATATATATATATATATATATATATATATATATATATATATATATATATATATATATATATAATTGAACCCACCCATTTTTCATGTTACCAAAAGTATTGGATCATGTGACTGACAGGTGTGTTTTGTTGACCTGGTGTGTCCTATTAATGGATTATTCAAACAATAAATAGCACTGAATGTCTGCGCTCAGTTTCAGATCCGTGCAGACTGCATTCATAGTTAGATGTGTAACCAACATGAAAACCAGAGAGGTGTCTATGGGTGAAAAACGTGCAATTGTAAAGCTGAGAGATGAAAAATCAATCAAACCATTGCACAAACACTGGCAATAGCAAGTACAACCATTTGGAAGCTCCTGAGGAAGAAAGAAACCTCTGGTGTACTAAGTAACACCTCAAACGGGTAGATCAAGGAAAACATCTGCAGTTGATGACAGAAACATTGTGACAGCTGTAAAGAAAGACCTTAAAACAACTGTTAGTGACATCAGCAACAACCTCCAGAGGGCAGGAGTGAAGGTATCACAATCTACTGTTCGCAGATGTAACAATTTATAAGCTCAAAAGGGAATTGTATATAAATAATTACAATTTAATTATGATTAATTACAATTATTTATATCGGCTGACAGTAATAACTGTCGCAGAATTAAATCTGTCCGTCCAGCGAACATTCAGTGTAAGTTCATATCAACTCTAAGAAAGGGTATTTCCTTGGCCACAGAAAATACTTTCCTATTAATGCATTAGAGCATGTAGCAAGGGTCAAAATCGTAAAGGGAAAGTTTTACGATTCTTTGTCTCTGGACATGGTCATTTGCATAGGTAATTCAGATGGGTTAATGCACAATTTAATTTAAATTTAAATTTGTGGAATTTAATTTCCTTTCAGAATTTAGTGCAGGCCAGCTATTAGTCAACCTTGCGTTTGATATACTGACGTAGTGGCTTCAGACTTGGTTATTGAAGCATCTTATGCTCCATCAGGTTTTACTGGCTGCTTGATTATCGAACACACTCGTATGGTTTGTTTGTTTTTGCCGTGAGTGTTTACACCACTATTTCTTCTTCTGTCTCTGAGATATGCACGAGCTGCTGAAAATGGTGAAAGTAACCCTCCTGGTTTCTGTTTTGAATGATTGATATCGTAACGTGAGGCTTTCTGCTTTGTGGAAACAGTGCTACAAAAGAGCAGGACCAGCACAGAGTCTGTGTACAATACACAGAAACGATGAGATCCAGATCTTCACATGTTTGTATCGTGGATTTACTGATGGTGGCTGATGTTTTGGAGTAGTTTTAGCGTGTCGGAGTGGTTTAGGGTCAATGCATCATGGTTCTCCTCAAGTTAAAGAAGCAAACAGCTTTGCAGATCTATTGTAATCTCCTCATGAGTGTTTGCAAGGTTTCTGTGGGTCTTAAAAAAGGTCTTAAATCAGAGCAGAAAGTCTTAAATTAAGTCATGGCATTAAATGTTGCATACATTGGACAAAACCACTTAAAATGACTTCCTTTAGTGTTTTTGTCATGTTTTCCGATACAAACATCTAAACATCCAACAAAATAAAGCAAGTTTATGCTTAAAAAAGAACAAATATCTGTCAATGGGGAATCAAAACTTGGGGAATTAAGTTGTTTTTTCTCATTGCCAGATATTTTTTTTTTTATCATAAACTCACTTTATTTTGATAAATTTCTCTTAAAACAAGACATATTGTTTTAGGTTATTTTACGTCTTGATTTTGTCGTAAAAGACATTTGCATATATATGTGTAATATTATATATAAACCTAAAATAAAGTACAAATTAAAAGTTCAGTAAAAATATTTGATACACACTTTTTATTGTATGTGTATACTTAAATTATATAAGTTATATATATATATATATATGTATATGTGTGTGTATATATATATAAATATTAGTTTATTTATATATATATAAATGCCATTTTTATTTGTTTTGTTTATTTTTATTTTATTTGTAGTTTTAAATGGATTAAACTGGCATAAAAAATTTATTAAAAGTAAAATTTATATGGTTTATGTATGTGTGCATGTATATATGGATATGTATAGAATTTGCTTAATTTTGCTGCTTCATTTTATGTCATAAAATACATTTGCACTGGAAAAATGACTAAAATACAGAGGATGAACAGTTTTTGGCTGTAAGATCAGAAAGTACAGTAAAAGTTATTTCCATATTTTAGTGGCCATAAGTTTTTATATCATAAGTATTTTCAAACTTTTCTGAAGTGTTTCTAATACAAGCATTTTGCATTTAGAGACCATATTGATGGTGTTTTGCGCTCCGTTTAATTTAATTCTTTACTTAATCTTAAAACGTCTTCAATTTACCTTCCTAAAACCTGCAGAAATGGTGAACCCCAGATGTTTTAATGTGTCGGAGGTGTTTTCTCTCATCACTGTGACTCGAGAGGACACTGTCAGGCACTCGAGTTCGTCCTGACAGTGGTTATTTATTGTTGAGATTGCTTTGTGGAGGCTGCTGGAAGAGTAATTGTTTGTCTTCTGCTCTGTATGCTGCTGCTGTTGGTCGGTGTCATGTTTAAATAGTGTGTCTCTATCCACACATATGAACAAGGACGTAAGGAAAGGTCTCAAATTGCAAGGTTTGTGTTACCCTACCTGTGTTTTATGTTTGGGACGTGTTTGTGATTGTCTGTGTTGTGATGTTGGGTCTTTCTGTAGTAATGTGTTGCATAAAGTGACCCCGAAAAGTATTTAGACACTTATGTTACACTTTAAACTCTGAATGAAATCGATTTATTCAAAATAGCAAACTGAGGATTTGTTTTGAAAGCAAAGACAAAACCTTTTAAATTAGAAGAACGTGTTAAGAAAGTAAATGCAGTCAATTATGATTTCATTTTATTTTACTGTATTTTGCAGTACAGTTCTGTCTAATGCAGGGACTCTCATAAAATCCTAGGTGTACTATTTGGGGTCACTGCAAAAGACTGTCTGTGATCTCGCTGCATAGGGTTTGTGCTGTTCGCAGGAAGTGGAAGGTGGAGACAGTTTGCAGTGTCAGATGTGATGGTGCATTTGCTACTGCTGCATGCGGTGTATCTTGATCTCTGCCAGCCTATGACCTTGAGGAAAAATCCTCTTCACGTAGAAACAGCGCCAGTGTAACAAACGCTGCAGTCACCCCTCTGTCCTTCACCATTGCTCAGCACACTGTAGTATGAATAATCATGCATGCACAAGCCAGGACACGCTATGAATTACAGCTCAGGACAGGAGGTGCCGCCCACTGCGTGTAAATCTAATTTCTCGCTAGTCATGACCTGTAATTCTTTTAGTTGCCAGGAGGTTTTGGCATAGTATTTTATGTATTTAGCAGAACAGGAATTTTAAACTTCCTTTCTAGTCCCATCTCATTCAGTCTCAAATACACACACACACACACACAAACCATGTCACACTGCATAGTTTGAATTATATTTTATGCAGTGCAATGCAACTATATCAAATGCAGTGAAAAATCTTTTAGAAGTGTTTAAGAAATGTTTTATGTGAAAATAGTGCTATTTTATTTCTAATGCAGTGACTCATGCAATTTTAGGTTTGCCTGTTTGGGGCCAATGCATATACATTTTTTCAAGATGACTTTGATAAGTGGTTTGCTTAACATTGTGTCATCCTTTTTTATGTCAATACGATTTTTTTAAATGACTAAAGCCATTTCGTTTGCATTTAAATAGGACCATCTGTGCGCAGTCATCAGTTTGCACTCTTCTCTCTTTGTTTTGGCAGGGCATGACCATTCGACCTCTGGTGGACCTCCTGGCGGTGAAGAAGAAACAGGAGACGAAGCGATCTATTAATGAGGAGATTCACACACAGGTGCTGCTCATCTCTGAGTTTCTCCCATCTGTGATTCAGGAATATTTTATGCTTTCTCAACAATCTACCAGTGCCGAATAGACTCGATTGCACAGTCTGGTTCATAATAAAAGCAGGGCTGGGTTAGATGAGTTAATTATAATAACTTAATTATTTAGTTCTCTTGTTTGGGTTTGTGTAACATCCAGTATTACTGAAGGTGAGTGTGTTTGAGTGGCACCTGCTGGTCACATACTGGTACAGTTCGCAGAAATGCAGCTTGATATATTAGAATGACAGGTGTCAAAACATTTTTTGTTTAGACATAAAATGCCTAGAATATTTCCAGCTCATATTTGAACACAAAATCAAAACAACACTTTGCATAAAGAAAATTAAGCCCATTTGTAAACCCCTATGATTTTTGAATTGTGACATTATTTTCATTACAATCATGCACCAAAATCCCCAAAAATAAATACATTTATTAACTGATTAAATTAAAAAAATAATAAACATAAAAAAAATCATTATTGTAAACATTGTTTTATTTATCATAGTATTATTTACTGTAATCATTTGAGTTTATTTTGATTTGAATTAATAATAAGTTATTTTTTTAATTAAAATGGTAAATGCCATCAGGAAAATCTAAACAGAATCACCATCAGGAATTTGGAATGACAAACTTAAGTAACACATTGTTACATTAATTAAAATTCAGCAGGAAAATGAGCTTAATTCTCATGAAAATAATGACACGATGCGAGAAATCTTAATTATCCTAAAAATAGACTCTTTAGGTGAATAATAATGTTTCTAGGTAATATTCCACAGCTAATAACTAATCAAACACTCACAGTATGTTAAAGCAGTGACTCGTGTTTTTGTCCAGGAGAAAAGCTTCCCTAGTAATCACACTGAGCCTCAGTAAATGTTTTAACATCAGCAGCGGGAGTGCAGTGCTCAGTAAACAGAGGCATCTCAGTTATAAATGGCCAGATTAAATGAATGTTTGTCCATAGCTTGGGAGCGTTGAGAACGTTTATAATAACAACAATCCAGATGAGAAAAACACCGGTGAAATATCGCTATTCTCGATACTAGATTTAATATCACTGCAACAAATAATATGCTATGCTACTGAATACATTCTTATGTAAAAGGTTAAATATGAACATAAATGTTGACAAAGTATACTTATATCTAGTTTTTTTGTGTTCATGTTTGAGTGAAATATTAACTCGATTATTTACACAAAGTAATAAAAATATAATTAAAATTAAATAGTTATAAATAAATTTTTAATTATATATTTATTATATATATAATACATACACACACACTCACACTCACCGACCACTTTATTAGGTACACCTGTTCAATTGCTTGGTAACACAAATTGCTAATCAGCGAATCACATGGCAGCAACTCAATGCATTCAGGCATCTAGATGTGGTGAAGACGACTTGTTGAAGTTCAAAGCGAGCATCAGAATGGAGAAGAAAGGGGATTTAAGTGACTTTGAACGTGGAATGGTTGTTGGTGCCAGACGGGCTGGTCTGAGTATTTCAAAAACTGCTGATCTACTGGGATTTTCACACACAACTATCTCTAGGGTTTACAGAGAATGGTCCGAAAAATAGAAAATATCCAGTGAGCGGCAGATGAAAATGCCTTGTTGATGTCAGAGGTCAGAGGAGAATGGGCAGACTGGTTAGAGATGATAGAAAGGCAACAGTAACTCAGATAACCACTCGTTACAACCAAGGTATGCCGAATACCATCTCTGAACGCACAACACATCAAACCCTGAAGCAGATGGGCTACAGCAGCAGAAGACCACACCGGGTGCCGCTCCTGTCAGCTAAGAACAGGAAACGGAGGCTACAATTCCCACAGGCTCACCAAAATTGGACAATAGAAGATTGGAAAAACGTTGCCTGGTCTGATGAGTCTGGATTTCTGCTGCGACATTCAGATGGTAGGGTCAGAATTTGGGGTAAAGAACATGAAAGCATGGATCCATCCTGCCTTGTCTCAACGGTTCAGGCTGGTGGTGGTGGTGTAATGGTGTGGGGGATATTTTCTTGGCACACTTTGGGCCCCTTAGTACCAATTGAGCATCGTTTAAACGCTACAGCCTACCTGAGTATTGTTGCTGACCATGTCCATCCCTTTATGACTACATCTTCTGATGGCTACATCCAGCAGGATAATGCACCATGTCACAAAGCTCAAATCATCTCAGACTGGCTTCTTGAACATGACAATGAGTTCACTCCACAGTCACCAGATCTCAATCCAGTAGAGCACCTTTGGGATGTGGCGGAACGGGAGATTCGCATCATGGATGTGCAGCCGACAAATCAGCAGCAACTGCGTGATGCTATCATGTCAATATGAACCAAAATCTCAGAGGAATGTTTCCAACACCTTGTTGAATCTATGCCATGAAGAATTAAGGCAGTTCTGAAGGCAAAAGGGGGTTCAACCCGGAACTAGCAAGGTGTACCTAATAAAGTGGCCAGTGAGTGTATATTTATAATTTTATATATTTTTTTATAGTTTGCAATATATAATATAAATAAATAATTATATATTAAACTTTAAATGTAGAAATATATTATTTAATATAACATATTTACTATATTACATGAGTTTAATATGAGTATTCTTTAGAAAAAGCAGGTGGCAGTTTGTATGCCAGACATGAGCTTGGATCCACTCCACAGAACTCAGTACAGAACATTTTGCCCACAAATTGGCATTTATTCACCACTCATAAAGCTGATTGTTGCTATGGAAACACCTATTTGCATGAGCGTCTCATCGTTGTTAATGCTGTGAGTGACTGGCAGAAATCTCTCTGCTGTCCACTTTGATGCTCATTATCAACATCATGTTCAGCTGCAGCTTCTGTTTAACTGATAATCTCAGCGTTATTGATTGATATCGTTGTTTGTTTCCTAAACAGCTTATCAATTGTCATTTTGTTGTCTTTAGTTTTTGGACCATCTGCTAACCGGCATCGAGGACATCTGCGGACATTACGGACATCATCACTGGAAGGACAAGTACGTATATAACTCAGTCAAATTTGTCTTTTCTGTGAGCGATTTTGAAGTCTATATGAAATCATAACGATTCTTACGTCTGCTCTTGGTATTTGGATGATGTTTTGAAACCAGACGTGTTTTTTTTGTTTAGTTGGTTGAGTTTACAGTCTGGATCGTTTTGTTCTAATATACTGTGCTTGTGCAGCAGAGAAAGTGAGTTTTAGGGTCAAATTTGCATAGAATATGGAGAACCACATGTAGTTTGGTTCATTTCAATGCACTGTAAGGTCAGTATGTTCCATATGGATTCCAGACAAAGCATCAGTGTTTCTCTGCCGTAATGAGACTGAATGCCGGGGTTTGTTATCTGGATAAAAAATAACCACGATCAAATGAAAGCTTCACCTTTTCCTTCTCATTTCCAGGCTGAACCGGTTCAATAAGAAGTACGTGAAGAAGTGCCTGATAGCGGGCGAGCGCTCCAGAGAACCGCAGCTGATCGCCTTCTACCACAAGATGGAGATGAAGCAGGCCATTGAGCTGGTGGAGAGCGGCGGCGGAGCCAAGCTTCCCTCGGCCCTGCCGTCCACCGTCTCCATGCAGTGAGTGCCTCCAACCTCCATAATCAGGATCTGTTTTAGAATTCATGGAAAGCAGATAGAATATACTATAGAAAGTGTATGGAATGTGCATTGAATTTAAGGAGTGATTATAGCACATTTGGGATGTTATAGAATTAAGTATGTGTGGAATTCATGGAATGTGTGGAATTAGGTTAGAATACATGGATACATTTGTTTGGGTGTGTATGGAATGCATGGAGAATGTGTGGAAGGCATGCAGGATATGGAATGCGTGTAGAGTTTGGAATGTGTAAAGAATTTATGTAATGTATGTAGAATGTATGCAATCGATGGATTACATATAGAATGTGTAAGGAATTTAGATAATGCGTGGAATTTGACGAATGCATGGAATTCTTGGAATGTGCATGGACTTTAGAGAATGTGTTAAATGTGTGGAATGCATATAGAGTGTGGAATGTGTAAAGAATTTATATAATGCATGAAGAATATGTGGAATGTTTGCCATTTTATGGAATGCGTGTAGAATTTGAAATATGTAAGGAATTTGGGGAATGTGTGCAGTGTATACAATTTATGGAATGCATATAGAGTGTGAAAAGTATGCAATTTATGGAATGCAAATGCAGTTTATAAGGAATTTAGAGGTTGTGTGGAATTCGACTAGAATGCATGGAATTTTTAGAATGTGTATAGACTTTAGAGAGTGAATGGAGAATGTGTGGAATGCATAAAAATTGTGAAATGTGTAAAGCAATGTGAGTATGCAATTTATGAAATGCATATAGAATGTGGAACGTGTCGGCAATTTAAATAATGTGTGGAATGCATGCAATTCATAGAATGCATATAGCATGTGGAATGTGTAAGGAATTCATGTAATGCACAAAGAATGCGCGGAAATTATGCAGTTTATATAATACATATAGAATGTAGAATGCATGGAAGGTTTAAGGAATTTATATAATGCATGGCGAATGTGTGGAGAAATATAAATGTGTGTAGATTTAATGGAATTTGTGTTTGTTCTAGGATAATAATTATTTTATTTTTTTTATCTCCAATGTTTTTCAGGAACATCCAGCCCAAAAAGCCTCCTCAGGACCGGGCGCTGCCGCAGGTCTCCAAGGCTCGTGAGGAAGAGATCAGGAAGATCCTGCGCACCAACCTGCAGAGGACCCGCCAGAGAGTGAGCGTTCGCCACTTCCTGTTCTCAAACAGCTCTTTTGGTTTTTCCTTCTTTTGTGTGATTTAATGCAGATCAAACTAAATTGTCTTGTGTATTTTTTTTAGCTGCGCTCGTACAACAGACACACTCTGATTGCTGATCCATACGAGGACGGCTGGAACGAGATCGTCATCCAACGGAAGAAAATGATTGACCTGGAAAAGAAGGTTTGAAGTTAATGATAGACTGATGCAACATCATTGGATACAAAGAGATTATCTGATCATCTAAACTCTCAGATAGCTCAAAATCTATAATAACGAGGAAAAATGTATCTTAATTCATTGTTTTACTATCACTGGCCATTAAAAATCATGTCAGTTGAACGCTATTTGATATAAAAGATAGGTGGAATGTGCTTTATTAATCATAACAGAGTTTTGATTAAGGTTTTTATCTCTCTACTTTCAGATATCACAGATGAACAATTACCTCACCGTTCCCGCTCCACCTCCTGATTCTCCCACCATCGCTCGAGCTCGACTGTCTTCAGGTGAGGCAGCCGTTTATTCTGCTGGACCGCTGATATATGAGCTGAGGATCCTGTTGTGTCACTGAAATCTTTCTCTTTTGTTCCGAGCGGATTCAGCCTCAGGTCTTTCCTCTCAGTGAATGTGCTGTGAATTGACAATCATTCAGGCTAGAGTTTGTTGTGCAGTGCCCCCTAGTGATCAACACAAATCAAGCCATATTCCTTACAAAGATCTACTAGTTTGTTTGTGCAATAAAATTGTGGTAAATGGATATTAACCAAAATTTTCAATTGTTAAATGAAATCAATCAACACGGCAAAATGTTTGAAAGTTTTTCCATTTGAAAGAGATCCTGTATTGAATTGCTATGGTTTGCAGTAAAAATAACTGTAGTACTTGGTCATAAGCCATAATTACCATGGTGCATTTTTTTTAGGGCTATCAGATGTTTTAAGAGCAGTTATAAGCTAGTAAAACTATAATTTTTAAAAATATAATTTTTTTTTGGAAAAGCAAAATTTAATAAAGAAAAGTTTAATTAAGCTTTCTTCTAACCCCATGTTGATAAATAGTTTTTTATTGTTTTAAGCATTAACCATTCAATTCTGTTCGATTTTTGCTTCCAGCAAGACAAAAAACTATATGCCAGTGGCGTAAAATAAATAAGAGAAAAAAAGAAAAATATATATTTTATATCATGCAAATTATTTAATTAATTATATTTGTGCTTTTTAATTAAATTAATCTTTGTAAATTTTAGTTTAAGGTCAGTATTTTTGTCTTATTTGCAGTAAAAACATTTAAATATACCTAATTAAATTCTTGAAAAACTAAATTTTGTATTTTTTTTTTATTTATTTTTTTACATAAACCTCTTTACTTTTTGTTAGATTTTTTCTTCCAACCAGATTAAAAACAAGTATGCCAATAATGTAAAAAAAAAGAAAGAAAGAAATGCAAATGATATAATTATTACTTGGGTTTTTTTTAAGTAAATTTATCTTTGAATAAAAGTGTTATTTTAGATTGATTTATTCACTACTAAATTTTTTCTAAATTAGCTTTTAATTTTATATTTTCAGTTTTGATTTTAATGTTAGTTTCAGTTTACGCTTTAGTAATGTTGTTGTGTTTTTGTCATTATTAGTTTTCTGTTTTTGTTCTTTCTATTTAGCTTAAAAAAAAATATTTCAGAAATGTATTACTTCAACCAAGGCATCATTTCTAATTTTCATTTAAGTTTTTCATATAATATTTATAGTTTATTTCAATTAACGAAAAAATTTTCATAGCTTTAGTTTGAGTTAACAGTAACAACACTGGAATAAAGTACTGATTGTCTGTGTAGTATCTATTCAGTTCCTGATTGCTTCCCCTCCCACAGACCCTCAAGCATGGGGCCTCAAGTCCGTCACAGAAAGCATCCCCACCATTAAAGTGGACCTCGCCTCACCGCAGAGCCCAGAGTCCGTCAGCATTGTGGATGAGTTCAGCAAGAAGGGAAGCCAGCCGAAGGCGAGTGAGGTGGAGGGCGGCCTCACCATGAAAGTTCCCTCTCCTACGAAGCAGAGAAAAGACAAAACGGCCGACGAGGATAACGACAAGGAGCCGCAGCAACGGTTAATGCGCTGTCTGAGCGACCCGGGCCCTGCCCCCGAAGAGGAAGACGAGGACGAGCCCTTCCTCCCCTGAGAGATGAACAAGATTCGGTCGCCTCCTCAAGGACGTCTTGTATCTAACTGCTGTTATACAGAGGACAGATGTATAATCTGTAGGAAGCCAAAACGAAAGGAAATGAACCAAAATAAAGGAAATGAAAGGGAGCGATCAAAATAAGCCATTTATTTATTTTGCTTTTGTTTATCATTGCTCTTTTCATTTGATGCCTAACACTGTCCTTACCAGGCATGATGTGACTCAAATCCTAAGCGATGCGTGATTGTCATTGAGCTCCTGTTATTAAACATCAGGTTTATTATTTCTGGTCACATCATGTCCGGTTCGGAAGCAAATGTTCCTGCCTAGCATTGGCTATGGAATGATAATATTCCACAGGAGGGGAACAGATCTATGCATTACCAAACGGTCGCACAGTTCAGTCTATTCAGGTGAAATGCTTCTGTTGTTGTTTTCAAAGCATTGATGCATTTTCAAGTTCACGATGTTCTTGTGTTCGTTCACGTGAATTGCCTTTGTTTTCGTGGCGTGAGTATCACTAGTTGTGTTTTACCTCTAGGGGAATTAGATTTGTTTATCAGGAGCAATATGAAACCGGTTACATTATGACCTTTCTTATATTTATCATACAGATGGTGCGTATTTACACTGGCTTATTATTTCATCCCACAGGTGGGGGACCATTCAAGTCACGCTCTATTTGCAGTGCACATAACAAACCTGAAAAACAGCTATGTACTCATTGTAGTTGCACAAGAGATTTACATATGTAAAGGCTTTATTTTACACCAAAAAGTTGATTGACCAGTTTGAATGGTTGTGATCGTGTTTCCTGTTTTCTTTGCTTGTACTTTATATCAAAGAACATTTTGGTCTAATAGTCTTTAATTCCCTTTAAATGCACTCAAGCGCTTTGGTGACCAGTCATGACCACTCTGAAAAACATCTGGACCGTTGTATCAGCAAATCTTGATTTAAAGGAGTAGTTCATGCAGAAAGAACAAAATTCTGTCATTATTTACTCTGTTTCATTCCAAACCCATATGCTGGGGGTTTTTTTTTTCCATGGAAAGACAAATGTTGATCTTGACGCAGCTATTTTCCACAAAATTTCATAGTAACCCCATCTGGCAATCTCCCACAAGGCATCATAAAAGTATCTAAATTGTCATCTTTATGATTCTGCACATTATATTCCAATTCTTCTGAGGTCATATGATTATAGAAGCCCATTTCTGCCACAAAGTCCTGGTAAATCATAATAATGACATAAAACATCAAAATGTGAGATAACATGTCATAATTGTGAAGACAAAGTCATAATTATGACATCTCATATTTTGCATCATAATTTTGAAAAAAAGTCAAAATTATGACACTTAGATTAGTATGATAAAAAAGTGGAAATTCTGAGAAGTTATAATCATGACAGTCAAAATGTGAGATACTAAGTCATAATTATGAAAATCACAATTATGGTACAATAAGTGATAAGTATGAGATAAAAAGCGGAAATTATGACAGTCAAAACTATGAGATAAAAAGTAAGCATTATGAGTCATAAATTGTCAAAATATGAGATACTGAGTTAAAACTGAGACAGTAAGTCATAATTATGAGAAGTTATAATTATGACACACTAAGAGATACTGTAGGTGTGAAAAGGAAACTGACGGTCAAAACTATGAGATAAAAAGTAAAAAAATTGTCAGTCAAAATATGAGATGCTGAGTCATAATTATGAGATAAGCCATAATTGACATCAATCATCAAAATATGAGATACTGGGTTATAACTATGAGACAGTAAGCCCTAATTGACGTAAAAAGTCCAAATATGAGATATTAAGTTATAATTGTGAGATAAGCCATAATTGACATCAATCATCAAAATATGAGATACTGGGTTATAACTATGAGACAGTAAGCCCTAATTGACGTAAAAAGTCCAAATATGAGATATTAAGTTATAATTGTGAGACAAGAATCCATTATTATGACACATCTCATATTTTGACTTTTAATTCATAATTATGAGACAAAAGTCATAATTATGACATTAAAATTTTAAAATATAAGGTACTAAGTCGTAATTATGAGAACGCTAAGTGGAAACTATCAGATAAAAAGTAAAAAATTGACAGTCAAAATATGAGATGCTGAGTCATAATTATGAGATAAACCATAATTGACATAAATCATCAAAATATGAGATACTAAGTCAGAATTATGACATACTAATTTATGATAAATGTTATTACAGTCAAAATGGTCAGACAGAAAGTAAAAATTGTTCAAGCTGAAATTATGAGATAAAAGTAGAAATTGACAGTCAAATTTGACCTACAAAGTCAAAATTATTAAATAAAAAGGATAAATTATGGCACACAATAAGGTGGAAATTCGTACAGAAGGTCAAAATTATGAGAGTCATTATGACAAAAAGTACAAATTGATATACAAAGACAATTGTGAGATGAGTAATAATGATTAAGCCATAATTTCACATTTTTATTTAGTAATTGTGACTTTCAATAGCATGCTTTTCCCCCTCATTTGTCAGAAATGGGTTTCTGTAGTAAAGACCTGAAGCTGAGTAAATGAAAACAGATACTGTATCTTATTTTGGGGTGAATTATTACTTTAATACCTGCAGATGAACATTTTTCCGAAACCCCTCACCATGTATCTCTGCATTCACACACACACACACACAAATATTTTTACTGCCGGTGTGATGGAAACGCAGGTTCAGGTTCGGAAATGGTGATTTGTGTTGCATGACCCCCAAACAGTGTGATTGTATCCTGAAAGAGCTATGCAGAGTCTGAAGTATGAATTATTCCCTTTAAAGCCTTTGCACCGCGAGTAGCATTTGATTCTCCTGTAACCGAGATCCTGCCCTGGAGGTGCATTGCATATTTTAGAAACAATCAATAATATATCAAAATTGGAAAGTCTTTTGCATGCACAGAGAGTAGATTAGACTTATTTTAATGTGGTAAAATCATATCTATATATTTTACAGATGTGAGCTCTAAAGGTCCAGAGATGTCTATATTCTGCTTTGAAGTATTACAGTGCTAACTGACCAGTTATTTAGCTTTTTACTTTTGCCTTTGAGAAGAGATACGTCTCCTCTTCTGCCTTCCTCGTCAGATTTGTCACGGCCTTCGCTGAAGTTCATGCACTTGAGCGGCTTTCTGCTGGTTTTGGGAGTTTAGTCTGGTTTTCGTCTCGCATGCCCTGTTGTGTTTGATGAATGTTCACAGCCGTCATTATACGATGTAAACGCAGAGCAAAGGATGAGTTAATAATTCTGTCATTATTTAGTTTTGAAAAATTTTTATGCAGCTTTGTGTTGTATGGAAAAAATATTAGCATATGGGTTTGGAATCAGTGTTATTACTGCTAGTAGCATTGAGATGCTATTTTAGTTTCTACTAATATTTTAAATTAGTTTTTTATTTTTCTGGTTTCATTTTAGTAATTTTGTGTTTTTGTCATTTTTAGGAGTTTTTTTTATTTAACTTTTTTATTCATTTTTATTTTAGTTTTAGTTGTTTTAGTACATAAAGTTAAACTAAATTGCAGTGATAAGTGTTGCCTTGGAAACTAGCTGAAGTTTTTTCTATATTTTATTTTAGTTAACATTTACTTTATTTCGTGTAATGATTTTTATGGTTTTAGCTTTGTTTTTGCTACTTTTAGTATTTTTTTTTTATTTTATTAAATACATCTATATATTTTTTATAATTTTTTTTAGTTTTAGTCATTTTGGTACATCAGGTTCAACTACATTAAAATGATAATTTTTGCCTTAGTGTCTAGCTGAAACAAAAGAAATGTTTATATATATATATATATATATATAATGTTTTTTATTATTTTAGTTAACGTTTACTTTTTTAAGTAACAAATAGGTTTTATTAATTTTTATTTTAGTTTTAGTTATTTTAGTACATCAACTAAACTAAATTCAAATAATAAATTAGCTGACAAAATATTTTTTACATTATATATATATATATATATATATATTTTATTTATTTATCTGTTTATTTTATTTCAGTTAAAGTTTACTTTATTTCAAGGAACATTTTTTTTTATGATTTTAGTCTGTTAACCTGCTTGTATCAACATGAGGATGATTAAATAAAGACAGAATTTACATTTTTAAATGAAATATTCTTTAACTTTTTCTTTGTCTTTGACATGAAGCTGAATGCCAATGATCTGCCCTCGTCTGTTGTTTCTGGAGTTTGTTTTAATGGCATTCTGTATATTTAATAAGTCAGTTTGCTTTTTGTTTGTCTGTGTTTTAGTTTAATTGATTTTTTTAAATTGCTTGCCACTGATTATTTTGGTTGATTATGTGTCATTTTTCTAATCATATTCACCATAAAGCCTCTATACAGACATCATGTATTTGATGTTCTCTTCACGACTGTTTACTTTATTTGCTTTGCATAATTTTGCCTTGTTTTCCGAGTTTTATCTTGAAGCACATGGACGATTCTGTGCGTTTACATTATTTGGTCTGTTTTTGTGCATGCTGTAGCTTTAAACTGCTGTGTGCGAGATCATTCAGATTCAGATGCATCATGCCGTTTGTAATTATGAAAGCTAATTTATCCTTGCAGCTGGTTTGATAATTCATGTTCTTGGTGCTTATCATTTGGCTGCAGACTCTAGACTCTAGGAGTTTAATAACCTGAGCTCATCTGATTTGTGATGACGGGTCTCAAATGCAAACTAAAGACTGAACAAACCCATTGCTCTCTGAAATGAATGTTAATATGTCTGTACATAAAGCCACGAGCCATGCTTTTAACTTTCACATCATTATAACCTTCAAATGCTTTGAAAAGACCAGTCAAGACTTGTTATATCGGCATTCAGCTGCTTTTATTTTCAGTTCTGTTCGGGTTGCACAAGAAATGACAGTCTGTACCTGTAATATTCAACTTTTGCTTTAGTTTCAGGGTCTTTTCTCAGTTTTGCTGTTGCGTTATTGATTATGGATCATCCTGAAGAACTGTAACTGCTCTCAAAAGATGCTTCAACTCTAAATGAAATGACTTTATAAAGCTGAAATGTGCATGAATTATTCACGTGCTCTTATTTATTTTTACCCAAAGACACCAAATAGGAACAATCGGTTAATTTGTGCTGAAATATCGTGAGCTTACTCTTTTGTTTCTAAACGCAGATTTAAGAGACCGTTTGAAGCACTTTATCATGAACTTTTTTTTTAAAATACAGCAATAATTAAGCCATCGTTCAAGTGAACATTTACTACAGTAAACACACAGACTTTACCTCTCTGTGTAATGTAATGTCGAGAAGTGTTGGGTTTTAACTCGTAGGAATGATTATTTGTTGTGGGTCCAAATATCATGAGAGCTGAGTTTGTCTGAATGTTATTAATCCACTGTTATATGTGACCCTGGAGCACAAAAGCAGTCTTAAGCCGCTGGGGTATAGTTATAGCAATAGCCAAAAATACATTGTATGGGTCAAAATTATCAATTATTATATTAAGATCATGTTCCATGAAGATTTTTTGTAAAGTACTTACCGTAAATGTATCAAAACTTCATTTTTGATTAGTAATATGCATTGCTAAGAACTTAATTTGAACAACTTTAAAGGTGATTTTCTCAATATTTAGATTTTTTTGCACCCTCAGATTCCAGATTTTCAAATAGTTGTATCTCAGACAAATATTGTCCTATCATAACAAACCATACATCAATGGAAAGATTATTAATTCAGCGTTCAGGTGATGTATAAATCTCAATTTTGAAAATGTGCACTTAAGATTGGTTTTGTGGTCCAGGGTCACAAATGCTCTTTTCATGTCCTCCTTCTCTCCTGTTTTGACTGGACTTGTTCATTGTCATTTGAAATTGCAATAAAATGTTTATTTTATATACACACAAATTATATCTAAATATAAGATTTGAGATATCTATCAAATCCGAGTGTAGCACTACAAGGATTCTCTGTATTTGTCGAGTCGCTTAAGCATTTCACTCTTGCATTCTGGGAACTAGCATTTATGATGATCAAAGATACATGAATAAAGTTTTAATTTGCTAAAAGCATCTGCTTCCTCTTTGCTGTGAATGTGAGGATGGTTTGATGTGCTGGGAGGGAAATGCACGACTCGAGGAGCAGGCGGCGCTGCTGTTTCATTCATGGAAATGAAAGAATCTGCAACAGGAGCAAAAAAAAACCTGAAACTTGAATAAATGAGCAACGAAAGGAGGCGTTTAACCTTTGGGAAATATCATCCGTCTCAAACTCATTATTTCATGAGCTTTGTTTTCTTTATTTTATATGAGGTTTGCCATTTTTGTCCGAATACACTTTATACCATGATTTGTTATTTTCTAAAAATGTAAATAAAATTCATAAAAAGAATTGAGCCAGTTTGTGTAACAGGGTTGTTCATTTAGTCTAAATTAGACTATTTAAATGTTGATTTTCAGTTACTGATAACTTTAGGAAAAATTTATATTTTTTCTCCCGTTTGAATTTGATGACAAGCAGTCAACACTACAATTTGCATTTTTAGAAAATAATAAAATGAATGAGATTAGTGAATGGTAAAAAACCTTGTGGGTAAATAAAGGATAAAAATTATTTTCATTTAATTAAAAATATGAATGAACAAATAAAATGCATTTTATTACAGTTGTCAAGGCAGCATTTCTCATGATTTTTCATTGTGCATTCCAGTTAATCTCAATCAAACTGTTGTTGGGTTATTTTGTTTAGGTTAAAAAATAACTAAAAAATACAGCTAACTAACAATAAAAACACAATAACATAATAAAAAACCGGAATTTTGAAAATTAAAAAAATGGAGTTATCTGTTTTTGCAAATATATAAATAAAGTGCCTTGCGAAACTATTCATACCCCTTTATTTTTTCCACGTTTTGTCATGTTGCAGCCTTATGTTAAACTGTTTTAAATAACTTTTTTCCCAACATCAATTTAATTTTTAAAACAAAAAAACTTTGTGACAACTTTGCAAATTAAAAAAAAAAAAAAAAAAAAAAATCAAATAAGTACATTGCATAAGTATTCATACCCTTAACTCAGTATTTCTCCAGAAATATTTGCTTGGATTCAAGCTCAGGCTGTGGCTTGGCCACTCAAGGACATTCACAGAGTTGTCTATAAGCCACTCTTGCTCCTGTTGGAAAGTGAACCTTCTGCCCAGTCTGAGGTTCTGAATGCTCTGGACTGGGTTTTCATTAAGGCTATCTCAATATTTTTTGGTGCATTGAGCTTTTCTTCTACTCTGATAAGTCCCTCAGTCCCTGCTGCTGAAAAACAGCCCCACAGCATGAGGTCTGCAGGTGATGAGCAGAGCTGGATTTCTCCTATCTCCACATATGATCATGGAGATCAACTAGAGACCATCAGATTCTTGGTCACCAGTATAACCAAGCCCCTTCTCCATCAATTGCTCAGTTTGGCCAGGAGGCCAGCTCTAAAAAGAATTCTGGTTGTTTCAAACTTCTTCCATTATGGATAATAGAGGCTACATGCTTCTGTGACCCTTCAATGCAGTAGAATTTTTCTGAACTCTTCCTCAGATGTGTGGCTTGACGCAAACCTGTTTCTGAGCTCTACAGACAGTTCTTTTGACCTCAGGCCTTGGATTTTGTTCTGATATGCATTATCAGCTGTTAAACCTTTTCTGAGAGGTGTGTGCCTTTCCAAATCATACCCATTCAATTGAATTTACCAGAGTTTAACTCAGCTCAAAGTGTAGTAACATCTATAAGTGAAATGAATGCTCCTGAGCTCAATTTCAAGTGTCCCAGAAATACTTATGAATACTTATGCAATGGAATCATTTCAGTTTTTTATTTCTAATAAATTTGCAAAGATGTTACAAACCTGTTTTGTGCTTTGTCATTATGGTGTATGGAGTGTAGATTGATGTGGAAAAAAAAGTAATTTAAAGCAGTTTAACATAAGGCTGCAACATAACAAAACATGAAAGAAAATGAAGGGGTGTGAATACTTTTGCAAGGCACTATATATATATATATAATACAATTACTAAAACATTAACTAAAATTAAAATGATAAAAAATATACAGTAAAAATAAAATCTACTCAAAAACTAGCATATTAATTATGCTAATAGATAAGGCCTTTTAAATATATATTTATGATCTATTGCTACAATGAATTGTAAATCAAACAAATTTATATAAAAACTATAATCTTTCATGATTTTAGTCAAGAAAGTCAAGACTTGTGAGGTGGGACAGGCTAAAATCAATTTTTTTTACGGGAAGTACGGGGATTTAATGTGTTTAAAACTACCTACGATTCATGTTAGATTAATTGTATGCTTTACAATAATACATAACAAGCAAAACCTAATGATTTTTTGTTTTTCATTTCAAAGAAGCATTGGATTATGCATCTAATGCTGCTAAACACATTGCAACTATTCATGGAATGTTGTGATATTTGAATAATCGCTCTGTGTTTTATCATTTCATATGCTTTTGATTAAGGACAGTGAGCACTAAAATAAATCAGCCAGACTCTGCGTCTGTTTAACATTCATAATCCTGATGTGTTTCTGAGAAATGCCAGAGTCTCCTTCCAAGTTCAAGGGAGTGAAATTGCTCTAGACCACACAGCAGCACTTGCTGTTTATTTATTCTTGTTTGGATGCTGCTAAATTGCTGTGACTCAGCAGCTTGTCATCTCGACAGCTCTAGAGAAGAACAGAACTGAGACTTGATGTGGCTGCCGAGATTAATGTAACCTAGTTCCATCAAGATATGCTTATTTGCCCCAGATTGTTCTTGAGTGCACAGATAAGTGTCTCTCTATGATATTTAGATCCCATTACTGAGATATCCAAATGATGAATCAGACCGTTACTAAAATGAAAGTCTGCATATATAGAGTATTTTATGCCTCATACTGAGCGTTTGGGAAACATTTCCAATTCATGCCCAGAGGGAAACCCTTTCCGGCAGACATCCTTAATTCAGTGTTTTATAGGAATAGCTCACCTAAAACTGAAACTGTACTCACCCTCAGGCCATTGAAGATGTAGATGAGTTTGTTTCTTCATCAGATTTGGGGAAATGTAGCATTGCATCACTTGGATGCTCTGCAGTGAATGGGTGCCGTCAGAATGACATTTACATTACATTTATGCATTTAGCAGACACTTTTATCCAAAGCGACTTACATTGCATTCAAGTTACAGTTTTTACATTTTATCAGCTCTTGCTTTCCCTGGGAATCGAACCCATGACCTTGCCGTTGCTAGCGCCATGCTCTACTATTTGAGCTATAGGAAAGCAGGAAAGAATGAGACATCACAATAATCCACAAGTAATCCACACCACTCCAGTCCATCAATTAACATCTTGAGAAGACAAACACACAAATCCATCAAGACGTTTTAAACTTCAAACCGTTGCTTTTAGACAAAATATGAGTCCATAATCCATAATAACGCCTCCTCCAGTAAAAAAGTCCATCTCCTGTTGTTTCTCACATCAAAATCCAGCCACATATTTGTTTAGAGCTGTTTTAGACTGTTTTGACTTTGTATTTAATCTGTGCAGATTTCTCTCCTGATTCAGACCAGATGACTTTTTCACTGGAGGAAGCGTTATTATGGATTATGGACTTTTTAGCTGAAAGCAACGGTATGAAATGAAAAAAGTCTTAATGATGGATTTGTTTCTTTTGTCTTCTCCAGATGTTAACTGACTGGAGTGGTTTGGATTATTGTGATGTTTTTATCAGCTGTTTGGACTCTCATTCTGACGGCACCCATTCACTGCTGAGGATCGACTGGTGAGCAAGTGATGCAATGCTACATTTCTCCAAATCTGAAGAAGAAATAAACTCATCCACATTTTGCATGGCCATTTTTTTTTTTTAGCAAATGTTCTTTTTTGGATGAACTATTCCCTTAAACATTGTTTTTCCATCATATTTTGAGTTATTGTGAAATTAGGAGGATGAAAGTTATTTACTGAAATGTTCTCTGAATCTCCCATTCATCTGAATTAAACATCCTGTGCTGAAATAAGCTTGCATTTCCCATTAGGAATGGCCTGTAAAAAGCCGCCCCATGAGACCCGAACAATCAGCAGCGAATGGAAATTTTCTGCTGTCGGTTGCACTATACTTTTTTTTTCTTGACCTTTCCTTTAACTAACTTTGTTTCTGCTGTGGTTGGTTGTTTTTTTCTTAATGATCAACACCTGATTAATCGGGACCATTCGTCTTGTTTTGTTGCAGGAAAACTGCTCTCTGTCTCTGTCTGATTTGATTGGAAAATCTGTTGAATTTCTGTA
Source organism: Barbus barbus (assembly GCF_936440315.1). Lineage (NCBI taxonomy): Eukaryota > Metazoa > Chordata > Actinopteri > Cypriniformes > Cyprinidae > Barbus > Barbus barbus. Next base: position 30,801,331 of record NC_136740.1, read on the forward strand.
TTGATCACTGCCTTGATTTGGCGTTGCTTATATATGCTTTAAATTTGTGAATCGTTTGGCTTAGCTAAACCGAGGTAAATCTAGACAAAGTGCCAGAAGAGTGATTAAACATTGTACAGGCCCTTCTCACAACAAGCAATGCAATAGATTAGAGTCAAACTTTGTTTTAATTATACTTAAGATGAAATAAAGAAGACAGTGCTGATTTAACCAATCTGTGAACACACCCTGAGTTTTTCTGTCATCTGATTGGCTGATATGACTTTGAAGGGTGGGATTTTGAAGGAAAGTTAGCCAAAACTTTGGCTTGGTTGGTTTGTAAGGCCCATTGGCTGCATTTAGAAAAAGATTTTTTCTTTATATGTTGAAATATGCCAATAGTTATGAAAGACCTATATTTAATGGTGGCCTATAGTGATTTGTAACATGGAAATGTAGTTCAGATGATTGACTCAAAACAACCTGAACTCGAGCAGAGATAGCAGACTGAGTATGTTCTGCACCAGCCAACAATCATCCACTGAGATGAATGGGAATGGATTGAGAACTGCAGGATTTATGCATCACTTTCTTGAGCAAAATGGTTGAAATCACTTGACTTTGTACCTTTGAGTTGATTTGCATATTGAATTGTGTCTTGCATCTGTTTAGTTATCTAGTCAGGCTAGATTTAATGTTTTGCAGAAGAAAACTAGGCTTTTAGTGCTAAATGTGTGTGCAGAGCCATCAAGCATGTGTTTTTCAAAGCAGTTTGTCACTAGAAAATGTTTCATACAAATGTTTTTTCACAATAATGCCATAGTGCAACCCATTGGACAGACTCTTTATGTGAAAAATTAAACATGGCGTCTATCGTGGTGCGAGTCGCCGCAAAGATGGTACTGCACATGCATTTAATTCTCGTTGACAGCCAAGGAAAATTAAGAAAGGCACCAGAGTTGTCTTGGCAATAGAAATTGACATTATTATGGTAGAAAAAAAATAAGTCGAAACACAAGAAATTGTTAAATTTCACAATTTACTGAAATAGTATTTCATGTTTAAGCATCTTGCAGCGACATTCGCCACGATTTTTTTTTACGTAAAATGTTTTATTTACAACTTCGGTATTTTATTTTTTTTTGAATGCAGATCAAATGAATATAGCAATAATTTGGATGATTAATAAACTTGTCTATGTAACCTAACATAACGAAAACAGTGATTAAATGGCAAGTTTGCAACGAAAATCAAATGTTCTGGGAATGCTTTGTGAATCGGGTTTTTGAATTGGTTCATCGAACGCCGATTCGGGTTCAAATGAATCGGTCTTCCGAACCATATACAATGCTAACCCAGGTGAAAAAAGTGCACTTCCATAATGTAGGCCTACAATTAAAAAAAAAAAAAATATATATATATATATATATATATATACAGAGCTAGTATGTTAAAAGTGCATTTTATACAGTGGCCAAGAGTGCTCAACGCGCTGCAAATAGAAAAAACACCTGCAAATAGAAAAAGCACCAGCAAATCAAGAAAACACCAATTTGACAGCAGTTTTCATAAAACAAGTTTGCCAAATAAGCCAGGTTTATTTCAGTTAGTCTGACTTATTTTGAACCAAATCAACAGACAATAAGTCAGACTAACTGAAACAGGCCTGGCTTATTTGGTAAACTTGTTTTATGAAACAGGCCCCAGGTGCTGCAAATGCTCACAACACAACCAAATAAAGAATTTGATTTACAGCACGTATCTTTATTTGGTTGTGTTGTGAGCATTTGCAGCGAGTGTGTTGTCAAATTGATGAAGTTGTTTTCTTAATTTGCAGGTGTTTTTTTCTATTTACAGCGTGTTGAGCTCTCTTGGCCACCTTAATTTTAGTTCATATTCATGGTGTCCCAAAAATAATACACTTAGAGGCGGACAGTAGTGACGTATTTTTACTCTGCATTAAAAGTACATTTTTCAAGTGTCTGTACTTTATCAGTATTTTTCCTTCGAAACTTTTACTTCACAACATTCCAAAGCATTATATTGTTCTTTTCACTGCTCTACGTTTCATATTAAATATTGTTTAATAGGCCAGTTAATTAGGCCTACATTAGAAATCAAGTACTTTTTTACATTTACCTTAGTAAAAGTAATTCTAATTTTACTTGAGTACTAGAAAGTACTATATTTTTAATGTTCTTAAGTATAAAAGGTAAACAAACAAAAAAAAAACTTATTTATGAAATGTAGTGCAGTAAATAGTAGGACATTATGCTTTGGAATGTAGTGAAGTAAAAGTTTCCAAAGAAAAACACTCTGATAAAGTACAGATACTTTTTACTTGAGTAAAGTAAAACTACTTCACTACTGTCCACCGCTGTACTTAGATGATCTTAGGTTTATCTTAAGAAGTAGGCTACTAAAGAATCTTTTTTTTTAGGCTGTATTAAATACAAAATTAGTGCGTGAAAATAGAGCACTTTAAGTACATTATGGAAGTGCACTTTTTCACCTGGTAAAACTTGCCACTTATAATTCCCATTGCAAATACAAATGTCTCTTGTTTAATGGAGTAGAAGACCCGTTCTCCAAGTTTACTTCCCAAAGCTGCCACGCGGTGGATGTCTCGGCTCACTCTTGCGCGCGTCGGGCGCGTTGGTTAATGACTCGCTCCCCCTCGCTCACCGCTGCTGCTGATCAAAGGCGTTTGCAGCAGACCGCCCAGGATAGTCTGGAGTCACAGAGCTCTGTTTCTCCTTCTGTTTGCGGATCATTACGGCTTCATATCAATGCGTTTACACCACGAGACTAGCCCGCAGTGATCGGCGTATATTTTCTTCCGTTCTTCTCTGGCGATAAAGCAGGCGAGCGCGGAAGAGAACGCGCAGTAATGGGTAGAAGATACGGCGTGTTTTCATAAGGTTACATTTCCGAAGAATGATCCATGCATCTTTCGATCACGTTTTACGAGCACAAACATCTTTCTTCACGCATTGGACGTAGACTTTCGGAGCACAGGAGAGTTTTGAGCATGCACGGCGCTTAAACAGAGGAAACCAACAGTTTTTACAAACACTTGGACCGAATTTCGGCGTCTCGTCGCTTCGCTGACACACTTGATTAGATCTCTGGATGTATTTTTGCAGCTCTTGTGTCCTGGAGTGGTGTGCACCGTGCCAAACGCACATAGATGTTGTGAAATAACCCATGATGTTGCAGTTTTGGAGGTTTTCGGCTGAGATGTCTTGTATCATTCACTAAACTTCAGTGTTGCTCTGTTTGGCCATGAGCCTTCATCGTCAGCAGCATCATTAGAAAGCGGCTGTGTGTTACCACGTTGATGCTTGTCTTTTGAGGCATTTTAATATGCATGAATGTGACGCTTGCAGTGCATTTGCGTTCATAAAGCTTCAGGTTAGTCTTCTAGTTGCGCATCGTCTTCAGAAATCTGAATGTTTGTAGGGACGTAGCATGTATTGTGACTGATGTGTGATACGTGCATTACATTATTGGCCACTTTAATGCTGCTTTAAGTTCATTAAAGCGTCGTCATCATCTTCAGTGTGTTTGCAGGCATTTGCTCGCCTAATAAGGCGTTTAATGTACATTATTGACGCATGTTGGTTGTGCATAGGCTACTAATATATCAGTAATGCTGCTTTAACTTTTTAAAAGTACATTAATGTTCATAAACGCATAATTTCGTCTATCAGTTGAGCATCGTTGCCATTTTCAGAAAGCATTGTGTTTGCTGGCACTTTGCTTGCTTTTGAGGCGTTTTAATGTGCATTAATATAATGTCTTTTGGCTGTGCATATTATTATATGCTACTTAAATCCTGCTTTAACTTGATAGAGTACATTTAAGTCCATATAGTTTCAATTTTGTGTCTTAGATGGGCATTAACAGTGTGTAGATTGTTTTAGCTGTGCTTAACATTTTGTTGCTCTGGCATTCAAGACCTTGAAGTCTCATTTCGGTCTCCCAGATGAGATGTTGCATGACTGCTCTGAAACTAAAGGAAGCTGGTTTTGAAGCAGTGAGCGCGCAATGACGCTGTTGCTGCGTGCAAATGTGTTGACGCCACCTGTGGTCTCTTAAATCGATCGATTCCGGAAGAATTAGGCACTTTGACCAAGACAGAGTTCAGTTTGCACGGCAGCCGCGTCGCTTGCGCTTTCTAACCAAGTATATCGTCGTGCGTAACGCTTAAGTGGAGAGCTTAAATGGTGCTCCGAAAGTTACCCGGTGTCTCCGCATCGGGCATGGGGCTTCGTCTATCTCAGAAATTCGTGTTTCTGCTGTTCCTGTCGGGGTTGGTTACTCTGTGCTTCGGGGCACTTTTCTTTCTACCCGACACCGTGCGCCTCAAGCGCATCTTCCTCTCCAAGAACGAGAATCCCGCGGTGACCGTGGGCTCCGACAATGAGCTTTCCAAAAAGGTGCCAGGGGATCCAGAACATCAGCGGGCGGGTTTAAAAGGGGGCGAGGGGGCGAATGTCAAGCTGAAAGTGAGCCGCAAGCCCTCTGTCACCCATGGAGCGAGAACCGTTGAGAGATCTGTTGGGAGTAGAGCGCAGGACGAGTGGAGTCCGGCGAGGGCGCAGGAACCGGCGGCCAGAGACGAGCGGGTCACCTCGGCCGCTCATAACGGGGAACGCAGGAGCCCTTACAGCTATGAGGCGTTTAAAAAGTGTCTGCTCAAACCAGCTTTGGGGAAGAACCAGGGAACTCCTTCGGATTCCGAGACGCTTCAGCGGAGGGAGAAAGTCAAAGAGGTGAGATGATCTGCTGTCAATGGAAGCCCATTTCTGCCACATTAGCTTGGTAAATTATGGCCTGCCAAGCAGGGCCGCTGCTGGCAAAATGGGTGCCCTAAGCAGGATAGTATTGTTGTGCCCCCTCCCTCAAATATTATGGAAAGGGAAAAAACTAAACAAAAATACACCTACTATAGGGGTCAAAATAGAACTTTAATAAAATATAAAAGTAAATAAATAAATTGTAATTAAATTAAATTATTTACAAATTACAATTGTAGCTCTAGACAGTTACCTATGGCTATTATTTTATTAATACAGTTGTCTGATTGATGTTATAGTCTCAAGCATTCAAAAATCATGCAAAGGAAAATTTAAGCAGTTTTACTGCGATAAAACCATGGTTAATTTTTGTGGTGTAAGGGTTGTGATGTCCATGTTTTTGTTGAAGAAGTTATAGAGGCTGTCTCATCTATAGCAAAAAGGTGGCCAAAAATGAAAGATTAAGTGGATATTTGAACTAAATGTTTGGTCAATAGCCTATTAAACAAGGACTTGATCGTCCTGTAAGTGTAACAGCAGCAACGACCAGGCCTTTGGCTCCCTTTACAGACATCTATAACATGTAATGTTGAAAAATACAATAGACACCATCTCAAAATTTGCAATTGTTTTATTGGTTATAATGGGACTTGTATTGGTTTTAATGGAAACTCTAATGGTCCTTGTTGGTCTCTACTGGTAATTGGTCACCTTCTATTGATGGCTTGTTAAAACCAATAAATCCTAATGGGATATGCCCCAAAACACACTACAGATTAATGGTTAAAAGTAGATGGTTTGTAATGGTATTTGTGATTTATTTGTGATGGTATTAGAATTGTCTGTGTTGGTTCTATTGTTTTTTTTTTCCAGCAGGGTTACCTCATAGTTTTTATATAATGCATTTATAAGTCATTTTAAAGGCTGTTGTTGGCTTATGTTTGTTTTTATAACCACAAAAAATATTATCTTAATACTTTTTGTATATTATTTGAAGCAACAAAACCTTGGCTAATTTGGAGTTACCACGGCTACAAGAACCATGATTTGTTTTTTTATTCATGTTAAAACCATGGCTAACTTTTCATTAGGGAACATGGAACCTCGGAGAGAATATTTGATGCATTGGTGGTGGTGAAATCATTACCGACATTAAAACACGTTATTAACCTCAACACCCAAGGTGTTTCACAGGATTATGAATGAAGCCTACCTGAAAGTGACGCATGGGCTTCATTTTCATCTTCTTTTTTTTCTTCTTTTCTTGGCGCCTGATTTCTGTCTTTTCATGGGCATAGTTGTCCATCAATTATGATCATTTGTATTCAGCCGTGAGCGTGTGCAGATGCAGGAATGGCATGTTATGTTTTTTTTGAGCAACTGGGATGGTGCCCCTCCCCGGGAGTGCCCTACGCAAACTGTGTACTCTGCATATAGGGAGCGGCGGTACTGATGCCAAGTCATATTTATGAGATAAACATCGAAATCATGACATACTGTCATAATTTTGAGAGAAAATGTTGAAATTATCACAAAAGCAAAACATATATTAGATAAAACATCATAATTATGGGATTTAAGTCGGAGTTCTGATATTAAAGGTTAAAAATTATGACATACGGCAAAACAATGATATGCGATAACTATGAGATAAGAAGTTAAAATTACGACATGCCATAATTATTAGAGAAAAAATAGTTGGAATTATCACTAAAAGTTATAAATTATCACAAGGCATCTATTAGTACAAAATAAAATGTCAGAATTTGTGTAAATTGACATGACTAAATCATGATTATGGCATAAGTAAAAATTACGACAATGCTAATCCATAATTATGAGATAAAATAGAAATGTTGACATTCATTTATAATCTTGAGAAGTCAAAATTAAGATATAAAAGGTTATAAATTAGGGCATACTAACTCGTAAATATGGATTAAAAAGTCAGAATTATGACAAGTGAAAATGATTAGGTAAAACGTTATCATTATGAGATAAAAAGTTGGAATTATGACACGCTAAGCCATAATGCTGAGAGAAAGTTGTAATTATGACAAAATTAAAAATTATTAGATAAAACATTATTTAAAGATAAGAATGGTGACGTACCAAGTCATAATTATGGCATGTCAACATTGACATATATCATAATTATGACATAAAAGTTGAAATTGACAGAAATGTGGCTTAATTTCAGAATTTCAAAACATTTGATCTCATATGACGTTTAATAATAATTTTCACTTGTCATAATTCTAACTTTACTAATTGATTTAGATCACCCCCCCCCCCCCCCCCCCCCCCCCCCTCATATTTCAGAAATAGGCCTCCAGTTGTGTAGGCTAAAAGTCTGTAGATTTGAAACTTGTGTTATTCCAGTGGGATTGTGCCTGTAATAAGTGTCACTTGAGATAAGTGTTTGCTAAATGATGAATTCATACTGAATTGCCTTGAAATTGAGGTGAACGCCAACAGGCATGTCTGATATGAAGATGCCAGTGCTTTTAAGCTAAAGTTATACTGGAGTTGGGGCTAGTTGTTGCACTTTTACTCCGGTGAACATCAGTCTGTGTGAACTGTAGAGTCTTGGATACAAAAAAACTGAACCTTTCCACTGTTATTGCACAGAAAAAATAGATTTTAACACATTGAGCCCTTTAGCGGGGCATGTTGTCACACTATTGTTCTTGCATAATATAGGCTTTGAACAAAGACTGAAAGAGTGAAATGATTATGAGATGCAAAACAATTTCAAACCACTTGCCAACAAGGATCTACGGAAGTTGCATGTAAAGCACATGTGATAACTTGCCCTGTACTTTTGGTTCCTTACCAGAACCCATAGAGTCTGTATGAGCAGATAATGACTGCTGCGTCACTTTCCTAGCTGACATCGATCAGGGTGTGTTTGTGTGGCAGTGGTTTGAAGCTGCTGGGTTGAATCCAGATAAAAGGCACTTTTGGTCTGCTTGCTTTTATATGTGTAATGAGGGCATTGACTCTGCCGCTGGAGGTTTGCTGTCTTCAGGTGAACGGATGATCGTTAGAGCTGTTTTTTCTGTTCTACTGAAAGCTCTTGTGTCAGAATGAGTTTCGCTCTCACATGGGGATGAGAAAGCTAAAAATGGACACCCAACACACTTTGGTTATTACTGAAACATGAGCTTTTGCTGCTTTTTGTTTTGAGCATTGTGCTTTAGTGCTGTTAAAGTGCTTGGTTTGTTTTTATACTAAACAGTGCTGTTATTATTATTGCTGATGTTTGATGTCAAGCTTTGAACTTGAGCATGCCACACAGTTTGTGCTCCAGATATGAATGATTCCTCAGAACATGTTGTTGAAGAGAGCTGAGCTGTGCTTTTCAGTAGTTTTCAGCATATATAGGAAGCAGAATATATGGGATCTTTTGATGTGGTCCAGTAGCCATCACATAGCAACACCCTGACATCATGCAGCCAGTTTTGCTTGGACAAATGTTCTTTTCCCCCTCCAGCATTACAATGTCAAAAAAAAAAAAAAAAAATTAAATACAATTTTTTAAAATAATTAAGATTTGTTTTTTTGTACAAATAATTTTGAAAAGATATATGTAAATTTTAAATATTTTATTTGATATCATTTAATATTTTATTTTTAATCATTTTCTCTTAAGTTTTTAACTATACTATTTTAAAAGCATTATGCATATTTTTAGTATTTTTTTGCATTGTTTTTTTATAAGTAATTTTTTCTTCATAAGACAAAAGTTTTGCCATATTTAAAGTTTGAAGTTGGTATTGTGTATGACAAGACTTAACATGTCTCATTTTATATAACGCAAATCTTTATAAGAAGATAATTTATGAAAATTCTGTCATTTAGCCTCATATTTCTTTAAATCCTCATGACTTTCCTTACTGGGACACAAAAGGTCAAATTCTGAAGAATATATTTTCCAACATTAATGCGATTATGTCTAAAGACTGATCAGATTTGAGTTTCAGTGAATAATGACTTCAGTTTGAGTCTGTTCCTCAGAAAACTCTTATGACCTCAGAAGTGTGGAAAAATAAAGCGTTATACAACTTTGGTACTTTTTCACTCTGGTGTTTTTTTTTTGTTTGTTTTTTTTTTGTTTCATGGCTTGACAGTATTTTTGTTATATTTTAGGATATTCTTCAGAATTTCACCTGTTGTGTTTGAGGGAGAAAAAAAGTTGTGGTTTGGTGCGACATGAAGCAGAGAAAATGACCAAGTTCTCATTTCGGGTGAATTTCTCCTGTAAATGGTTCACATGGTTTCGCAGTAGTTCAAGACTAAGGTCCAGCCGGTTGACATCATTGATTTCTCTAACTTACTGAAGTCAGATTTTGTGAAATGAGTCACTGTAGAAACACAGTATATTCCCAGTGTGCAGTGAGTGTACTGAAATGTCTTTTTATGGCTATCTATAGCTGAAATTCTGCTTTGAATTTTCTATTGTGATATCATATTTCACAGTGTCAGAAGCACTGGACGGGTTCCAGAGCCGCGGGGGTGTTTAGAAAGCCACTACTGGACTGGGTTTCTTACGTTGCTGTGGGCAGGAGTGGAAAATGAAAGGGAAAATCAAGTAATCGACAACAAAACAAATTTTTTTTTGTGCGTTTGACTTTGAAGTAAACTTGAAACGTTGTTTGCAACCCACATTGAAAAAAAATTCACTATTAAAGTGTTTTGCATTGTGACGTTCATTTTACTATCAATGCTCATTTTGCCTTAAACGTTATATATATATATAATTTTTTTTTTAAATTTCAGAATAATGAATAATCATCTGGATCGTGATTTTTAAGTTCATTGCATGTTGACACTGCCTGTTTGTTGATGTGTGCACTGACTTGCATGTTATTTCAGTGATTCATGGAGGGTTTGCAGTGTTGCTATTAAAGCCACATGCTGAATTAACTATTTAGGTTGTGCTGTTTTTACAGTGTTTGCCTCACGGATGCCTCTGGCTTCCCTCTGCGCCGCCTCCTGTCAGAGCCATGCATATTCATGTCTGACCTAATCATCATAAACGGCTCCAATAAATGTTAATAATCCAGCAGACGACGATCAGCTCTCCTGGAGAATCAACTGCTCGACTGCTATGGTTCTCAAAAGCCATCACTTTCTTAAATTTTGGGAGAAACTATAGATGGAAATAATGTAAATTACTGTTTGAAATGAGCTCGGATCTTGTTAGCAGTCTTGGCAAACATGTTGAAGTATGGTAGTTTTGCTCATTTGTCAAGCAAAGTTAATCTGTTCGGCCAATATTATTGAATTTGCTTTCAGCAGGTGTTCAGCGCTGTGCGCTTCAGGCTTGAAGGACTCAAAAGCAAGGACTGACTTTACATATGTTCTCCTTGAACCATCAACAGTGAGTAAGCTCGATGTGAACGAAGTCAAATATTCCCCTTAGAGTTTCACTGATCCAAGCTGCAGTTTACTTTGCCTCAGAATTGCCTGCTAGGACTGGATCGGATGCTTTGACATGTGAAGCGACCAATCAGTGTTCATTTCTGTTGTGTGACTTTCAAGGGTGAGCTAATCTGAAACCATATTTAACTAGTCTAATAAAACTCATTTTGAAACACAAATGATGTTAAAACTAGTTCTTGGAAGCACCATAGCCTTTCAGAAACTTGTGAATATTCCAGAATGGATCTCAAGAAAACATTTCAATGCAAACTTTAAGACCGATTACGCATTAAGAAATTAAAGCCTATTATAACTTTCATGGTGTAGTGTTAATTTGAATATCACTGCTTATTTAGCCCGAATCAAACATAAATCAATGCTTAATTTGCATAAATATCAGCATATTTTTCATTAAGAAAACGAACCCTGTTTTAGGACTATTATGGTGTTTTGCATCGATGCACCATTTGATGTGCCTTAATTTTAATTTCAGTGCTTAATAAATCAAACATAAATGAGTAGCTATTTTGCATGAATCAAATGCAAATCAATGCTTATTTTGCATAAATTAGTGCTTATTTTGATAAACCATATTTTGAATAAAAAATAAAGCCTTTTTAAGACCATTATGATGTTTTGCATTGTGGGATTACATTTAATATCAGTATTTAATAAATCAAACACATCATTGCTTTTTTTGCCTAAATAAGATCATTTACATTTTATGTAAAAATAAAAATAAATAAAGCCCTTTTTTGGATCATTGTTTCTTTTGCATTGTGGCATTAATTTTAACATCACTGCTTATTTTACATAAATCAATCCTAAATCTATGCTAAATTTATGCAAAATAAGCAAATGTAATATCAAAATATTTTGCATTAAGAAAATAAATATTTTTAGGACCATTATGATGTTTTGCATTGTGATATTAATTTTACTATCAATGCTTATTTTGCATAAAGAAGTCTTTTTAGTCCCATAATGATTTTTTTTTTTTTGCATTGCAGCATTAATTTCATTATCACTATTCATTATTGTAATATGGTTGAGCCAAAGGTGGTGCTTGCTTGTATGATATATGGATGCAAAAAAAAAAATGTTTTGCGCTTTTCTCTATGATACATGTGTATAATCTTTTCTAGTTGGCTTTAGCTGCGCTCATGGCACCCACTGAAGGTTGGAATGAGTTTTTGAGCTCAAAGTCTAGAGGAATTTGCAGTTTGCATCCACGAGCATGTGAAGCTTGTCGAGTCTGTGGCCTCTCATTCGTCAGTGCCTCCCTGCTTTTGTCACGGGGCGCTGACTGGAGGGTTTATCCCCTGTTGGGACATGCTGAATGGGCGTTCACCGTTCTGCGAGATGGATAGAGTTACAAGGAGCAGCTTGGCAGAGCTTGGCCCGAGGCTAAGCGAGAGCGGAGCCGTGCGCTTTGATGAGCGCTTCCTCTCAGGAAAGCCAAGATCCTGTTCCACTTCTCGGAGCGGAGGAGGATGCCACGGGCCTCAGAGCTGCTGGTGAGGGGGCAGGAGAGCGCAATTAGCTTCTGGCTATTGAAACGGGATGGAGAGCGGCCGCTAAACGAGAGTCATGATTACAGCAGCTGTTCTTCTGTTTGAGCCTGTGCCGCTGAGATTTGCCTTTCTCAATATAGGCAAACTCAACTTGATGCGATTAGTGCTTGGTTTCATATAGGCTAGATTTGGTTGCCACAGTAACTGTGATGACTGATGTATTACACAGGCTGATGAATGAGCTGAAACACGGCCGTTTAGAAAATTTGTCAATATTTAGTCAATTCTGTGTTAAATAAGAGTGCAGTCAGCATCGTTTATTAAAGGAATAGTTCACGCAAAAATACATTTTCCTGAATGTTCTCACCCTCAGGCCTTCCAAGATGTAGATGAGTTTGTTTCTTCATCAGATTTGGAGAAATGTAGCATTACGTCACTTGCTCAGCAATGTATCCTCTGCAGTGAATGGGTGCCGTCAGAATGAGTCCAAACATCTGATAAAAACATCACAATAATCCACACCACTCCAGTCCATCAGTTAACATCTAGAGAAAAGCTGCATGTTTGAAAGAAACAAATCCATCAATAAGGCATTTTTAAGCCCATAATCAATAATAATGCTTCCTCCAGTGAAAAAGTGGTCTGGTCTGAATCAAGAAAGAAATCTAAACGCATTGTTTACAAGCCAAAACGGTTCTAAACATATGTGTTTATGAATTTTGATGTGAGAGACAACAGGAGATGAACTTTTTCACTGGAGGAAGCGTTATTATTATAGGCTTGTATTTTAGCTGGAAGCAATGGTTTGAAGTTAATGTCTTGATGGATTTGTTTTTTACAAACACGCAGCTTTTGGCTTCACAAGATGTTAGCTGAGGTACTGGAGTGGTGTTGATTATTGAAAGTAAAAGTGAAGTGATGTGTGGTCAAGTATGGTGACCCATATTCAGAATTTGTGCTCTGCATTTAACCCATTCAAGTGTACACACACACACACACACACTGTGAGAACACACCCAGAGCAGTGAATTATTATCATATTTTTTATCAGCTGTTTGGACTCTTATTCTGATGGCACCCATTCACTGGATTTTTGGGTGAACTGTCCCTTTAAAATTGGGCAACCACCAACTGTCTAACCACTAATTGCTTGCACAGGGCACGTTGTTCAAGTCCTTCTGCATTTTATTTTATTTTTTTATTATTATTATTTTTATTTTTTATTTTTTTTTATTTAAGAGATGCACTGATTGCAATTTTCTTGGCAGATTCAGATTTTTTTTTTTTTTTTTTTTTTTTTGGAAGTGTGACCTGCCGATACTGATTTTTGCCAATTCCGATTTAAGAAATATAATTGACTGCATATACAAACAAAAATCTATGCAAATTTCAACGAAATTATTTACATAATAAAATAAATTATTAAACATTACAATTCCCCCAATTTGGACTAATTTACTAATTTTTCTCTCACTTAAACAACTCTCAAAATAAAGTGCTCTGTGACTGGAAAGAGGAAGAAATGGTTAACTTAAAATTAGTTGCTTTATGTAACAAAACAGATGTCATTTCTCAATGTTTATACTGTAAATGGTCATGTCTTTCCCCCTAACCTTATTAAATGTCATCTTTCACATCAAATTCTTTTTCAATTAATTTGGTTAGTATAATAAGAAACTGTGTAGTTGTTACTATTCAAATGAAATTAGTATTAAACTCCATCTTTTCACTGCTGAGGAAACAGAAGCTGCATCTGAAGTGGCATTAGATGCATTTACACAGACAGTTTGATGAAGCTGAGGTGCCATAAATGCATTTACACTGCAAAATTTCAAATGCATAAATAGAATCTAAGTTGCTTAATTGTAACTTCTTGTTTATTAAAATACTATTGTCACGTTGCAATCGTGTTATTGATATTCGGGGAAACATCATGGCCGTATAATGTTGCTCATCTAAATCATATACTGAAAAGATCTTTTTTTTTCGTCTACCGCAGTATGCATCTGTAAATTTCTGTGAGTTATTTTGTGTGTGCGGTGTCTCTCACACTCTCACTCAGGCTGTGCAAGCCTCATCTGGCACAACATAAATACATTATCGGTCGCCGTTTACACTGAATGCAATTAAAATTAGAATCATTCTCACGTGAAACGACATGTTTACACGTGACTGTGAGTGGCTATAAAAAGATCGGCTCGGAATCGGCAAGACGTAAGACTGATCGACCAGTCACCGATCCGGGCCGGTCATGCGAAAAACCGTCCGATTCCGATCACTAGCCGATCAATCGGTGCATCTCTATTTACTTTGTCCGTGTGCTACACATGCTGAATTTATTTTTTTTGCACTCATGCACTATTTTATTTTTTGTGTGTGTATTTCTGTCTTTTTGAAGTTACTGTATCAAGCTAAATGTAGTTCAATTTTGGCATGATTTTCCATGACCTTTGCAGTTGTTCATAGTTACTGGAAATGGATTTTTGAGTAATGCAAAATCAGACCAATATTCATATCTAGTGAAGACCAATTTATGAACCAATTTGGTTTGCAAGGAATAGTATAACTGTAAAAGTTGTATAACTGCTATTCAATACTTTTATTAATACTTTTAATCAGCATGGACACAATAAATTGATCAAAAGTGACATTAAAGACATTTCTATTTTACATAAATGCTGTTGTTTTGAACTAAATGAAATAATCCTGAAAAAAATCATAGTTTCCACAAACAAATGAAGCAGCACAACTGTTTTCAACATTGATGACAATCAGAAATGTTTCTTGAGCAGCAAATCAGCATATTAGAATGATAATGTGATACTGAAGACTGGAGTAATGATGCTGAAAATTCAGCTATGCATCACTGGAGTAAATTCTATTTTAAAATATATTCACATAGAAAACAGTTTTAAATTGTAATAGTATTTCACAATATTACTCTTTTTACTGTATTTTCAATCAAATAAATGCAGCCTTTGTGAGCAGAAGAGGCTTCTTTCCATGACTGTTTCCAGGCCTGGAGAAACCCAATTTCCCTAATGTTTCCAGGTTTTCCATGTAACTGTCGAAGTCTGTGTGTTTTACTCCATGCTAATGCGCTCCATCTGGCGGTTTTGAATGCAGGAACGCATCCTGTGTGAACGGCCCATAAGTGTACTTGCAGTATAATTCGATAATAAACATCACTGTGATTATGTGCAGTAATATAACTGAAGAGAAAATGCATTCAAATGTTTTAATTTGGGATCTAATTCTAGTCGCTCCATTGACATTTTGTGGAGCCTTCTGTGAATATTAGGCTATATATTATTTTTTTTCAGAATGCAAGAACATTTTTCAAATATGCAAAACTCTTTGAGATGCAGCACTGTGATTCATATTTGATAAATTATATTGATGCAAATGCAGAAGATTTATCTAGTGCATGGAAACCTGCAGCAGGAGTGACGTATGGATCAAGGTCAGGTAAAGCAAATGATTTACCAGTTGTTTAGTCTCTAAAGGAGCAGTTTGTTTGTGTTGCTTGTTGCACAAAGCTCCATGTTTGTTGTTTTGAGTTGCTTTGCATCAGATTCCAGTAAGTAGACATGGGTGGACGTGACCCCTGCATGCGCTCTGCTCCGCTTCCAGCCAAACGCTCTGCTGGGGACCAGAGTTTTCCACTGCGTGTTCAGGAGGATTTCTAGTTCAAATTGGAGCTTTTAAGCTTGTGGTCTGCTTCAGTACATCGCTTCAACTTTCAAACTGGTGCTTGAAAACCTCAACGACACACTGGCCGTGTAATTATGGGCGTGCTAATTATAGAAAATCAGATGCTTGAGAAAGAAACAATGACATTGTCATGGTTCTGATGAGGGTTTGGCGGTCTGACATTATAGACCATGCTGTGGTAGAAATGTGTAGAAATTAATCATCCAACACACAGTATTAAGAACCAAGGGTTCACAAATTTTGAATGGGATTATTTTAATAATTTCAGCTTTTTTTTTTGTCGACTAAATGTAAACATCTTTTATGTAAAATATCTTACTCAGGACAGTACTAAATAAAAAATAACATGCATTTTGTATGATCTCTCTTTTGTTAAAATTACATTTTCACAGATTCTGCAAGGAGTTCACAAACATTCAAGCAGCACTGTATGTATATTTATATAAGAATCAAAACATACATGAATGAAACCATTTAAAAATGACTAATATATATAATTTATTGTTGCTGTAGACTGAAAACATTTGGGTTTGACATCAAAAGATGAATATCAGACGAGATTTTCATGCCGGCTTTTATTTCCAGGTATTTTCATCTGGATCTGATACATAACTTAGAAGATATCATCTTTTGTTTGAACCCACCCATTTTTCATGTGAGCAAAAGTATTGGAACAGATTAGAATTAACAGATTAAAGTGATAAAGACTTAATATTTAGTTGCAAATCCTTTGCTTTCAATAACTGCATCAAGCCTGTGACCCATTGACATCTCCAAACTTTTGCATTCTTCTTTTGGGATGCTTTTCCAGGCGTTCACCTCAGCTTCTTTCAGTTGTTGTTTGTTCATCTTTTGATGTCAAAAATTGGCCTGACTGTCCCAATACTTTTGGAGGGTTGTGTGTGTATGTATGTGTGTGTGTGTATATATATATATATATATATATATATATATATATATATATATATATATATATATATATAAAATGTTTATAAAATAAAAATTATTTATAAAAATTAATAAAGATTGTCATGATGTAAAATTACTCTTTTTGGATAGAGCTTTTGAAGATTTTTGTCGTACTGCTTTTTTGCCTAGTTTTCCTTCAGGTTATTCCATCTACAGGACTGAGAAGTACTGATATATTTTACCCGTTTAGGCCCATGTCTGTTTAATAGCAGCGTTCTCTTTTCTGTGTGTTCTGTCATTTGTAGTGTAGTCCTGTCGTCCGTTTGTGTGGCCTTAGCCTTTGGCGCTGTGCTCTCTATTGTCACGTAGATGATAACTGAAGATGTTATTGATGTGGAAGAAGAATAATGACTGTCTTCAGCTCCATCTGAGGCTTAATTTACTTCACTAGATAAAAATAAAACAAACCTGTTTTTGTACGATATGCACCTCTGTTTTTGAAAGCATGCAAAAATGACATTAACAGTCATCCAGTGCAACAGAAGTCTGTGTGATAAGAAATAATAGTAAAAATAGTAAAAGCACACATTTGAAAGTATGTCCATGATGCTTAAACATTTATGCATGTTGATAAAATCCATTTGACTTTTTCATCCGTCCAGTCTGACTCTGTTTTAGTATGTAACTTCCATGTTTTCTGAACCAATCAATTCTTAATGGATAAAACAGGCCTTCTGTAAATTAGTTTTCAGTAAGGAACCGTCTGCAGTGTTTTGCCTCAAGACGTCCATTTCCGTTCGTCACTGTAAACAGTTTTTGCTTGTTGTAGGTAATTCTCTGTGGTAGTCAAGATGAAGCTGTTCTGAACCCAGAACATGGAGAAAGGACGAGTCGTATTGCTTTAGGCCTTCATCTCATCTCTGAGGTGCTTTTATTCTGGTCTGATTGGTCCGAATCAAAATCTATTGTGCAATAGTGTTGAAAGCGTGATTTTATTCCTCTGGTTGCTCTTTGTTTGCATTCAGTGTTCAAAGAGAAGCACAAACTGTTAGGCGATGAATTATTATTTTAGCAGGGACCGTATCATGAAATGTTTTTCATGATCTGTTCAATTCAAGTTTATATGATGTTTATACAAGTGTGATGGTCAGTTGTTTTTTTTTTTTATGGTTTTGGTGAATCTCATGAAATAATCAAGAACAGATGTTTTTTCAAAGAAAAAGAAAATTAAGCATGTATTAGGATTATTAATTAAT
>NC_136740.1:30826431-31171431 GCF_936440315.1 Barbus barbus
CAAATTTGGAATGGTATTTACTTTAAAAAGATCTAGGAAACCGTTTTCACTCAGAAATTTCTCGTAAATTTAACAGCACGTTTTCAATTCTTGGCGACTTTCCCAGAAATTCCCAGAAAAGTTTACTTTGTTTCGAAGTACGTTTTACTCACACTTGGTAGAATTTTCTTAAATGCTTAAAAAAAATTACTAAAATTAATACTTATACCAGTCTTATTTAAATTCCTAAGTCATTTTAATTGTTGTGCAATATATATATTTTTTAACCATTACTAAAATTGATTTGGGAAGCATTAACACTGATAATGTGTTCAATATAAATATCTGAACCAAAGCCAATTCCATCGAATGACAACATTTTACATAAATACTTTTATTTAATGTTTGAATTATTGTAAATGTATTAATTCATTAAAAAAGTAGAACAAGACAAGATGGCGCCGAGCATGGCAGCCGTGTTGCGAGCTCCAAGAAAACTCTGCAGTTTTTCTTATGTTTCTTATGTTTTATTTGTTATTTTGTTGTTTCACGTGTTAGATGTTGTCAGTATAACTGTCTACGATAGACACACGCTTTTGAACATTGGTTCCTTCGTCGCGCAACGCAAACCGGACTTTGAGTTCCTGAACGCCGGCGCCTTGTTTACAGACACCGCATCAGAGCCCTTTGTCTGGGCTGCACGATCGCGACCGAGGAAACGCCGCCGGAAAAGGGGGAAGAGAGCCGGCGTCCTTGTCAGACTCAGACGCCGTCCCCTCCGACCTCCTCTCCCAACTATTTTGCTGGCTAACGTTCAGTCACTGGACAACAAACTCTGTGAACTGCGGGCACGCATCTCATACCAACGGGAAACAAGGGACTGCTGCATTATTTGCCTCACAGAAACCTGGATGTCTGCAGTGGTTCCAGACTCAGCCATCGAGCTTACGGGGTTCTCTGTGCACCGCTCGGACAGAACGAAAGAGCTCACAGGGAAAAGCAGAGGCGGGGGCGTCTGTTTCTTTATCAACAACTCGTGGTGTGATGAACGGAACCTACACTCTATTAAATCCTCCTGCTCCCCTGATCTGGAATTTCATATGCTTCTGTGTCGACCATTCTGGCTACCGAGGGAATTTACAGCGATCATAATCACAGCTGTTTACATTCCCCCTCAAGCCAACACAGACCAGGCACTCAAGGAACTGTACGGGAATATAAGTGAGCAGGAAACCGCGTACCCAGATGCAGCGTTTATTGTTACGGGGGACTTCAACAAAGCCAACTTCAGAACAATAGCTCCAAAATACTTCCAACACATCACCATCAACACGCGTGGTGATCGTGTACTTGATCACTGCTACTCTCCATTCCGGGACGCCTACAAATCGCTCCCCCGCCCACCTTTCGGCAAATCGGACCACTCTTCCGTTCTGCTCCTGCCTGCTTATAGGCAGAAACTGAAACGAGAAGCACCCGCCCTCAGGACAATTCAATGCTGGTCGGACCAATCAGACGCTATACTACAGGACTGTTTTGATCACGTGGACTGGGACATGTTCCGGGCAGCGTCTGATGACGACATAGAGGCGTACTCAGATACTGTAACGTGTTTCATCAGGAAGTGTGTAGAGGATGTAGTACCGACAAAAACAATCCGCATCTACCCCAACCAAAAACCGTGGATTAACAGCGATGTTCGAGCAGCCTTGTCAGCGCGGACATCTGCCTTTAAATCCGGAAACTCTGACGATCACAAACAAGCCAGTTATGATCTCAGGAAATCAATCAAAGCTGCCAAACGACAATATAAAAACAAAGTTGAAGAACAATTCAAAACCAACAACGCAAGAAGCATGTGGCAGGGTATCAATAACATCACAGATTTCAGAGGGAATAAACCAGCTACTGTGAACATTGCCGCCTCTGTACCGGACGAACTTAATCACTTTTATGCTCGTTTCGAGGCTCACAACACCGCCCACACAGAGCGCGCTCCCGCGGCTGTAGCAGAAGAGGCGAGCGCACTTTCCTTTTCTGTCGCAGATGTAACCCGATCCTTCCGACGGGTGAACATCCGCAAGGCTGTGGGTCCCGATGGCATCCCAGGCCGTGTGCTCCGAGCATGCGCATTCCAACTGGCCGGGGTTTTCACAGACATTTTTAACCTTTCCCTCTCTCTGTCTGTGGTTCCCGCATGCTTCAAAAAATCCACCATTGTGCCCATACCAAAGAAAAATAAAATCACATGCTTGAATGACTGGAGGCCCATTGCTCTGACACCCATCTTCAGCAAATGCTTTGAGAAACTCATCAGAGACTACATCTGCTCTGTGCTGCCTGACTCACTGGATCCCCTACAATTCGCATATCGCAGAAACCGTTCCACAGACGACGCTATTGCCTTCACCCTGCACACTGCTCTCTCCCACCTGGAAAATAAGAACACCTATGTGAGAATGCTGTTTGTGGACTACAGCTCAGCATTCAATACCATAGTGCCTGCCACACTGGTTGAGAAGCTCCAGACTCTGGGACTAAACGGATCTCTGTGCAGCTGGATCCTGGACTTCCTGACAGGCAGATGTCAGGTGGTCAGAATGGGCAACAACACTTCATCCCCGCTGACCCTCAACACTGGTGCTCCTCAGGGCTGCGTCCTCAGCCCACTCCTGTACTCCCTGTACACACACGACTGTACAGCAACACACAGCTCCAACGTCATCGTCAAATTTGCTGACGACACAACGGTGATAGGCCTGATCACTGACAACGATGAGACGGCCTACAGAGAGGAGGTGAGAACCCTGACTAAGTGGTGTCAAGAGAACCACCTCTCACTCAACATCGACAAGACCAAGGAGCTGGTGGTGGATTTCAGGAGACAGAGCAGAGAACACACACCCATCACCATCGACATGACACCTGTGGAGCGAGTAAACAGCTTCAAATTCCTCGGTGTTCACATCACTGAGGATCTCACATGGTCCGCTCATACAGATGCAGTGCTGAAGAAGACACACCAACGCCTCTTCTTCCTGAGACGGCTGAGGAAGTTTGGAATGAGCCCCAGCATCCTCAGATCATTCTACACCTGCACTGTGGAGAGCATCCTGACAGGCTGCATCACCGCCTGGTTTGGAAACAGCACTGCTGGCAACCGCAAAGCTCTGCAAAGGGTCGTGCGAACTGCCCGTCACATTGTTGGAGGTGAGCTTCCCTCCCTCCAGGACATCTACACCAGGCGGTGTATAAAGAAAGCCCGGAGGATCATCAATGACTCCAGCCACCCGTCCCACAGACTGCTCTCTCTGCTGCCCTCAGGAAGACGTCTCCGCAGCATCCGATCCCGCACTAGCCGACTGAGGGATAGCTTTTTTCCTCAGGCTATCAGGCTAATAAACAGTAAAAACTAATACACCCTACAGCACACTCCCACTTTACAATATACCACGCACTGCACTTTAATTCCAATACAGTTCAAACTGGACTACCAGTACACTACTGCACTAATACAACAATCTTTTTGCCAGCACTGGATACCCTCCAATGCACATCCATGACATTGCACACCCGGTTTATATATAATCTGCTGCATCTTCGCATATTACTGTGTGTATATAACGTAGAATGTGTACTACATACTGTGTATAATGTGTATCGGTAACTGTATGTCTGTCTAATAGTACACTATGTGTACTGAGTATATGTATGTGTATATTACACATTGTCATCTGTATAAGTCTGTACGTATGTATGGTAATGTCTATATGTAAATTGTTTATATGTAAATTGTCTATATGTAAATTGTTTCTGCAGTGTATGGAGCACGCTCTCAAGAATTTCACTCACGAAGGCACACGTGCTGTGGTGATGTGACAATAAAAGTGATTTGATTTGATTTGAAGTAACAAAGGTAAGGAATAAACAAATCTTCCAAACTTATTTACACAATTCTTAGAGTTAGATGAGATAAAATTGCAATCACGTAGTACTGGAAAGTTATTATATTGTATAGGCTGTACATTGAGTATAAACTCGATTTACCTTGGAAAACTTGCTTCTGGGTCCTTAATGTTTAGAAAGAAACTGGCAAAACAATGCACACAGTATGAATGAATAATTGAATTTGAGCTCTATTTTAGCACATTAAAATGTATGGTTGTGACATTAAATATTGGTGACTTTTTATGATGTTGCTGTAGTTCTCATATCATAGATTTTCAACATGAATTACAGAAAAAAAAAATCTAATTCAGTGTAACAATAGTTCATATACCAAAAAACTTAGGCACACTTAAAACAAAAATCATTAGATGACATTAAAAGACTCAAAGGATCACAGTTCAGCCCTAAAATACTAATTAAGTGTCATTTTAAATCATTAAAATATTGAATTTGATGCGGACACAAATGAAATGTCTCGTCTTTGACCTGAAAGCAACAAGGTTTCAGTGTGAAATCATTGTAAAACACTGCCTTTTTTTTGTGGCTTGTTTCTTTAGTAAACACACACACACTCTATAGGTTCTCTTTACAGTGAGCTGGATCTCCATAATGACTGGGATGTGTCTCGGTGTGATTGGGCTGTTTGTTTAGGCCTGTGTCTTGAATTCTCTCTCCCGCTGTGTCTGTCTCGCAGATTTCATCTCTTAGTGTTTTCAATTGGCGGCCGGGGCTCATTTCCATAAGCTATGGAGACGTCGGTATGAGCCAGCCATGTGTGCGTGTGACAGATAATGCCACTCACTTTGGCAAAGCTCGTAAAGAATGGCTTCGGAAAAGCCTTCCTGCCGGGGAAGAGAGATTTCAAGAGGACGTGCCGCTTTGTTCTTATTTAGGGTCTCGTTTTCATGTGCTGCTGGGTTATACTGTAAAACGAGTCTTGACAAAATGCTAGACACAATTTTGTGTTTGTCAAAACATGCATATTTGTTAATATGTGGCCACTTGACTACAGAAGTAGTAATAGATAATGTCTGCTTTTTGGAGTGTGTGTGTCCTCAGATCATAACAGGAAGCAGGAAGCAGGATGCAGTGTGGGAAGGTCAGATCTGGGATGGCAGAGAGCTGCGAGTGTCTGACACTCATCACAGTTTTAGGCTCTGGTTATATTCAGGCGGACAGGCTGGTGTCACGACAAATATTCAGCAAAGTCAGCACTTGTTTGTGCTGATGTGTGTGCGATTCTTAAAACACAGGGACATCCTCAGAGTAATTAAAGAAATATTTCAAAAACAGACTCCTTTGGAAAAAAAGATCCAAAAAGGAGTATGTATATATTCATAATTAAAGATTATTTATAAATTTGCATATAAATATACACAATACACACACATTATGTAAACACACTTTTATTTTGGATGTGATTAATCGATTAAATATAAACGCACTAGTGTTTATATTTATATATGCATGTGTGTGTATGTGTAAGTTTTTGTGTAATTTTTAATTACATTTAAAATGTGTATAAAATTTAAATATTGCAATTAAAAATGCTTTTAAACTTTTTAAATATTACAAAAAAAATTCAAAAATTAAATTATTAAATTATTTATTATACTTTATTTTTATACTAATAAAATAGAATGTACATATATAACTTTTTTAATATACACTTATATAACATTTTATATATTACAAAAAAATAATACAAAAATGAATTAATAATTTTCTTAATCTGAAAAAAAATTCCAAAATATTTTACTTTTTAATTTTTTTTCATCCATCCGTAACGTTTTAGAAAACAAGTCTGTTTGTGAATGAGAAGTGACTTGAGAGCAAGAGAAAATATCAAAAACAGTTGTTTTTTTTTTAAGTCACGCTCTGAAATCTTTATTGGTTATTACATAATCGGTTACTATTTGAGCATTTCAATTGGGCAACTACAAATTTCTCTTTAAAAAAAAATGTAAGTTTTAACATTCAAAGTGAACACTACTAATCTGTGGTGAAGTGAAGTGACATACTGCCAAGTATGGTGTCCCATACTCGGAATTTGTGCTCTACATTTAACCCATCCAACGTGCACACACAGCAGTGAACACACACACACACAACAGTGAACACACACACACACAACAGTGAACACACACACACACAACAGTGAACACACACACACACAGCAGTGAACACACACACACACAGCAGTGAACACACACACACACAGCAGTGAACACACACACACACAACAGTGAACACGACAAATATTCAGCAAAGTCAGCACTTGTTTGTGCTGATGTGTGTGCGATTCTTAAAACACAGGGACATCCTCAGAGTAATTAAAGAAATATTTCAAAAACAGACTCCTTTGGAAAAAAAGATCCAAAAAGGAGTATGTATATATTCATAATTAAAGATTATTTATAAATTTGCATATAAATATACACAATACACACACATTATGTAAACACACTTTTATTTTGGATGTGATTAATCGATTAAATATAAACGCACTAGTGTTTATATTTATATATGCATGTGCTGCGGCGCCCGGGGAGCAGTTGGGGGTTCGGTGCCTTGCTCAAGGGCACCTCAGTCGTGGTATTGAGGGTGGAGAGAGCGCTGGACATTCACTCCCCCCACCTACAATCCCTGCCGGCCGGGGACTCGAACCCACAACCTTTGGATTACGAGTCCGACTCTCTAACCATTAGGCCACGACTTCTGGTGTTAGAAATTAGAAAACCCAAGGCTGATTCAACTTTTTGTCCAAAAGCAGAAAAACATTAATTAACCTCACATACAAAAATCCACTTGATGAAGCTCATGGTCAGATTTGTTAATGTGCTAAGCGTTTTCACATCACTGATAGATATTAGAAGAAATTTTAAAGCTCAAAATACCCCACATGGAAGAATCCCCCATATATGCGGTGTATGAAATATAATGCACTGATGTTCATATTCTGTCAGCGTTTCTGTTTTCCTACCCTGTGGCATTCATAAGCTCTCGGTCCCTCGTTTCCTCGCGCTCTTTATTTCCTCCGATTCACTCTCTGTAGATTTGTAGTTCTGAGCTCGAGTAGCTGACAGCACAGATTTCCAGGTCACATTTTCTCATTGGCGTTCACGAGTCAGCGCAGGGCTGTTGTTTTAGCGTACGCTCGGCCAAAGGAGGAAATGATTAAGATTTTGATGCATTCAGCGCATTTGTGTTTGCTCTGGAGATGCATCTGTCTAAACACTGGACACAGGACTGGAGAAGCAACTAACACGTCTATCGACTCTGGGAGGGGAGCAGAGCCGCTCGGTTTGTGTTCTACATTCATGCTAGAGCTCTGTACTCTTATTGCAGGACAAATATTGACTCATTTGAATCTATTTTTATATCTGCTTAGGTGAAACTCTTGAGACCGAGTTCATACTGTACATAAGGGAGTCGTAGCTTAAAATGCCATTAATTCTCCTCAGCTTTGAATGAGTGATTTAACAAATAAATATAAGGTCATTGCACATTTTTATTGCATTTTATTGCAACTGTTCATAAGGTAGATTAACTGCGGGAAGAAACTGTTCTTGTGCCTGGCAAATGTTGTAATATTACAGCTATTATATTATGTAAAGCACTATGAATTACCATCGTGTATGAAATGTGCCATATAAATAAACTTGCCTTGTCTAATGATATTCCATCTAAATCTGTAAAAACAAAGACAATAAATCTGGTCAAATTTCAACAGCAGAATTTAGTATAAATATTAAACATATTATTTCTCTTCTAAAACTGTAAAAATACTGTATGAATAAACATTAAAGACAACATTTTATAAGTGAACAGTCAAGGTCAAATTTCACCCTCCACAAAAATGTAAACAAAAAGAAGCACATATATTTTGTTGTAACAAATGAGAACTTGTAGACAAATCCAGTTCATAGTGCAGTATTGTATTTTCTATTGAATTGTGTCCTCGTCTTCTGTTTTGCTCCGTGTGGTTTGTGGAGAGCAGAAGTGCAGCTCTGGCCTGTGGGGAAAAACGGCCATGCAGCCAAATCTCAACAGGATCAATACTGCAATTTTCTGCTGGATCAGCTGCTGACACTCAGAGCTCAGCGCTGCTTATTAATGTCTGTGTGTGTCAGCGAACCCGCGACTGCATCCGCAGGAACACACCTCACCAAATTACGCATTCATATGAACTACAAATCAGGCTACTTCGTCTAGTCAACCAGCGACGTCTAGTAATGCAATGCGGGTTCAGTCATCTTTCGTCTGGTTTTACAGTAAAAATACTGAAATGTTTCGACTATACAGATAAACTTACTTAATATGCCAATGGTTTATGAAACAAAGTCATATATAAAAATTTGACCCAAATTTTTGATTATAAACACATTATTTTAGTGCATCTGTACAAACAAGTAAAGTCTAATTAAAATAATGAATTCATTTATTTACTTTGTTTATCGCTTTTTTAACCAGATGAAATCTGATACAAATTTGCTATGGTTAAACCGGTTTATTCATACCATTCCTGCATGAAGTCCAACATTATTGCAGATGTTCAGATGTCATAAACGGACATCCTGTATGTGAATATAGATTAGATTAGGTTTTTTTTATTTTTTTTTATTGATTAGTGACTGTTAGGCCTGTCACGATAACTTTTTGTTGTGATATATTGCCCCAGAAATAATTGTGATAAGTGATATCATTTAAAGACCATTTTATTCCACTGAATATTGTATAATCATAATGTAACAGCATAATAATGCAAGAAGACCACGTTATGTACGAGAAGCTGCAAAAGGCACAGGCGCTAGTGGAATGTACAAAACATGGTGACATTAATTTTTAAGTAAATATAATGGGCGATATATCGCGTCCCCAAAAATGATTGAGGTCATGTGCGTACATTCCGCGATAGGTTGATATATTGATTATTGCGACAGGCCTAGGGACTGTGATTGATTTGTTAAACTGCTTTAAAGATGAATGTTCATATGCTGTCAGTCCAACAGTCACTTGTCGCATGCTAAGGCACCGAATCTCTGCTGCTACTAACAATATCAAAGCTAAACAAATGGAAATTGTAGATAATACTTGACTAATTGTCCTGATTCATCTGTAAATCAGCACATGCACGGCTGGACTCTCTCCTCTGGCTCTAGTCAGTCATCAGTCGGACATTTTGGAGCAACTCTGCATCATCCTGAACGCATAATTGAATCTCATTTCATTTGGTCGCTTTCGAAGAGAGATTGACACACATTTGGACATGCTTTTCAAATCTAATCATGTCTCTGGCTGCGTGGAGCTCCGTTGTGTCCGCGGCCCCTGCCAGCCGTCGTTCTTCAGCCAATTTGATCGAATTACTCAGAAAACGCTGCAATTACAGTCTTCTTCAGAGATGAGTTTCCTCCAAACAGGCCTGAACAGCGGAGCTGCTCTCAATGACAACACAGGACGCTTTCCACTCCATCCATTAAACGCGGGACGCTCATGTTGTGTTTCTGACGCTAGGTGCTTAACTAGGATTGAATGCATTGAATATTGACATGTATAGCATTGCATATCATTATTTGGTACCACTCAGCTAAACCTGTGCTGAGCAGTCGAGCTGTGCATCGCAAACTACCTCACATTATGACACACATGGCAATGCATGTCCAGATTTAACGAATCATCTCTTGCTTTGTTTGCGTTTGTCCAGTAATATGTCTTTTAAGATGTTTATGATGATTGAAACTTCTTAATTAGCAAATTATGTGAATAATAGAAACACTAAATTATTGTTCAAAGGTTTAGGGCCAATCCTAAACAGATCCTAAACAGTAGATAGTATCATTAGAAAAAGAAAGACAAGAAATTGAAATGCGATTAAATCAGCACAACCCTACTAACCAGTTTAACCCACATAGTTCCCATCAGTCCAGCAGGGTTTTAAAAGTCTACTTTACTTTATGGATCGCAGCTTTGTGCAGAACTAGAGCAGCCGGTGTGTGAGAAAGCAAGTTCTGGATGCTTCTGTAGCATCTATCTTTCATCTGAATCAGAATCACTAACATACACTGCAGCTCCCAGAGCGACTCTAACATTACCGGCCCCTGCTGCTAATGCTTTCAGGGGCCACAAAAGACACGTCCACAGCTCCATCCTTCAGCCAATAATCACATTATGGAGAAAGAGGACCACCGAGTGACTAAGCAGGGTCGGCCAAGGTGATGTTTTGTCTTGTGGGCATCGCAAACAGATCCTGACCGTCAAAGAAAAACCTGGGTTTGGTATCACAGAGAGCCAGAGCTTTGTTGCTCTGTTTATGGTTAATACACTTGGAATTGTGAATGTGGCGCACGCAAACTCTGGGTGTGCCAACCATGCAGCGGCCCACAATTCCTCACAGATTAATCAAAGACAGACACACACTCACGGGCCGGCTGTAAAACTACAAGCTGTTGTGATGCATGCATGCATTTCTGTTTCTGACCACAATAACGCAGTCATGCTGCGAAAATATCATTTGCGTTTTTGACAACAAATCAGTGCTTCTGTTGCTACAAATGAACATACAGAGAGGCAGATGTTTGTATTTAAATTGCATTTAAATGATGAACAAGCTGAACATTTGACTTCATATTTCACGCATGTCATATAAATGACATTCCTGCACATGGGACTGATCAGATAAATTTGTGAAATTGCTCACAGTAGCATAACTTTTTCTCCACTTTGCAAGAAATGGGTCATGTGACAGCCATTAATATTAGTATTGCAATTAAAAAAAAAAAAAAAAAATTATTTGAGTTGAACTGTAAAAAATGATTTATTTCTTGTATGTGAAATATTACAATAGTAATTTCTTATTTTGGTCAGATTTCTTAATGTCTTAAATTTCTTAAATATTCATTTTGTGAGTGAAAATTACAGTAGCAATTTCCAGTTGTTTTCAATATTTTTATTAATAATAATCATTTTACTATATTATTATTGATTATTATTATTACATTTCCATAAATACTGTTAGTGAAATTACAATAGTAATTTCTTTTGGTCAATATTTTTATATAATATTCATTATTATATTTTATACTGTTAGTAAAATTACAATAGAGGTTTATTTTTTTCAATACTTTTATTACATTTCCGTAATAAACATTATTATTATTATTATTATTAATGTTGTTAATAATAATAATAATAATAATAATAATAATATCATCCATTTTAGGACAACTGAATGATAAAATTTCTTAAATACTATTTTTTTTTTTTTAAGTGAAATACTACAATAGTAATATGTATTACTTAATTTAATTTAGCACAATAATAATAATAATAATAATAATACTAAAAATAATAGTTGTAAGTCTTTCTACTTTGAAATTTCATGTTTAATTTGCTTCAGTGTGTTACGGGCAGTTTCTTTGTAATTATTTGTGAAAGTTACTTGCGATTTCTGGGTGAAAATAGTTTCTACAGCAAATCTGTTTAACTGATCACTTTCTCTGGCTAATATAGATGTCAGTGATTGGCACAAACAATTCATATTTTGCATTTTTCGTTTATTGCACACCTGCTGCATTTGTGTTTGGCCCCCAAATATGACAAAAAGCCGAATCTAGAAGTGTTATGGGCTGCTCATGTCATCCGTGAGCGATCCGTGAGCGAGCTCAGAGTTGTCTCTCTGGTCAGTTCTGTCACAGACGGTGTGTTTGGACTCTCGCAGGAAGCCCCTCTGCCCTTGTTTACTGGTTTCTCTTCCTCGTGCTGTACCCCTGGTGTCTCACAGACAGAGGCCTGCTGGAGTTTGGCCCGTTTGCTTGTTGAAGCGCAAACAGAGCTGCGAGTGTTGACAGAACCTGTCCAGATCGGTGTGTGTTTGTGGGACGTGGGATGAAGGTTGAGTTTTGTTAACACCGGCCTGTTTCTGCTACTCTACAGCCCATCATGTCAAGTACTTGCTGCATGCTGCAGTTTCTCTCTTTGGATTGCTGACAGTGTAAACATTAGTGTTTTTAAATGTTAGGATTTGAATCGTGTGTTCAAGATCTCACATTATTTGAGAGACTAAATGGAATATTATTCTCATAAAACTCATTGAGCTTGGGTATGTTTGAGTGAAATATAGAATGATTTTTCAAGTATTTGATAGGATTTTGAAAAGTTAATGTTGCACAGGTAATTGGATGGAAGCTATTGAAAAGATTGACAGATTTGTGACATTTAATTTTCTATTTTATTAAAAAATTTTTGTTTATGCACGAGTCATGGAAACTTTTTTTTTTTATTATTATTTAAACCAATTTAATTTTGACTATGCCCTTTTTATTTTATTTTTTAACTCTTTATTTTATTCTATTTTGTTTTTATATTGTATATTTGGTTTATTTATTGCATACACTGTAAATTTATTTTTAACCCTTTTAATGTATTATTTAACCATTTTTTATTATATATTTTATTTATAACATGCACTTTATAATGTACAAAAAATTTTTGACGAACTTCAACGCTTTATTTTATTCCATTTTATTTTTATATTTTTATTTTGTTTGATTTTATGATTTATAAAATGCACTGATAAATCATACAAACATGCTTTTGACTTTAACCTTTTATTTTTTTACTTTAAACCTTTGTTCTATTTTTATATATTAAATTCTTGTAAAATTCTTCTTCGACATCCATCACTTACATGGGTTTTCATCTAAAACACTTGACCACAGTCGTGTTTTAATGAGAAGTGTGTGTGAACGCAGTATTGAGTGTATGTTGAGTCTGCTGCTGGTGTCCTTCTGCTGTCTGGAGGTCAGTTGGGGAGGATTGGGATTCTATGTGTTCGTGTTAAAGTGTGTGTGTTTGCAGGAGTCTCATAAATGCAGGACAAATACAGAATGGCTGCTGGAGAGAAAGGACGACGATGGGGAGCGCTGCAATAATAGATTGACTGCTGCTCTCTTCCCTCGACGCGGATGGAGCATTGACATTCGTTCTGTCTAAATAGAGAACAAATTGAGACTGAATAGAGAAGAAACAGTCTCCTGCTGATGGTTCTCCTCAGATAAATCTCACGTTTCTCATCTGGGATCTCAAGAATGTCTCGTTGTGTTTAAACTTGCAAAATCAGAAATATGAACTCAAATATTTCTCATCAAATGATCTGAGCTGCTCTACATGTTTATTTTGCAGCTCTATACTCATACTGTACAGACTAATTTTGTCTTTGTATTTTTCCTGTTGTATATAATCAATCAATCAAGGCATGTTTTTGACGGTTCTCTGTAAAAGTAAGAAATGAAAATAATTTATAAAATTGATTTTATTGTAAAACGATAAACAGTCAAGTCACTGTTTAATTGATGAAGTAATTTTATGAATTATCATTATAAAATAAAAATTGTCAAAGCATGTTTTCTACACTGTTTTCTGTCAAATTAAGGAATAATTCATACAAATATTTTGAATTATTACTCTAATTTAGAAGAAAAGTAAGTCAAAGTAAAAAAAGTCAAGTAAAGTCAAGGCATGTTTTTCTACACAGTTTAAAAAAATCAAATTAAGGAATAATAATCAATAATATTTTTTATGATTTATGAAAATGTGTTTTATTATAAAATAATAAACAGCCAAAGCATGTTTTCACCGCTGTTGTCTGTTAAATTGAGGAAGAATAATTTATAAAATATTTTTTTTAAATACATTTTGCAGTGTTAGTTGCAGTATTATTACAAAATAACTAATGTTTTGTCAACTGTTTTCCACTAAATGAAGGAAAAAAATATTTTATGAATTTATTTAAATAAAAGGAACACAAATTTAGATAAATATATAATTAAAATTAGTATATTAACGTAATTCTATATAAAAACTGCAGTCCATTATTTTCTGAATATCTTGCCTTGTAGCTCTCAAATCTGATCCGATTTTTTTGCATGCAATATATTCAGACTTGCCATGACGGCATGAGATAATGTTTTAGGAGAAACGTTTGAGACGAAGTTGATTGTTGGACTTGAGCAACTGTGATTCTTCATCTTGTAAACATGATGTTCTCGTGGGTTCACCCTGATGCCAGTTCTGGGTCTTACGGACGAAGCTCTGGTGGAGATCCAGAGCTTTGGTCCAGATGAAGATCCTGCAGGCAGACAGAAAGCCATTGTGTCTGAGCTGCTGCTCGAAGAGAAAACCACGTGATGGGGGATGTTTAAGCCCCGAGACCCGACAGTCCCGTTACTGGTGCAGTGAGTGGCTGGGAGGCAGCGGGACAGGAGTGGGGGGTTGAATGGGGACAGTGTTGCTGTGTTTTTGGAGACGGAGCTTTTGTTGAGGCGTCTGGTTCAAGGACAGGAATGTGGAGGGGAGGCGGGGTTTGACCTGTCAATCAAGTGTGTGTGTGTGAATCAGTTAGACAGACAGTCTCTCAGTGAATGTGTGTCAGCTCGTCTTTACCCGGCTCCATGAGCATAAAAACTGTCAACATAACATACAAACCATTAGTTTGAATGATTTCCTCAAGGAGATCTCATGAAACAGCCTTTCTTCTGTGAATCAAAGACCTGTTTTGATTCATGTTCATGATGCTTTTTCCATAGCAGGGGCTTGTGCAATATTTTACATGGGACTATATATCAATATCTGCATATTTGTTTTGTAATAATACAACCATCATTTTTAGTCAAGTGTTAAATATTTATATAGTTAAAAATCTAGTCTTAAAAAATCAAGGCATTATTTTCTACACTTTTTTTCTTTTTTTTCTACTAAACAAATAACGATTTAGAAAATACATTTAAAAAATATCATCAAATAATAAATAATATTAGGCATGTTTCTGTTTCCTGTCAATAGAGGTACAACTTGTATATTATATATATGCTATTATGAAATAATAAAAAAAGTCAAGACTTGTTTTCTACACTGTTTTCTATTAAACTACAGAGGAATAATTTATAATGTTATGTTATTGTAATTAAGTATTATTTGATATCAATGCATGTTTTCTACACTGTTTTCTGCCAATAGAAGGACAAAAAAAAATACATTTATGCATTATATATTATAAAATAATACACTGTTTTCTAATAAACTACAGAAGAATAATTTATAAAATAATTCCATAAAAATATTTTAAATTGTAAACAGTCTAGAATGCCTTCTATTCAATTTAAGAATTTTAATGAAGAATGATTAATGCAATAATTTTTATAAATTATACATATGAAGTATATAAAATATATGATTAAATAACTTTAGTCCATACAGCTCGTTTGATTTATTTCAAGTCTTCTGAAGTGAATATCTTGCCCTGTAGCTCTCAAATCTGATTTCTATTTCCAAATGTTCAAACTTGTCGTGCTCCGAGCTCATTTGCAGAGACCTGTGAGGAAATCGTGACAGAATATTAATTTTCGGTGATCTGCATGTAGTGTCATTGGCTTGAAGTTAGTTTTTTTGTCTCTCAGTGGGTTTAGTTTGGTTCTCTTGCGTTCAGCTTGAAGGCTGGAGTGTGTTATATGCGAGACGTCTCCCAGCGTTCACTCTGTTTCTGCCCATCTGACTCTCAACTCAACTGAAAAAGAAACGCAGTCTGTTTTTGCTGGCAGTTTCATAACAAGAAGTAGATGCTAATCAAGTTCTGATGTTTTCATGTGTCACTCTTTTCTTGTCTGTTGTGCACAGAGTCATTGTTTCTTTCTTTGAGTCTGATGCTTCTAGCTCTTCTTATTCCTGAGGTAAAGATCATTGATTTTTCTCCATAAAGAAATAGATTTTTCGTTGATAACTTATGAAGCTTTGCAGACAGAGCTACCTTAGCTGTGATTTTATATCACACAAATTCCCATGAAGGATTGCAATGGTGTCACTCACATCCATATGTACATATTTGGTAAAAATCTTGAAATAATTTGTGCTTCAAAAGTTAATTTCCTCAGACTAAGTTCAAGTTGTAACCCCCCCCCCCCCCCCCCCCCCCCCCATTTTCTGTGTTTGTGCTTCAAATAAAAATCATTTCAAGGCTGTTTGGCTCAAATTTATCTTTTTTTATTTTTTTTGAAGACTTGACTTGCACCCAGATAATATTTATTAATGGTAAAGTGTCAACACAAAAATAATATGACTCCTCATTTTGAGTCATGCATAAACATTAAAAACTGTAATGAAAAAAATAATTATTAATAATAAATAAGACTAGACTATTAAATTTATATAGAGAGATTTAAAAGTCTAGTTAAAATAATCAAGACATGTTTCCTGCACTGTTTTCCTCTAAACGTATGGATAATTCACAAAATAATTATGAAATATTAAATAATATATGATATTAGTGCTAACAATATCATTGTTTTCTACACAGTTTTCCACTAAATACATAATTTATACAATTATTGTTAAATATTATCAAATATATTGTCAAAGCATGTTTTTTTTAACCTTTTTGTCCACTTAATAAATAATATTATTTCACAACTATTTTTTAAAATTATGAAATTATTTATCTAACCATGTTTTGTTTTTACAATAGAGGGAAGTTTTATTTCAATAGAAGGAATAAAGATTCATAAAATAAATTACATATATTGTATATAAAATGAATTCACTATTTAAAAAAGTGTTTTATCAAAAGTCAAGGCAACACAAAACTTGTACTGTACATACTGATGGGCTCGACCAATAGTATCAGTCGGGGGCGGGGCTATCAGTTAGTACTGCATCACCAAACACAACTGAAGAAATAACCAGTGCTTTAAACACTCTCCTTATTTCTTCAGTTGTGTTTGGTGTTGCAGTCCGTTAACGAAGCAGACAGACATTAGTCAGTGTTTCTTTAGGATCTGCACTTTTTGTTCCCTCAGGCTTATGCATTATTGAAGCTCCGGCTCCGTCTCGTTCAAGGCCTCTTTAGTGAGATGTTTCTGGCAGTCGGTCAGAATCTCCCAGCGGACTCTACAGTGTTGAGATGGTTTCTGATTTACTGTAATCTTTCAGAAAGCACACAGAAGGTGAGGCTAGTGTAGTTCACAGTGAGTGTCCAGCAGCCGCTGTGTTACTGTATCGTCTGATGTTCACTGCTAACGAGTGCGCTGTGGCAGAGCGCTGGAAAAATTAATAAAAAGATCCCTGATGAAGCAGATTGTCTTAAATTCAACAAGACATTTACAGTCTGTCTCTTCTA
Source organism: Barbus barbus (assembly GCF_936440315.1). Classification (NCBI taxonomy): domain Eukaryota; kingdom Metazoa; phylum Chordata; class Actinopteri; order Cypriniformes; family Cyprinidae; genus Barbus; species Barbus barbus. The sequence continues at coordinate 30,843,524 of NC_136740.1, forward strand.
AAGATTCTGTGAAAATTATGGTGAAAAAAAACCATCTGTGGTTTTACAGATTGAACTTAAATTGATACTAAAAATCATATTTCATTACTGAAAGAATGTTTTTATTATTTAATAGTATTATAATATATTTTTTTATAATATGTATTTCTATACATTTAATTTATAAACATTTTAAGTTTTTTACCATAGATTTTTTTTACAGTTTTTTTTTAACTATCAAAATTATAATTTTTTTACAGTGTACTTAAATGGACCAATCAAATCAATGATTCTTGTAATCACACATGTATCTGACTTGCAAATCATGGTTCATGAGAGCGAAAAGTACGTGTTTTGCACGTGTTAGTCTGCGGTCGTCTTCTTAGACAGCAGCGATTGACACCTTATTATAAGAGCAGTGCTTCTGCTGACAGACGGCTCTTATTCCTCACGACTCACTCTTATTGTTACATCCTCTTAAAGTGCTTCTCTTTAATGTGATTTTTATTCATTCTGTTTGAGTTTAATTTTCTCCCCTTTTCTATCTGTTCCTGTTCTCTCACAATGACTTTGGGCTGTCAACAGAAAGTCTGGTTTTCGTTACATTTATTCTGTCCAAGATTCGCTCACTTAGACGTTTGATTGACAGGTCTGTTCATGAGCGGAATGCTAAAAACCTGTGCAAACATATTCCCGCAAAATTCACTGTCAGATTTCACCTGACAAATTTAGTCTTGGCATTTTTATCTTTAAAAACAGTATTCTGTGACTGTCCAACCTAAGATCATATTCCTCTGTATAATAATATATAAAAAAAATGTGTGTATATGTATGTGTGTATATATGTATGTGTGTATATATGTATGTGTGTATATATGTATGTGTGTATATATGTATGTGTATATATATGTATGTGTATATATGTATGTGTATATATATGTATGTATATACGTGTATGTATGTATATATATATATATATATATATATATATATATATATATATATATATATATATGTGTATGTATATATATGTGTATATGTATATGTGTGTATGTATATATGTGTATGTATATATATATATGTGTATATGTATGTGTGTGTATGTGTATGTATATATATATATGTATGTGTGTGTGTGTGTATATATGTGTATATGTATATATATGTGTGTGTGTGTGTGTGTGTGTGTGTATGTATATGTATATATATATACACACACACACACACACACACACACACACACACACACACACACATACATATACATACACATACACACACATAAATACACACATATATATGTGTGTATATGTGTATATATATGTGTTTATGATTATATTTAAATTATATTATAGTATGTATATAAATGTGCATTGTAATAGTAATTTATCAAGTACAATAATCATATATGCCTATACGTTAGTGTTGTAATTATAGACTAAGTGTATTTAAATTATAAAGCTTATATACATTTTGAACTGAGATAAGTCAAATATATATTGAATATATATAAATATGTATATAAATGTATGCGTTAATAGTATTTGCTTCAATTTTATGCTGCAAGTACAATAATCATATTGCAATTACCATTCCAGTAATGAGAATTCCCACTGAGAATAATGAAATTTAGGAAAAAAATAATGTATTACAATAATGATAATTTGTGGGGGAATTATGCTTAATTGGTATCAAAATGCTGCAAGCAAAATATAATTTCATATTTGGGGGTGATAGAGTTAGTTTATCTCATTTTCTTCTTTTTAAATCCTGGTCCTTCACCTGAAGGCTTTGAGGCGTTGAGACTGTGGACTGTGAAGCAGCTGGAGCGTCTCTCTGGATGAATCCTCCTGCTTCAGAAGATGCTGTTAAATTATGCTGTCATATGCAGCGGTGCTAATGAACACACTTCCATCCACAGCAAACACCAGAGTAACACCACAGTCTACTGATGCACAGCGTTCTCCACACAAACACATTTACACATCAGAAGGAATCAGCTTATAATTGGTTTTATTAAAAACATTAGAAATACTTTTTGGAAAAGGAAATTTTTTTTTAGATTTCGAAATAAAAAAAATAAAAAATATTAAGAAACTTTTGTAAAAATTTTATATTTATTTAGTTTTCACTTAAATTTTAGTTGAAGTTTTAGCAATTTTAGTTTCTTTTTGTTATTAGTTTTTTTGTATTTTATACACCCACTACTAAAGACAAAAACACGCATCAAAATTACTAGAACTTTAACTGTAAAATAAACTATATAATTATGACAATTAAATCTAAAAAATCTAAAGTAAAATACTAAATTACGAGAACTTTATAATAAAAATGAAAATATTTTTTAAACATATAATTTATATATATATATATATATATATATATATATATATATATATATATATATATATATATATATATATATATATATAAATATAAATAAATATATAAATAAATATATTAATAAATAAATAAATATATTAATAAATAAATAAATACATACATACATACATACATACATACATAAAATGTGCGGTAACACTTTATTTTAAGGTGTCCATAATACAGAGTAAGCTGTGTAACAGGTTGGGTCTGTTACATATGTGGATCAGTAGCTGCCTATTACATCTACATAATTACAAACTGTAATTACAGGCTGTTCCATAACTTAGTTACATGGTAAGTACATTTTGTTTCATGTAAGTGCAACAGCTACTAGTACTTAATTAGGTAATTACTCTGTATTATGACACCTTAAAATAAAGTGTTACCAGATTTTTATTTTAGTTAAAGTTCTAGTAATTTTGAGTTTTTGTCTTTTTTTAGTACTAAATGTATTTAGTTTTGCAGATTCAGAAAACAGTGCTGCATTATAGATTCAGATGACTTCATGAGTCGTGCGTGAGTAATGAGCATGTTTGCTCGTCTCATTACCTTCACTGTCCGCCTGCAGACACTGATCCAGGAGCAGCTGTTTACTGGAGTTATTAACACTGTCAGTGTGGGACTGTTGTATGTTCAGCTTCACCTGCGTGTTCAGGTTGATCTCAAGAGGATGCTGGGATACACTGTCACTTTGTCATTGTAGGCGATTTTGAGGGGTTAGTTTTCTCCAGTTAGTGCACAAACAAATATACAACACGCATATATCATGTTTGTCCCAGGCGTACTGGAACGCAGACGAGCAGAGGGTCATGGTGAAGGACGCCGTGTGTGTTTGATGCATGATACTATTGTTATGGGACTTATTTATTTTGTTGTTTTAAATGTGGATTTGTGCATTTAACTTAATGGCTTAATTTTGGGTCATTAATTTGAGTTAAAGGGGGGTGGTTGATTGCGATTTCACTTTTTTAACGTTAGTGTGTAATGTTGTTGTTTGAGCATAAAAAACCGATACTCTTCACTAATATCCTCTGTGTCTCATTCGGGCTCAAATTGATAAGCAATATAGATGACGTCATTGTTTACAATACAACCGGAGCACATGCCACTGAGCTGAGGGGCGGGACGTTTAGATGCGCACTTGGCGGTTTAGCCAATCACAACACACTGGGCCAGCTAACCAATCAGAGACCATCGTGTATTTCTGAGGGAGGGGCTTCATAAAACCAGGAAATCATCAGAGCGTTTATCAGAGAAGGTACAGAGCGGTGCAGAATAAAGGTAAATTATGTGAAAAATCATGCATTTAAAAAAAAAAAAAACGAAGCATGAACACATGATAGACTGCCCCCCATAAACACAATCAAGCCAAGAAAAAAATCAACCACCTCTTTAAAGCTTCTTAAATTAGAATGATTAACAGGAGTTAAAAACAAAAGGCTCAAATAATTAAATTATTTTTAATGTTGTATATGTAGTTTTTTAATTTAATTTTATTCATGCATGTTATATACTAAGGATATAATTCTAATAATAATTTGAAGTGCTTAAAATTATAATTGTGTAATGCAATTAATTTAAAAACAAAAGACTCAATACTTTATTTTAATATTGTATATTTATTTTATTTATTTTTGTTTAATTTATTAATGGTTTGTTTATACATTGGAGAAATAATTTGAATAATTTAAAGTACTTTTTGAAGTATACTGATTATGTAATGCAAGTTAAAAACTCAAAGAATTAAAACTAATAAAATATTTATTATTTTAATGTTTTATATTGATAATGTCTTGTATTTATTTTATTTTTTTATTAAATTTTATTCATGCATATACTGAGAAAATAATTTGATTAATTTTAAATTATCATTACAACAAAATACTTATTTTATTTTTTATTTATTTATTTCATTTTTTTTTTTTTTAATCTGCCAAAAATGGTTATATAACTGTGTGATAATGTTTAAAAAAATATATGGAATTTTCTAATTTCTGGTTTGATGAATCTCCTGTAAATCCATTGTGAAATTGATTGAATATTTTACTATTGTGAAGTTGCTTGGCAAACACAAATCGGTTTGTGTCCAGCTCTGTGCTTTCTCCTTGTTTCTGTATCACCCTCACAAAGAAGGTCAACCATTAACCCGCAGACACAGGCAGCATGCTGTGCTGTAGGGCATGAGAATGAGCCCCACGGCAGAGCTCCATGCTGGGGCCTGCTGCTGCTGTTACTCAGTGGTTCTGTGTGGCTCCAGCATGAATCAGCATCAGTGCTGCGGTCAGAGCGCTGCATTCATGAAACGTCCTGCTCCGCTCACACAGACTCCGGCCTCACATCACATCACATCTCAGCTCATTACATCTGCTGCTGCAGGAAAGACCCATGGAAAAGAGAAAACGCTTTGAGTTGTTTTCTTTTCCACAGGCTGTATTCCACACTTCTGTAGCATTTTATATTTTTGCTGCAGTCTGCTTATAATCTTACTTAGTGTTTCTAACACCAAAAATAGACAATTTCATTTCTCACTACCATAGGCGGAGGGTGAACCAACTCCAGGGTAATGCTAAAAGCAGCCAAATGTAGTCAAGAACCAGACATGAGTGTCATGTAGGCTAATAAAATAAGTTTAATGGGACTGAATTTGTATTTAACGTGATTACAATTTAGTAAAAACATTAGAAACTGATAATTATATAACGTTTCCTTTCCACGGTTAATCAAACAGCGAATAAATTGTATATAGAAAGTGACATATTACTAACTTTGATCTATCACAAGTTTGGCCCAAGTGTTCAAGACCAAAAGTGTGTGTCGAACTTTTCATTACCTGATGGGACACACACTTACAGTGTTGTAAAAATGTAAGTGTTTACATAGCTTTATTTTAATCTTAATTTGAAATACTTTGCATTTTAAAATCACCTTCTAAATGTCTATTCAGTAGTCCCTATAACATGACACAATTTAATTTGTGGTGCTTCTAAGTAAGTCATAAAAAGCAGTTGCAAATGTTGTACAAAATAAATATCACCACTACTCATCTTTGCACCAATAAAATGTAAACGCTGTTTTTCTACCAAATTATTTGTAATATCTTATTATATTAATATTCAACTTACATTGGAAAGGTTTCCGTGACTTCTCGCGAGATCTCTGCAAAAAGTCTCACGATTTATTTCCAGGACATGATGCATGATGGGATACACTTAGCCTCAAATAGCGCTCCGGAGTGGTATTGGAGAGAGTGTGGATTTAGTGTGCGTTAAGGGAGCTGCACTTTGGCATTTTGAAGACCTGGGACAGTCTTGCACACTTGTTTCTTGTCGCGCGCATGCACTCTCAAGTGGCCAAGACCGCAAGTGTGGGTTTTTGGACAAAGCCTCAGAGTTAACCAGGCTGTTTTTACCACTGCATCTGTAGGATTGTTACTGTATGTGTGTTTATCTCTGTTAAACACAGCTAGTCACATGCTAAAAGACTAGTTCTACCAGCTTGTTAGTGGTCAAACAAAATGTGACATAGAAAGTTTAAATAAAATGAAGAGCATTTTGGGGTAATATTTGGGCCTGTGTAGATCTGCATTTTATTTTATATATTTTATTTTTTACATTTTTTTTTATTTTTTTATTTTATGTATATATTTTTGGGGGGGAAATTGGAATAATATATTTGGATCTGTGTAGATCTGCTGTTTTATTTTATTTTAATTTATTTTAAAAAGGTTTATAATTGTGCGATAATGCCTATTTTTTGAGAAATTGGAATAATATATTTGGGTAATATATTTAATTATTTTTATTGTATTTTATGTATTCAACTAAAATGGGCCTGTGTAGATCAGATTTATTTTATTTTATACATTCAACTAAAATGGTTTATATATTATATATCAAGTTCAAGTTGAGCTTTATTGTCATTCTGCTACATGTGTGGACATATAGTGGAACGAAATGTCTGTCTCGCAGGACCACGGTGCTACATACTAGTTAAACATAAGATAAACATACAACAATGCAAGTATAAGAGAGAAAAAAAGGTACCTTCTACCTGATGGTAGGAGCTGGAAGAGGTTGTGGGAGGGGTGGGTGGGGTCTTTCACGATGCTGGAGGCCTTGCTGTAGCATCGTGCAATGAAAATGTCCAGGATGGAGGGGAGAGGGGCACCGATGATCTTTGTGGCAGTGTTCACTGTCCGTTGTAGGGTCTTGCGGTCAGCAGCACTGCAGTTCCCGTACCAGACAGTGATGCAGGTGGTCAGCACACTCTCAATGGTGCCCCTGTAGAAAGTGGAGGCGCTGTTGTCCCTTCTTGTTGAGTGACGTGACGTTGGTGGTCCAGGTGAGATTCTCTGAGATGTGCACCCCCAGGAATTTAGTGCTGCTGACTCTCTCCACGGCTGAGCCGTCGATGGTCAGTGGGGGGTGGTCAACGGAGTTTCTCCTGAAGTCCATCACAACCTCTTTTGTCTTACATTGAGAGACAGGTTGTTAGCACCACACCATTTCGCCAGCTGTGCCACTTCCTCTCTGTAGAGCGTTTCATCGTTGTTGCTGATGAGGCCTACCACAGTTGTGTAATATTTGTGAGGTAAAGCCTGTTTTGGGGTAATTTTTGGGCCTGTGTAGATCCTTTCACATTTCTCAATTTGTTTGTTTGTTTAGATGGCACCTTACAAGGCTGCTGTCTATGTAGACGGTAAAGTTAAACATTGAAGCAGCTTCACAGTATATTAAACACAGTGACTTCTGAAGAGCTTGCTTTCCATGATACAGTGCGGGTCCTTGCTGTTGGTTGGGGGAGGATCGGAGTGTTGTAAGCCGTGTTCAGATGCAGTGGATGTTGCGTAATGGAGCGCAGATGTAGGGCAGAGGTCAAGCGCCGCACTGAAAGCATTGGCTTTTTCACTGCATGCCTGGTGTTTTTTGTTTTTTTTTCCTCTGGAAATTGAAGCAGGCTGACATGCGTCTGACGCTGAAAGCAGTTGGAGTAATTCCAGTGTGGGTTGCTGCACATTGTCAGGTTTTCCCAGCAAATATTTTTGTCAGGGGTCGAGACCCCCAGCGGCGTGTGCCGAATAACAGCGGCGGCTTATCGCAGTTTTGGCACGTCCCGTTAAATAAAGATGCATGGTGCTTGTCAACAGCGTTATCTGCTCTCCAAGTGAAAAATGGAGACGAGCTTGAAAGCTGACTTTAATTGTATGGAGAAAGTGTCGTCTCGATATGGTCGTCATCCTTCAGCTTGTAGGCTGCTGTGCTTCATTCAGGGCTGGTTGTGTGTGGATGATGGTTAAATTGGCTGTTTTAATGAGTTCATCGCAGATGTGTTTTGGTCACGTGGGTTTTTCTCTTTGTATTCACATGCACAGCAGTAAACAAGATTTCAGGTCAAGCCATGCTTCTGCATCCATATTCATCACAGGATCATTTTACTCTGTCTTGATATCTAATACAGAACTGATGTGTTTGATTGTTAATTTGTCTGGTGTAGGCATGTTTTCTTGTTCAGACAAAGACTTTTGCTGAGGCTTTTCATCAGTTCAATTATGATCAATTAGTCAGTACAAAATATTAAACTATTTTATTATTGTATTAAATTATTAATTTAATACAATAATAAATGTTTTAAAAAAATTGTCAATATAATATTAATTTTATATTTAAATATATTTTACATATTTTTTATTTTTAATGCTTTATTTGTTTAATAACCCCCCCCTCAATTCAGTAAAAATATTTAGCCCTAGTGCATCCTTAGGGACGCTTTGCCTTTTTAATATATAGTTTTAGTTAATGCAGAAAATATATATTTTTCCAAAAATGTGTATTTTTATTGGCATTTTAGTGTTTAACCCTCATTTACTCACAAAAATCTATTTTATTCCAAAAATCTGCTTGGTATGTAGTATATGAAAAATAATTGTAATAAAAAAAATTGTCCTAAGTACCTCTGAGTAGCTTTAAGTTAATGCACATGGGTTAAATTAATTATATTGTAAGTCATATTACATTTAAACAGATCTTTTATGCATTTTTAAATTAAATTAACTTTTTTTTTTTTTGCTCTTGTAGTCTTAAAGCAGTCACCACAGATTGCATGATTTCTTCACAGAGTCTTTTAGATGAGTTTGTGTGTCTGTTATTGCTCATCATATGCAGAAAGCCCGCCGTCTCCTGTTCATGCAAATGAGAAGCACAAGAAAGCAAAACTAGCGTCAGTGATTAGCTAAATCTCTAGAAAGAGGAATAAGAAATGGAGAGAAAAAGAGGAGCGCTCTTTTCGAAGGCCATGTTTTCAGTGCATCACAGAGCAGGTGAGCCACATCCAGAAGGACTGAAGACAGAAGTGATCATCATTTGGAGACTCACAGCATCAGAGCCACAGAGTTCAGATCATAACGACTACAGACAGACCGAGAGAAGGAGAGAAAGCGCTATCATACTTACTGAAGAATAAGGAAAACACAGTTCTACGTCAGTCAGAAACCAAGAAAATAACAGCTGGTTGTCTAAAACATCATTTTGAGGCTTGCATATCATAGTTTCTTACTATTTTGGCATTGTTTTAGATATCCTGCACTCAGATTTTTCATATGCATGAAATAACAGGGTGACTTTGCCAAAATGTGCAGTAAAGTCAGTTTTCTCATTGCGTTGCAGTAAACATCTGAGCTTCACTGAGCTGTTATGTACTGCAGCGGAATGAGAAAATGAGCTTTAGTAGCTCAGATCCACAAAGGCCAAAATAAATAAGTAGCACAGTGAAAATACAATATCGACACACTCATACGCATTTCTATCCAGACATGATTAGATTTCTCAATGGAAGCCTAAACTTGTCTAAAAATAGTAGGTAATTTGCTTCATAAGGTTGTGCTAGAAGAACACAGATGTGTTTGTTTGGGATGAGAAGCATGAATTTACCTGCGGGAATCTTGTCCAAGTAAGTCTTAATGTACATTAGTAACTGACATGTTTGCTTTTCCTCTTATGAAGAGCATAAGAAACTCAAATGCTGATGCTTTATTGCAATGCATCTGCCAAACTCAGCGAGAAGCTTTCCGTAGACGATACTGCTTTCCTGCTGAGCTACGAGCACACGCAGCGGGCGGTAAGACTGAGATCTATCTGATCTGGGAGTTATTAACAATTACTGTTTGCACTTCATGTCAGACTCTGTTCTGCGTCTGCTGTCTGAGGGGCTGTTCACACAACACGTTTTTCCATTCCAGTGCACTACATTTTTTAGGACATTCTAAGAAGTGGATTAATGCATTAAAACTGTGTTTTTAAAAGACCAGACTCGGTAAACATATTAAAGCATGCTATGTACAGACAAACAGATATAAGCCCATAATATGAAAGCAACGTGTTTAATTACTCGTTAAGCATTTTCCTCCCCTAGAAAACCGTTATAAGGAAACTGCTTAACATGGCTCAATGCAGTAAAAGTGTTTTAAATGACCAAACGCAGTCATGATATTGAAAACATAATGCTTAATTTTATATCGCTTTCAAAATCATTATGAATTATCAGTGTGAATGATTATCCAGGCCTCGTTAAAGGGATGGTTCACCCAAAAATGGACATTTACTCATCCTCAGTTTGCTCCAAACCAATGTTGACAGTAGTCATTGACCTCCATAGTATTGTTTTCCATAGTATGGAAGTCAATGGCTACCGTCAACTGTTTGGTTACCAATATTCTACAAAATATCATCTTTTATACTCAACAGAAGAGAGAAACTCATCCAGGTTTGGAACAGCTTGAGAATGAGTAAATGACAGGATTTTATCCCGTTAAAGCCGCTGCACGTGTGGTTTGTTTGGGTGAAGGCCAGCTAAGAGCGTGCAAACACAGGCTCTGAGGCGTGAACTCAGTAACACGCTTCCACAGAGGACGTGTTAAACGCTCGCTCTGGGCAAATGTTTGGTCTGAAACCACACGGCCACTTCTCTGATGACTGCAGCCCTTCTGCCTCACGGCTGTGTGCTTGAGTAAGAGTGACTCAGTCAGTGTTTTGTGTTTATCTCAGTGTTTAGGTCGAAGCGTCACGTCCTGACCCTTCTGCTTGTCAGTAACGGATCACCCATCAGCTAGGACTGATTGTGAAGTTTGCCTGACATGGGTCATTGTGCTTGAAGAGATACCGTCTGATGTCAGGTTGTCATAATAACAGCATTTCACAGCATTGCACCTCTCAGAAAAATCGAATCTTTTATACACACATTCATTGCATGTTCATTCATAATTGGTCAATTTGTAATGCTTATTCTTAATTTAAAATATTTATGTTTGTATATTTTTGTTACAACTACTAAAGATCGTAGCGCTCTTTCTCTCTTGTTGTCATTTATTTAATATTAATGACATAATAGACTGCTGTAGGTAGAATGTGTATATTACTAGGTATAATGTGCAAAAATAAACAAATTTACACTTTTCTGTATATTTGCATCAGCGTTTGTCATTTTGACACTTCTGCATATTTGCATATAAATGTTTATCAGTTATATGCATTTGATGCTTCATGCAAACAATTGTCAGTTATATACATTTGACTTTTTCTGTGTATTTGCATATGAGCTTTCATCAAATATATGCATTTGACAATTTTCTGAATATTGTACGAGAGCGTCTGTCAAATGCATTGGAACTTTATGCATATTTGCATGTGCACAACAAATATATGCAATACATACTTTTACGCAATACTTTTGTGCATATTTGCAAATATGCGTTCGTCAGATATATGTATTGAGACTTCTGCATATGCATTTGAGTGTTCACCAAATATATGCATTTGATAGGTTTCATATTTGCATTTGACACTGTTCTTGCATGTATAAATGTGAGCATTCGAAAACAGCCATCTGTTACTCACATGGCCTTTGAGTCTGTCCTGCTGGTAATGTAGAAATACTGGCATTGTCACATTGCTTTATTGTAGTATTGACCTTTTGACATTGCCAGTGTAATATTTGCTGTTATTTTTCTCAGGAGATTGCCGTGACCTTAACTACCATTCATGCCTTGACCACCCAGGTGTATGATGAGTTGTGTAGGATGGAGGGATACTGGATGAGTGTGTGGGTTGTCTGACACTCAGTGTAATGACTCGAGTCACTCTTATGTGCTGTAACTGGTTGAGTTGCACGCATGAAGACATGCTACTACTTCATATAGAATATAAAGAGAAACCAGACTAGTGAAATGAAGGTTTGAGGTCAGTTTTTTTGTTTTTTTTAAGAAATCTCTTTAATGCTCACCAATGCTGCATTTATTTGATTAAAAAATACAGTAAAATCAGTATTGCAATTTAATTATTATTGCACTTAAAAATACCAGTTTACTCCTATAATACATATTAAAATGTAATTTATTCCTGTGATCAAAGCTGAATTTTCAGCATCGTTACTCCAGTCTTCAGTGTCACATGATCCTTCAGAAGTCGTTCTAATGTGCTGATTTTCTGCTCAAGAATAGTTTTTTTTACTTTTTTAGGTTAACAGACCCTGTTCAATATATGTGTTTAGTGTTTATAAAAATAGCATTTGCTAAATTTCCGTTTTCGTGTTTCATGAAGGAAAAAAGGGTTTGGAATGAAGTGTGAGTAAATGATGGGTGAACTATTCCTGTGGGTTATAAAAGTCATTTTTATCTAAATGGACCTTAACCAGTGTGTTTTTGCTGATATTTGCTCTTAAATGAAGTGAGTTGATACTGTGGTGACATGAGCTGGTCTCTTTGTCTACGGGCAAAGGCTTTATTGGATAATTAAGGATGCATTGAAGACGGTCCGTAGTTCTGAATTTAGGTCAAATGCAGCATGCTCTTGTTAAGGGAAGCTTTCCATTGCAAATAAATGGTGTTTGTGCTATCAGCCGTTTGAATGGTGTTTGCGTGATATGACTGTCATCTGCCGTGCGTTTGCTGAGTAACGCTTGCATCTGTAGGACGAGGGATGAATACGACAGCGATGCTTGATGCTGTTGTGGATGTGAATAACAGTGGAGAATCAGTTTTTTTGTGGCATCATTATTAATCTGCCACAAAAAAACTACTTTTTTATTTAACATTTTTAGCCTGAATTTTTATAAGTAATAATATTAACATACTATTACAAAAATAATATAATTATTAAATATTGGTGTATTTTAGTAATCAGTATATCATATAATTATTTTAATTTAAGCATTGTAATATTATATTATATAATAGAAACAATCATTTTATATTAATATTATTAATATTAAACATTGATCAATTAATCTGCATAATCTACATATAATTAATTTAATATTGTATTTAAATTATGTATTTTTGACAGTCCTAGTTCATATATTAAAAACAATTAGCGATGTTTATATAATATAAACAGTCATTTTGTATTAATATTAAATATGCTGATATCTTATTAATTTGATTTAATATATTTTAATGTTTATATTAACTAGGCTAGTTTGTCAACTAACCAAGTATGTTAGTATAATGTTAATTATAAATCAGTATCATTAATATTATTAAATATTTATGTTTTAGTTATTTGCTTGCTTGTCTTTCGCGATATATAAACTGAGTATCAATGTCCAAAGTAGTAATAATCTGGTGAATGAAATACAGAATTTCCTCAGTGCTGTGTAAATAATGAATGGTAGTTTGTGGAAATATGTGGCATAAACAGAAGTAGATCTCCAGCAGTTCAGTTCACACTCATCTCATCTCAGCCAGCATACCATCCCATAATGAAATATGCAGCTGAACAGGTGAAGTGTGTATAAATCTGAACTGGATGTGACGCTCTGTAAGCTGATGCGTAACGTCTCTATAAAGATCTTCCTCTTACGCTTCATGTGAAATACTGCTCTGAAATGACAAGATGGCTTACATGTTTTTTTTCTCACTCATTCTGCGGCTCCGCGGTGAACAAAGACCGAATTCTCGCTCCATGATCCCTTGAGCTTCTCCGTCTTTGTTCATGTGTTTCCAGAGACAGCGCAGGCCTTTAAAGAGCTCCAGTAATTCTTCATCAGAACTGTACTTAAAGGTGCCGTGTGTGATTTTTGGGATGGAGAAATAGATGATTTTATCGCCGTTTAATCTGCAGAGTTAACTGTAAGAAAGATATTTGCAGGTTTATTAGCTTTTAAAACATTAGTTTGAGCATCACGACCAATCAGACTCTGCAACATTGTTTTTGGGCGGGGCTAACTGTTTGATTGACCAATGGAGGGAAACCTGTTTGAAAATGGTCATTTTTGCAGGTGATGCCAGTGGCGTAGAAATTACTCACTGCATTTTCAAGCATTATTTTGTAGAATTAGGAAATAGTTATTTTAGTATCATTGATATACTATTATAGATATATATTTAGAATTTGATATTATTCTTATTTTCTTTTTTCGTTTTAATTTAGATAATGAGATATTGGTTTTATTGTTTTTAAATGTCTATACAATTTTAAGTTTTAATATTATTTATTAAATGTATAATGTATTATTAATATAATGATAATTTATATGAAATATAAATATTTTGTATTGATTTTAAGATTTAATATAATACGAATAGTATTACTATGATATAATAAATGTTATAGCAAATTTAGTTAGTAATAATTTATATTAAATATAACAAATCTATTACAATATTTCTATTTTAATAAATGTGTTGCCCTGGCAACTAGTTGACATAAAATACATATTTATATTTTGTATTTTATTATTTCAGTTAATGTTTAATGTTTACACACTATATAATATAATAATTGAAAATCTTATAATTTATATTATATTTAAAATATGTAATTAATCATTAATTTATAGCTAATAAAATTTTTATAATATAGGATTAAATATAAAATGTATTTAGTTATAACTAATGATTTATTAGATATAACATTTAAAATAATTAATAATATTGTTATAAGGATATTATAGAATTAAATAGTTACATTTTAGTTATAAATAGATTATATTAAACGAATACATTTTAATATAATATTATATTAAATGTGTTGCCTTGGTAACTAGTTGAAATAAAAAAAAATCTATTTTATTTTCATTTAATGTTTATTTTAGTTCAAGTTAGTTAACAACAATAAGCCTAGGTGAAGCTGTGCTTGCATTTCCATAATAATAAAAATACTTTTGATCAATCTATAAATAATAACTGATGAATTTAGTTTTTCATTGAAAGTTTGATTATGAAGGAATATTTTAATACAAATTCAACTGTCATTTGACGAGTTTCCACTGAATATCCATTGTAAAATCTGGACTTTGGTGCAGAACGAGTTGAGAAGGCCTAGTTAGAGTCCTAAAGATTGAAATTGAATGCATGTAAACTCAAAGGTCTTGTAAGCACAGTGAAGTGTTTCATCTCCTCGCATCAGTTAGCATTGCTTTGTGCTCTTTTCATCCACAGACTTCAGTAAATAAATGCCGTTAGACGTACAAACGGATATTAAAACAGCGCTGACATGAATTGAGTCTGTTGTTGTTCTTGTTTTGGAGGCAGAGCATGGTTTGAGCAGCCGTAAGGATATTGCTGCTTGTGTTTTCTTGTAAGATCAGTCTGTCAGCAGGCGTTTGGCTGGAGTTTGTTGCCGTTTCGTCATTGTACAATCTACAACTGAGAGCAAAACCCTGGCGCTTCTGCGTGCAGCACGTGTTTGCCTGTCGCTGTAGTTGTTATATTTTCTGCAAATGCACTACATTTACTGGGTTTCTGCAGTCTTAAGTCTTAATTCTCCCTTCCACAAATAAAGACCATAAATAGTCTTAAATCTGAGCTGAAAGTTCTAAAAATTAAGGAAGTCATAGCATTAAATAATAATAAAAAAGATAAATAAAAAAAAACACTTTGATTTGATTTTAATAATAAAAAAAATACTGTTATTTTATTAACTTAATTCAAGTTATTTGGTTTATTTGGTCTATTTTCATTTTTTTATTTATTTTAACTTATAAAATAATAAGTGAAGGTTAAAATAAATATGCTAAAATAAATACTTTAAAATAAATAAATAAAGGAATGAATGTGAAATTGGGATAACACATGATACGCATGACCGCTAGCGATTATTAGTTAAAATCCTAATTTTTTAATTATTTGTACTTTTTTTTGTTGGTTTCTTATCATATTTATTTATTTCAGATCTATTTATTTTAACAAAAATCTTAGTTTCTATTAACTTCATTCAAGTTATTTGGTTTCTTATACTGTTTTATATATTTATGTTTTAAGGTTATAAAAAAAAATCTTCATGTTTGTTATTTTGTTAACTTCATTCAAGTTGCTTTCATATACTATCGTCATGTCTTCCTCTCATTTCCTCGTGTTAATTTAATTCGGGCTGTGTTGGTATGTGAGCGTTTACTCCTTGGGCTCCTCAGACGCTGGTTTTTCTCTGGCCGTGTTTGTTTGCGTCCCGCTCCGGCCATAAGGGTGCCGTGGAGCAGAAGTAAGCGCGCCCCCTTGGAGACAGCAGCTCATGGGGCAGAACGGCGCTGCTCACGCATGAGAATCGAGCATCAGATTTCATCAGCGCATAAACAAGACGCTTGAGAAGCAGGGTTTGTGTGTTTACAGTATGAGAGAATCAGATAAACTCAGAATATGTGAGCACATGTCTGCAAAGATGTCAACATGACATCTGAATGCTCTTATATATGATTTATTGCTGCATGGCCTTCCAAACAGTTTGTTTTTGTAGTGTAATGTGATTCAATCTGCCTCAAAAACAACTGACAATCCTCTTAATTTACCAGTTGCTCTCCTCCAATCACACGACTCTGTTCTGATGTAACGCCCACTTTTCACAAACCAGTCAGTTCATGATAAAATTAAGTCACTCCATATAATTATTTTGCATTTAGGAAGTAAAATGGTTTGTAAATGTTGATTTAGTTTTTTTAGAGTCTCATCCTCTTTTCATGGCTGCTGTTTGTTTATTTACTTATAAAACGCTTTGTTTTCATATCCCAGTTATTTTCTTTCTTTCTTTCTTTCTTTCTTTCTTTCTTTCTTTTTCTATTTATTACAGTTATTTATTTTAATTTATTGCGTGTTCAGTTTTTTTCATATCTTTATTTAAGCTAATTGTTTTCATGAATAAAATGCACATGAAAATAGGTTATTTATTTAAAATGCCTCCATTTTTAAGCATTTTTTTGTTTGTTTTCATGTCCTATTTTCATAAATCTTGTATTTATTTATTAATTCATTCAATTATTTATTTATTTATTGTGTGTTTACTGACTTATAAAAGCCTTTGTTTTTGTGAAGCATACAATAGAATTGGAATTATAATTCTTATTTTACCCTGACGCTGAGATTGATCAGATGAGTGAGTTTTACAGGTCAGTCAAAGTCATGGCCGTGGTGCCCTGTGTGATCAATGAGCTGATGATACACATGACCGCTAGCGATGGTAGTGTTATTTCCACTAGTATGATTCTCACGTGTGTCTTCTGATGGGTCACAGCAGAGGAAACCAGTGCTGAATGCATATAAGCATGTTTTTGAGTAAGTCCTCAGTATAGTCAGATGTTCCTGTACGTCAGCTTGAGTCAGTGATGTGATGCACGATCACTAACCTGTGTTTATCTGTTTTTCTCTTATGTGCCGTGTGTCTGCGGGCTGACCCTGATCCTTCTCAAACGCCTCCTCTGAAGGTAACACGCTTTATTTTACTCCTTTACCACGGTAAAAGGCCTTCAGGCGTGCTCCGTCGTAAGACAAACTGCTGCTGAATTAATGCTGTGGCTGCTTTTAAAGCTTTCTGAGGACTACAGCTTGATCTGCTCAGCGTGACGTGTCTCTCTAAATAAAGAGGAGGAGGACGATGCCCTGAGGACCGCTTTATGGCTCACGGGTCGTTCTTATGGAGTCTTGAAAACTTCAAGGAGTCCTTGCTTATGTTTCATTTTAATATTAACTTTGGGTTTGTTGTTTCTGCTCAAATTCCTCAGGAGAGATTCAGATCGGCTCAAATCAGATGATTGTTGACGTGCAGTAAGACTCTGATCCAAAACCTGTGGAAATAATTATGAATTAATTTTAGCCATATTCTATTTGTCTTGTGTTCTTTATGGAAAGGCAATCACATCAGTGCATTTTTGCTAGTTTTTTTTTAATTAACTTGCATTTTTTTAGATTTTCAGTTTTGATGTACTTTTGTTACTACTATTAATAATAATAATATATTGTTATTATTATTATTGCTATTTAGATTTGATTGGTTTTTGTTTTTATTTTTATTTTATTTTTTTATTTTACTGTTTCCAAGTCAACATTTTTTAAGTTGAGTTTAATTTATTTTAGTTTTCCATCTAATATTTACATAATTATTATATATTATATGTATCTATATTATTTATATTTATATTATTACTCATGTTTAGTGTTTTAACTTATTTAATTTATTTGCCAGGTAACATTTCTAATTTTCATTTACTTTTTTCATCTAATTTTTACATATATTGTATTATATATTATATTATTTTATTTTAAATGTATTCATTTAATTTAAATAGTTACTGCTTTACTTCTGTTGACATTATAGTTTTTAAGTTAAAATATTTTAATATATATTTTTGTATAATATTTTACTTAACAATAATAACCCTGAATCCCATAATTCAATGCGTCAGTAAAGTTCAGTAAACAAACAAGCAAACAAAACAAATCTATTCCAGATGGCAGGCAAAGTGAAAGTACTGTTGGCAAAATTTGACACCAAAAACATGAATAAAATCGTTTTAAAAATAGGTGAAATTATCCAAGATTTATTTTATGCTTATTAATCATGGTTTTATCTGCATATGCAGGTTTTGGACCAGAGTTATAAATGAATGTGAATCACAGCTCAGATCATTTGCTTCGAGAGATATTGATGAGAAATGTTTGTTTTGAGATCCCTGACTTTTGTTTGTAGACTTAAAATTTGAGCACAGCTGGAAATATGTTGAGTTTTGTCAGGAGAACATCTGAGAAATAGAAAACTTTCCTCATTTCATTGCCGTCTTTGAATATCAAGCTGTATGAAGTTACTTTATTTTAAGATAAGGATTGTGATATTCAGTGTTAAAATTGTTCACGCAGCCCTTTTCTATGAGCTCCAATAAGCAAATATCATAAATCGCTTATAGTTCATTCATCATTTGATGCTTTGTGCGAGAAATCGTCTGAAATTTAGGATGTAATTCTCTGAAAATCTTCTTAAATCATAGACCGTTTCAGCCCAGGTTTGACGTCACTGGTGCTGGTGCATCTCAAGTTTGAGAAAGTGTTTGTGGTTGGCTGTTGTCTGTCTTGAGCAGGATTATATCATCCTCTCTCACACGGCTAAACGCCAGCGGTATTGAGTCGGGCGGTGAGAGATGCTCGTGTTATTGCTCTCAAAAAGCACACCGCTCTCTCGTCGTAATCCCTGAAAACCCATCTGGCCTGCATGAGGACGCTGTCACACTGCCCTCGTTCACCGCCGCTCATGTTTAAATCGCTCTCTTTCCTCCCGTATTTATATTCCTCTGACATTAACATTCATAATCTGCCCTGAGAGACACACACCACTGCAGTGCCCCGTGTCACCACTAGAGGAAATCAGAACCGGTGCTTATTTAGGACTTCATACTGCTGTTCCTGTTATAGATCTCTGTTTTAAATAAATCTTTTGAACTTTCTATTCATCGAAGAATCCTGAAAAATAAAATGAGTCATGGTTTCCACAAAAACATTCAGCAGCACAACTGTTTCCAACATTGATAATAATCAGAAATGTTTCTTGAGCAGTAAATCAGTATATTATAATGATTTCTGAAGATCATGTGACACTGAAGACTGCAGTAATGATGCTGAAAATACAGCTGCGCATCACAGAAATAAATTACATTTGAACATATTCACATTGAAAACGGCTATTTTAAATTACAATAATATATATATATATATATTACTGTATTTTTGATCAAATAAATGCAGCCTTTGGTGAGCAGAAGAAGCTTTTAAAAAACGTTTTTTTTTTTGTTTTTGTTTTTTATCTTAAACTTTTGAAACTTTTGTGGGAAATTGAGACTAGATTAATTAAAATGGTCCTCATCCTCAATCCGCCCAAGATGTAGATAAGTTTGTTTCTTCATCAGATTTGGAGAAATGTAGCATTGCGTCACTGTCTCAGCAATGAATGCTCTGCAGTGAATGGGTGCCGTCAGAATGAGAGTCCAAACAGCTGATAAAATCATCACAATAATCCACACCACTCCAGTCCATCAGTTAACATCTGGAGAAGACAAACACACAAATCCATCAAGACGTTTTAAACTAAAATCTGAGTCCATAGGGGTGTCATGCACTCATTACTTTTGAGGGGGCACGAGTGGGGGGCAGTGTTGCCAACTCATTTTCAGAGAAAGTTGCAAAAGAAAGGCCAATTTGTTGCTAAAAGTTGCTCAATCACGTTGTGATATCATTGCACGATGACTTCATTGCGTAATCACAACGCAAAATTGTCAACATCAAATCTCAGCAAAAATATATATTTTGTTAATTTAGATTTGTTAATTAAAATATAAATAACTATTTTTAAATACATTGAATTATTGTACAATTTAAGTTTTTTTATAGCTAGTAAGTTAGTAATACTACACATTCTCAACAATTGTGCTTTAAGCAGTGTATTAGTAGTTAGTTAGTATGCCACACTCTAAGAAAAGTCTGTAAAATATGGCACAATCTACTGTTAATATGAAAATTTTACATACTATTTTTTTTTTTTACCTGGATTTTAAATTATGCATTGTGTTTTCGGTTACAATGGATAATGCATAATATCCTGGAAAATTACAAGTATCTTTTCCATTTTTCTTACAGCGTACTAACTGATCAACAATCGCAAGTACAAGCTACTAGCAAAGTGTATCATAAATGAACTATTATTCAATTATTATTATTAACGTCATTATTAAATTGAACAATTGCAAATAGCGGCTAACTCCATTTACGTGATGTGTGTACTGCTAGGCATCTTTGGTTTCCTTTTTTTGTGTAATTTGGATGGAAAATATGTGCCTTTTTATTGTCACTTCTCAAAAGTTGCTAAAAGTTGCCAAATAAATTTTAAAAATTGCTAAATTTGTTGCCAGGTGCTTTTGGAAGAAAAAGTTGCTAGGGTAGTCTGAAAAGTTGCTAAACTTAACAACAAAATTGCTAAGTTGGCGACACAGATGTGGGGGGGGGGGTTGTCATGTGACACACAGCAGCCACAATAGCACTTATGTTTTATTTAATTTTTTTCCTTTTTATTCAGAACATTCCCAAATGCATTAACTATATCATGAAATATCTCGATTCTCACCTTAGATAGTTAGTTGATCTATAGTGAGCGATGGTCAAAGTAACTTAATAATGTAATCTATTAACTATGCATAAAATTAGAGAATTAGAGAATTCGCCAGAAAGAGGTATTCAGTCAGCGAGCGATACAGTGAACTCATTAAAATTATGAAATATTAAAGTAACTTTTTTCTATGTGAATGTATTGTGAAGCATAATTTATTTCTGTGATCAAAGCTGTATTTTCAGCATTACTCCAGTCTTCAGTGTCACATGATCCTTCAGAAATCATACTAATATACTGATTTGCTGCTGAAGAAACATTTCTGATTATGATCAATGTTGAAAACTGTTGTGCTGCTTTATATTTTTGTAGAAACCGTGATGCATTTAATTTTTCAGGATTCTTTGATAAATAGCTAATTGAAAAGAACAGTATTTATTTGAAATAGAAATCATTTGTAACAATATAAATGTCTTTACTGTCCCTTTAAATAAATGTAATGCATTCTTGATTAATAAAAGTATTAATTAATTTCAAAACTGACCCAAAAACATTTGAAGAGCTAAAGCTAGGTTGCTGTTGCTGTTTTATAATATTAGTTTTGGGTCTTTTGTTTTGATAACATGAGACTGTTTTTGCAGACTGATTCATTTATTCGTCATAAATCAGAGTTTTTGGTTTGTGTCCATCAAATTCAAAGTATCCAAAAAGAGAAAATAATCAAATGAGATCAAGTGCTTTTCATTTCTAAGTATTTCATTCACCGGATTATCCAGAAATAGACATTACCATGTGGTTATTTAAAAAAAAAAAAGACTTATTTTTGCAGGAAATTCAACCAAATAAGTCAATCCCAAGCATCCACACACAGAAAAATAAGGGTTTAAAATTGTACCTTTTTGGGTACAACAGCTTGTCCCTGGAGCAGTACCCTTAAAAGGACATATTTGTACCTTTTTTACCCCCAATAGGTACATATCAGTACCTTAAGGGTACGTATTACTACTCTAAGGTACTAATATGTACCTATTAGGGGTAATGAAAAGTACAAATATGTCCTTTTAAGGGTACTGCTCCAGGGACAAGCTGTTGTACCCAAAAAGGTAAAATTTTAAACCCTTATTTTTCTGTGTGCAGTCTCAGTGAAGAGTGTTTGACAGCCCTGCTGGCTGATGATTGAGAAGTGCCATGACTCTCAGCGTGTCATTGAGCCGGTGTTGTGATGTGGCAGATTACAGACTCTGGTTAATTTAACTAAACCGGGGAAGATTCGGTGCTGATCGGAGGCTACTGAGGATCAAATGAGATTAATGGAGCAGGAAAGTGTCCTGTGACACCTCTTTATCACGATTTATCAAGAATCCTCTTTAACACGCTGCTGTAGATGTTAAATATGGCTTACTGTGTAGTCAATACTGGATGCTGCATACTAGGATTGTCACTGGCTAGACGTGATGCCCATTTCAATATCACTGTAATGTCTAATATGCTTTTTGTTTGTTTAACCCTCTCTTGCATGTGTGCAGTATTAAATCACTTAGGTTTTTTTTTTCCTTAAAATAAAGAATATTTTCTAAACACGTTTTCCTCCTCAGAATGACTTTTGGTAGAATGCAACAGAAGACAATAGTTAATATTTTGTCTCAATTTGGCAATAGTCAATCAAATTTGGGCTTAGGGTCAAAGGTCATCACCTTTGGTATTTTGGATATGGCTTCACATCTTGAATGGTTAATGTGGGTGGGTATCATGCATAAGAGGGTTAAAAAGTACAATAATATTTCAAATATTGATTTTAGCCTCAGTTTGATTAGCTGTGCTTTTCTTTCATTTACATTTATGCACTTAGCAGATGCTTTTATCCAAAACAAAGAAATCAGAGCCAACATTATTTTTGTTCTGTAGTCCCCAATGTATGTTCATACTAACCGGCACTACTATTTTGTGTGTGTGTTTAAAAGAAATCAATACTTCTATTCAGCAAGGATGCATTAAATTGATGAAAAATGGCAGTGAAGACATTTACAAAAGATTTCTATTTCAAATAAAGGCTGTTCTTTGTTTGGAACTTTCTATTTATCTGTGAATCCTTAAAAAAATATTTATAATTTATCATATTCAGCAGCACAACTGTTTTCAACATTGATGATAATCAGAAATGATTTCTGAAGGATCATGTGACACTGAAGACTGGAGTAATGATGCTGAAAATACAGCTGCGCATCACAGAAATAAATTAAGGTTTAACAGATATTCACATAGAAAACAGCTATTTTAAATGATAATATTTCACATTATTGCTGTTTTTACTATTTTTCATTGAATAAATGCAGCCCTGGTGAGCAGAAGAGACTTAAAAATATGTATGCATTTTACAGACCCCAAACATTTGAGTTGTAGTGTAAACTGTCCTGAAATTCATGCTGGTCTGAGCTGGTTTTCTCAGCAGGTTTTAGTTTGGCCAGATGGACATGAACTCCGTGCATCATCAGTGTGTCAGTGTGTGACTTTCCTCTCCGATCCCAGGAGTCAGTGCAGGAAACCCCTGATAGTCACTCGCTTTCCATTTCACTCCGTCCTGTTTCCAGTCCAAAGTTTGGACAGTTTGTTTCTTTTTATGATATTAAAGGGATAGTACAGGCGAAAGTGGAAATTGACATTCTAGGGTTATGTTTTATGTTTGTTTACCAAGTAATAAATACAATTTTATGTATTTATGTATGCATTATTTGTAAATACATTTACTATATATATATATATATATATATATATATATATATATATATATATATATATATATATATATATATATATACACATATATACAGGTCCTTTTCCAAAAATTAGCATATTGTGATAAAGTTCATTATTTTCTGTAATGTACTGATAAACATTAGACTTTCATATATTTTAGATTCATTACAACACAACTGAAGTAGTTCAAGCCTTTTATTGTTTTAATATTGATGATTTTGGCATACAGCTCATGAAAACCCAAAATTCCTATCTCAAAAAATAAGCATATTTCATCCGACCAATAAAAGAAAAGTGTTTTTAATACAAAAAAAGTCAACCTTCAAATAATTATGTTCAGTTATGCACTCAATACTTGGTCGGGAATCCTTTTGCAGAAATGACTGCTTCAATGCGGCGTGGCATGGAGGCAATCAGCCTGTGGCACTGCTGAGGTGTTATGGAGGCCCAGGATGCTTCGATAGCGGCCTTAAGCTCGTCCAGAGTGTTGGGTCTTGCGTCTCTCAACTTTCTCTTCACAATATCCCACAGATTCTCTATGGGGTTCAGGTCAGGAGAGTTGGCAGGCCAATTGAGCACAGTAATACCATGGTCAGTAAACCATTTACCAGTGGTTTTGGCACTGTGAGCAGGTGCCAGGTCGTGCTGAAAAATGAAATCTTCATCTCCATAAAGCTTTTCAGCAGATGGAAGCATGAAGTGCTCCAAAATCTCCTGATAGCTAGCTGCATTGACCCTGCCCTTGATAAAACACAGTGGACCAACACCAGCATCACTGACTGTGGGTACTTGACACTGGACTTCAGGCATTTTGGCATTTCCCTCTCCCCAGTCTTCCTCCAGACTCTGGCACCTTGATTTCCGAATGACATGCAAAATTTGCTTTCATCCGAAAAAAGTACTTTGGACCACTGAGCAACAGTCCAGTGCTGCTTCTCTGTAGCCCAGGTCAGGCGCTTCTGCCGCTGTTTCTGGTTCAAAAGTGGCTTGACCTGGGGAATGCGGCACCTGTAGCCCATTTCCTGCACACGCCTGTACACGGTGGCTCTGGATGTTTCTACTCCAGACTCAGTCCACTGCTTCCGCAGGTCCCCCAAGGTCTGGAATCGGTCCTTCTCCACAATCTTCCTCAGGGTCCGGTCACCTCTTCTCGTTGTGCTGCGTTTTCTGCCACACTTTTTCCTTCCCACAGACTTCCCACTGAGGTGCCTTGATACAGCACTCTGGGAACAGCCTATTCGTTCAGAAATGTCTTTCTGTGTCTTACCCTCTTGCTTGAGGGTGTCAATGATGGCCTTCTGGACAGCAGTCAGGTCGGCAGTCTTACCCATGATTGCGGTTTTGAGTAATGAACCAGGCTGGGAGTTTTTAAAAGCCTCAGGAATCTTTTGCAGGTGTTTAGAGTTAATTAGTTGATTCAGATGATTAGGTTAATAGCTCGTTTAGAGAACCTTTTCATGATATGCTAATTTTTTGAGATAGGAATTTTGGGTTTTCATGAGTTGTATGCCAAAATCATCAATATTAAAACAATAAAAGGCTTGAACTACTTCAGTTGTGTTGTAATGAATCTAAAATATATGAAAGTCTAATGTTTATCAGTACATTACAGAAAATAATGAACTTTATCACAATATGCTAATTTTTTGAAAAGGACCTGTATATATATATGTATGTATATGTGTGTATATATATATATATATAAATATATATATATATATATATATATATATATATATATATATATATATATATATATATATATATATATATATATATATATATATATATATATATAGAGCTGTCTCTAAGATTATTTTGATCTGAAGACTTCTGCTTAAATGATTCAAATGACTTTTGTAGACACATAAATATGATTTTTTTTTTTTTACTATTATGGTTTTAAATTATGATCCCAAGATGCACTTCGCAAAGTTACTCAAGAATCTAGACAAAATAGAAGCTCAAATGAAAGATGGTTTTCATTTGTGTCAGATGTTTTGATCACTGCATCGTTCCCACGCCTCCATGTATGTGGATTGAGAGTCTTCAGCATTGCGTTATTATTGTAACAGGTGCTAATAGTGGTAATGCAGAGTGAGTAGGTGTGTGTGCACGCTTGGCCGGTTGTGAGGTGTGTGTTCAGATATCAGCAGTACTGGGAGGAGCAGACACAAGTGTGGGTTAATTAAACAGGGAACGTCAGAGATGCTCAGCCCGGCGTCCCCTGAAAAATGAAGAGCGCCGGGGAGAAGGAAAGATCAAACGTGTGCGCATAGAAACCCACGCCAGATAACGCCTTATCACACGGCCACTGAGACAGAGAGAGAGAGAGCTAATTCCCCTCTTCCCTGTAAACGATATTGGAACTAATTAGAAGGATTTTCAGCATATTCAGTATTTGAGCAGCACAGAAACGCTGGTGTGAGTAATCGGAGTAAGTGCTGTTAAATGAAGCTGGATTAGAGGCATAATCTCACCTGGAGAGAAACCCAGAAATATGGATTGACATACATCCATACTGCATAAATAACTGTTAAAATAAAAGATAACTGAATGCATAGCCACAAAAATAAATATAAAATTTAAATTAAAATTTTTTTAATTTAATGTCAGTCATATTTATTTATTTTAATGTCTATTTTTGTTTATTATATTATTTGTGCATGCCCATTTTTATGTGCTACTTCAGAAAAATATATAGAAAAATAAAAGTTTTTTTTTTTTTTTCTCACTTTCATTATTTGTTTGTGCTATGTTTTTTCTGCTTTAGAAAAAGTAATAGAGAAATAAATTCAGGACAAATTTTAATTTATTTAATTTAAATTCAAACTTATTTATTAATTTATCAAATCAATTTATTTTCCTGTTACTTATTTGTGCTGTGAGTTTTATATATATACACTCACCTAAAGGATTATTAGGAACACCTGTTCAATTTCTCATTAATGCAATTATCTAATCAACCAATCACATGGCAGTTGCTTCAGTGCATTTAGGGGTGTGGTCCTGGTCAAGACAATCTCCTGAACACCAAACTGAATGTCAGAATGGGAAAGAAAGGTGATTTAAGCAATTTTGAGCGTGGCATGGTTGTTGGTGCCAGACGGGCCGGTCTGAGTATTTCACAATCTGCTCAGTTACTGGGATTTTCACGCACAACCATTTCTAGGGTTTACAAAGAATGGTGTGAAAAGGGAAAAACATCCAGTATGCGGCAGTCTTGTGGGCGAAAATGCCTTGTTGATGCTAGAGGTCAGAGGAAAATGGGCCGACTGATTCAAGCTGATAGAAGAGCAACTTTGACTGAAATAACCACTCGTTACAACCGAGGTATGCAGCAAAGCATTTGTGAAGCCACAACACGCACAACCTAGAGGCGGATGGGCTACAACAGCAGAAGACCCCACCGGGTACCACTCATCTCCACTACAAATAGGAAAAAGAGGCTACAATTTGCACGAGCTCACCAAAATTGGACGGTTGAAGACTGGAAAAATGTTGCCTGGTCTGATGAGTCTCGATTTCTGTTGAGACATTCAGATGGTAGAGTCAGAATTTGGCGTAAACAGAATGAGAACATGGATCCATCATGCCTTGTTACCACTGTGCAGGCTGGTGGTGGTGGTGTAATGGTGTGGGGGATGTTTTCTTGGCACACTTTAGGCCCCTTAGTGCCAATTGGGCATCGTTTAAATGCCACTGCCTACCTGAGCATTGTTTCTGACCATGTCCATCCCTTTATGACCACCATGTACCCATCCTCTGATGGCTACTTCCAGCAGGATAATGCACCATGTCACAAAGCTCAAATCATTTCAAATTGGTTTCTTGAACATGACAATGAGTTCACTTTACTAAAATGGCCCCCACAGTCACCAGATCTCAACCCAATAGAGCATCTTTGGGATGTGGTGGAACGGGAGCTTCGTGCCCTGGATGTGCATCCCACAACTCTCCATCAACTGCAAGATGCTATCCTATCAATATGGGCCAACATTTCTAAAGAAATGTTGAATCAATGCCACGTAGAATTAAGGCAGTTCTGAAGGCGAAAGGGGGTCAAACACAGTATTAGTATGGTGTTCCTAATAATCCTTTAGGTGAGTGTATGTATATATATATATATATATATATATATATATATATATATATATATATATATACACATTTTATGTGATTGTGGAGGCTTTTTAAACCTACTGAAGTTATCCAGCCGAGGGCTTTTCTCTTTTACTTGCTAATGCTGTTAATATTAAAGCATTAGTTTCACCCAGAAAAAAAAATCATAATTTAACCACCTATAGGGACTTTAGCAGGTCTGTTAAGCAGCAAACGTTTTGCCCTAATAATATATATATATATATATATATATATATATATATATATATATATATATATATATATATATATATATATATATATATATATATATATATATATATATATATATATATATATATATATATATATATATATATATTTACTTGCTTATTACAATGTATTTGTGTATTGATTTTAATTAATTTTATAAAACAATGTTTTGTTCATTATATATTTTTGGTGCATGTTTATTTAATGGCACAATTTATGATCTATGGATGTTGTTTGACATTAGGAGGATGACATATGGAGGATAGAGGTTTTTGAGGACAGTCAGACGAGGAGAGTGGCAGTGATGGAGCTCTGGTGGCATGTTAGATGTGTGTGTGAGAAGGATAGGCCCAAGGGTGTGTGTCAGTGCCTTGAGCGTCCTGTGAGTGTGTGAGATGTAGGACAGTGAGGTTGTGTTATTGATGCTGCATGGATAAGCACACATCAGGGATTGAGTTCTATAGGCACAGAAGAGCATCAGTCACTGTCTGACCTCTCAACACAAACACTCATTGTATACCACACCTGTTGCTCAAATCAAGCACTTCTTAATGATAATGTTGCAGATATGTGGGTCATCTTTCATTAGGGAACATTTTATGTCCACTAGCATGGTTTCAAATTCTACAGTTATTTTTAAATGACAGATTATGAGTTTAAACCTTTTAATCTTCTGTAATTGACTGTTTTAGAAGCAATGAAAGGTTGAAATTTCCTCGACTGAGGCACTTTAATGTAGGGCCCTATGACTTCTGCGGTGCAAAAAAAATTGAAGGAATGTGGAATCCAGTCATAAAAATTAAATTTACTGTATAATGCGGAATGTCACGGACTTTGAATTAATAGATTTAATAAATTGTTAGGATTTAATGTATGTAAGAATTTAGTTGATTAGACTTGCTTTTTGATTATTAGAATTTAATTAAATCATTAAAATGGAATCCAGAAAATCAAAACACGGTATTTGGAAAATGTAAAATTATTTCATAGGGCCCTACTTATAAAATAGATTTATATTTAAAAAAAAGTTTCAAGATTAGGGTCTACTAAAAATGGTCATATTTTTATATTTATTAGGCTAATATTTTTTATTCAGAGCAACACATCTATGACAGCAGCAAAATAAAAATGAACTATTTGAACATTTTTCCACTCCTTTAGAGATTGTAGTTAAATTAAATGATACATTTTAAATGCTTATTTTGTGTAAAACCCAAAACTTTTGACATTGTACTGCTTTTGTTATTTTGATATTTATTGATATGCATTTATCATAATATAAAAACAATAATTTTTATTTTTATAAAAAAAAAATAAAAAAAAAATTATTGCTTTCCCTACATTCAAACTGATTTTGAATTAAAATTAAAATATCTTTAAAATCTACATACAAACTTTAGTGGTTTTATTTCTGGGTTTTTTCTAGTAATATTTAATATCTTTTTTTCTTCATTTCTTTTTGGCTTTCGTTTGTATTCAGTTGGCATTTATTTATTTGAAAGTTTGAAGTGCAAAACTCCACATTCAAACTTTGATTTTTATTTTCAATAACATTTATTTATATTTATTGAATATATAAATTTGAATGTGTAACATTTAAATTATGTATAGAGAGAGAGATCTTGATTCTTATTTTGTGAGGGAGAAAAAAAAAACAGCATATGATAGGTGGTATTAGGCCTTTTTGGATTTTTATTTTTGTGTTATTGAGATTATCATTGTTTTTATTAGTAATAGTATTATATTTACTGATTCTGCGTGACTTGACGAATGCAATAAGTCACTCACGGCTGTGCATTACTGTGATTTTACTCCGGTTAGAGGATTTTGTGCTGTGCATCTTGTCTAACAACAGGTGTTGCATCAGAAGTGTTGATGTCATTCTCCTGCAGGCCACACACACACATACGTACACACACACAGAGCTACGATACGCTTCCCTGCTGTTCCGTTCTGTGGCATGACACTGTATCCATGGCAACAGCGAGCGAGTGCAGCTGAGGCTGCAGGTCTGTCATCTACAGTGCGCAGATGCTGTAATGCTGTCAGTTGCGGTTACTCTCTGTGGCGAGCCGGCCTGGAGTTACCTGCAGAGAGATATCCGGTTGCATTCTCAGTCAGCTCAATGGCTGTTGCTCGGCTGGAGCATGAATCTGTCGTGTTTGCTCATGGATGCACAGTTCTTTTCTATGAGCCAATCAGAATGCTGTATTCAGTGAAAGCAACTGATTTGCTTGTATTTGCTTGTTGATTTGCATAACGCTTGTATGTTTAGTGATGAGTGAAACTCTGAATCCGTTAAACCATTGCGTCACAAAATGATTCAAATCGGATCGTGTAACAGGAATTATTTGATACAGATCAGAACTTCAGAGTGGGTTTGCGAATCGTTATTCAGATTGATACTGCAGAGCACGGATCATTTATTTCAGATCGGGACTTTGGTGCAGCCTTGCCAATCAGTTTATTCAGATCGGTGCAAATATTTATTTTTAATAATAGATTTATTCCTAATAATATTCTGCATATACCCTATTTCTCTTCATTTCTTTCATATGAGTTATTTAGCATTTATGCTAACAGTGGTTTGCTTTCTTCATGTTCAGCTGTAGAGTTGCTCACCTCCACCAAAGCCCTGCTGCAGCTCTCATATCCATGGTTTTAGTCGCCCACACTCTGCCCAAACAAACACCCACCCACCCACACACACACACACACACACACACACACACACACACACACACACTCGCTCTAGCAGCAGCATTTTCTCTTTCTCAGGCCCTTTCAATTACCCAGAATGCTGCATTCAGTCTCTCCTCCTCCTCCCTGAAGGAAATGCCTCCATCTCCCTCATATAACGTCCCGACATCTTTATCAATGTCCCATTAAATACCAGCTAAATCATGCATCGCCGTTTGGAGGCCCGTCTTTTTTTATCCGCTCTAGATTTACGGCCCTGCGTTCCCCATCTGCCAGCGCTGGCTGTTTTTTTATCTGCCGTCAGTGATTTCCAGCGGTGCTTATACCCGAGATATTCCTCTCAAAGTTTCTCCTTGCGTCCCGTCAGAGGAGTCGCAGTAGTCCCTCCTGATTTTGAGAAGCAGCAGAAGAGTCTGCGGTGCAGTTCTTGCGGCGTCTGCGTCAGTGCTTTTTATTCTAATATATTTATTTCTAATAGTATTTTTAATACGATTTGTTTATTTTCATTTTAAGTGCAAAAATCCAAATTTAAACTTTGCATGTTTTTATTTCTTACATGTGGATTTCTTTTAGCTTTTGTATATTTAGTTGTCTGGCTATTTTAAAATGACTTGCAATGAATGAAGTGCAAAAATCCACTTACTGTGCAAACTTATTGTTTTTCTAATATATTTATTTCTAATGATATTTCTGAATATATATATATATATATATATATATATATATATATATATATATATATATAATTATTCTTGATTTCGTTTAGCTTTTCTTTATTCAGTTGGCTAGCAATTGTCTCTTTTTAATATGAATTTTTATGATGAATGATTTTTCTTACTTTTTGAAGTGCAAAAATCCACCTACAAACTGTGTTTTTATTTCTAGTAATATTTGCGAACATATATAATTGATATCTTTTGGCTTTTGTTTATCCAAGTTGATTTTTTTTTTTTTTCCTTGATTTAAAGTGCAAAATGTTTTTGGCTAAAAATTCTTAATGTGATGCACAAAAATCCACATACAAAGCAAGCGTGCTTTATTTGTAATGTTTATTTGTAATATTTAAAAATATATATATTTTTTTCATTTCTTTTAGTTTTTGTTTAAGTTGGCATTTTTTTTAATGGCATTTAGAATTTTTGACATGATTTATTTTTTAATTGAAATTTTTATTTTTGTGCAAAACTCCACATTTCTTTTAGATTTTTGTTCATTAAGTTGGTATAATCTGCCAGCATTGGTGTTTTTTTATTAAATGATACCAGAGATATTTCTCCTTGTGTCCCGTCCAAAGAGAGAAGCAGCAGAAGAGTTTCATGCATCTCGTATGTTAGCGATCTGTTTTCTGGCATGTGTAATCTTTGTTGGCGAGGCGAATCTTCTGCTGCCCCCTACAGGGCTAAAGTGCAGCGCTATGGTTCAGGGCTGTGGATCTGCTGCTGCGTCTCCTCATTAACACCCTTCATCACCCGCAGCATCACGCGAGTGTTACTCCAGATCCGTTCTCGGCTCTATCAGCATCTCAGCTCCTCTCACACTCGCACACAGTGTCACTTTGCCGCTTTCATGATGTGCATGTCATTTCAATATTTAATCCTGTTCCCTGATTATTCAGTGTCACTCTTTACTCTCCCTCACTACAACGTCCTGGAAAGTGTTCTGCATGAGATTCAGCTTAGATTTCTAGGTTGTTTAGAGGTTGTTTATGCTGGTTTGAAACTGAGCTAGACATTTAGCGCTAGATATAAAATTCTGAAATTATAAAAGTTTTTGTTTTCATTTTACATTATAAATCTATATAGATATATATATATATATATAAACAAAGTTTTAGCATTTGGTTTTATTTATTTTAGTTTTTAGTTGTCAACTAGCTGAACTGAAATAAGTGTGCCATATCATACCGTCCACAATAATACCAGTATAAATTTTTACATGATAAAAAAAGTGTCATCACAATTTTGATGATATCGTGATTTGGGAAGTCGTGGCCTAATGGTTAGAGAGTCGGACTCGTAATCCAAAGGTTGCGGGTTTGAGTCTCCGGCCGGCAGGAATTGTAGGTACCACGACTGAGGTGCCCTTGAGCAAGGCACCGAACCCCCAACTGCTCCCCGGGCGCCGCAGCATAAATGGCTGCCCACTGCTCCGGGTGTGTGTTCACGGTGTGTGTGTGTTCACTGCTGTGTGTGTGTTCACGGTGTGTGTGTTCACAGTGTGTGTGTGTTCACGGTGTGTGTGTGTTCACTGCTGTGTGTGTGCACGTTGGATGGGTTAAATGCAGAGCACGAATTCCGAGTATGGGTCACCATACTTGGCCGTATGTCACTTCACTTCATATAGTGACTTGATGACGTATTTACTAGGGATGTACTGATTGTTGAAATTATTCGGCTGAAAATAGAAAAAAAGCTCTTTCGGTGTTCGGCCGAATAAGCAAAAAGACCGACTAAATTGTATATTTCAGTGTGTGTATATGATTTTTCTTATGTTTTGGTTTTCATTTTAGTTTTAGTGGTTTTGCTGTATGTTTTAGTCATTTTTATTGTTTTTTTAAACATCTAAATAGTTTTGTTTTAGTATTTAGTTCTAGTTTATTTTTTGGTTATTTTTTAAATATTTAGTCAGCAACTAGCTGAAATAAAGTACGTTTAGTAATTTCTATTTTATTTTAGTGTATATGTTTTTCATATATTTTATTTTATTTTTAGTTTTAGTAATTGTTTGTCATTTTTATTATTTTTAAGCATATCTATATAGTTTTAGTATTTAGTTTATTTATGTATTTCGTTTAGTGATTATTTTAGTTTAATTTTAGTTGGAAACTAGCTGAAGCAAAAAAATTATTTGAAAAAAATGTACATTAAAAAGTAATTTTGTTTTCATGATATAAATTTGTTAAACAGTTTAAAATACACACACACACACACACACAATAACAATACTATATAATACAATAATATAATATTAAAATAAAATATATAATAATAAAATTAAAAAAGGCAACATTTGACATTTTTACTGTTTGTTTTGTTACAAAAGACTGAAAATCATGAGATTAATATTTATCATTTTATTCTTTTGACATTCCTGTTTTTGATTCTCATCAAACATCACTCACTGGGTGACATTGGGTAGAGAAAATATACAGAAGTAAAAATTTTCCAGATAATATTTCAGTCACTTGCTTTGCATGTATTGTTATGAAAAGACCAAAAAAATCCTGTTTTGCTTCTATTTTTTATTTTTTATTTTTTTTAGCTGTAACAGTTGAACAGAAACTAATATGGGTGAGATGTGACACTTTTTGTGCTCTTCAGACCTGTTGCTGCATGCTGTATCTTTTGCATTGGTAAACATTGGCTCTTGGCCTATTTTTAGTTATTGCTGTTTTAGAGGAAATGCATACATATCAAGATAAATGGTGAATATTGTTGAAAGGCTGAGATATTTTCTAGTCCTGATTCTGGTCTTTTTTCTTGAGGCAGACTCCTGCATTGTGCTTTCTCTCAGGTCATTCTCCTGCCATCTAGACCATGTCTAACACGCCAACCTCACTGATGCAATATTTACATTAAAAGCCGGAAGCCTCCAGAGATCCCAGCAGCGTCTCTGATACCGGCGCAGATCAGACCAGTTCTCTGCTGCTCCTCTGCTGTTTCTGGTAGAATTAGACGGGATAGACCGGATCCATAGCCGCACAGCCGCTTCCATCGGTCCCAACCACGTTTTTGGGTACTACTGTTAGATGCATGATGGGAATGTTCATGAGTAAGACGAGCCTGAGGCCTGAGGTTTTCTGGAGCCTCTGGGGAAAAATGAGAAAAATGAATAATTCAGCCAACAAAAAATATGGATTGTGTAATCTTTCACCCATCATCATGTCATATCAAAATGTTGTTTTGCCATTGAACGCCGAATCATCTTTTTTGAAGGATGCACCTCTTTTTCATACAATGACGGTTCATACTAACCAGGTCTATGAAAAGTTTTAAATGTGAAATTCTGTGTGTGTGTGTGATGTATATACATTATATATAAATATATTCAACCTTATAAAAATTTAAATATTAAAAATGGAAAAAATAGCTTATTTGATTTGTGTATATATATTTGTATGTGTATATATATTAATTTGTAATTGTCTAATTATATCTATAGTATTAAGTGCTATAACTTAAACTAGACATAGTATTAGTATACATTATAATACTAATTTTACTATTTTAATATTAATAATATACAATATTAAATATATTTGACACCTTAAACATATTAATAATAAATAAACTAAAACAAATACATCAATTTTGACATTTTTACTGTTATATGTTGTTACATTTGACTGTTTTACTATAAATATTATTTTTTATTTAAACAAAAGAAACTGTTTAAATTTCCCAGATAATATTTTAATTACTTATTTTGTGGTTTAGTACAATGACAATATAAAACCTAATTTTTTATATTTATAAAACATCAACATGTTGTCTTTATAATATCACACCTTCTATTTTTTTCACACTGCATATATGAACTTTATATTTTAGGAAGGGAATAATCATCTTCAGAGGTCTGTGCAATCAACAAATTGTATATAAAATCATAATATACTTTTTATTTTTATGAATAATGATCTGATCTGGTTCCTCGTTGTATGGAAAAGAGCAGCGTGAACATAGTTCAAAAGTGTTTCTTTTGTGTTCCACAAAAGGGTCACACAGGTTTGGATGAATATGAGTAAACGATGACACAGTTTTCATCTTTGGCTGAACTGTTCCTTTAACACAAAGACAAACGCATAGAATCTGAATGCATCAATCTGACATTTTGTCTGGTTAAGGTTTAAAGAGTGGTTGACTTACTTGTGTGTGCTTCCCCGGGAGCAGCACAGATCTGACAGAGGGTCAGTCCGAATGATGAGAATATGATATCAATTATTCACATCTCTAATACTCTGGTGTAAGTCACGTGTGGTCCCGCAGGAATCAGAGACCTGGACACATTCATTACTTCCCAGCCTTCTCCTGTAGATAAACAGCCATTTGTCACTGCAGGCTTTGGTGAACGGAGGCGTCTTGAGAGTCGGCTGGGAGCTTGTGCGTGGAAGCCAAAGAAAACAGAATGGGATCTATTTATCAAGCCAGCCTGTTCAGTTTACCATCTGTGATGAACAACGCCGGGCCAAAGTACCTGCAGTTTCCCATTTCCAGTGAGCAGTGGAGCTGGGAAACCCGTCTAGAGCGCCAGACCCGGCTCATGAATAACTATACGCACACATGAAGACACGCTCTCTGTCTCACGCTCCGTCCATTTGTCTCACTCTTTCTCTGCGGTGACAGCAGAGGGTCAGGGTTCGGCGGATTCGCATAGGTCAGTTAACCTTTGCTGGTAGTCACAACTGCTAAGTGCAATAAAACAAACATTACAGTATATTTCAAAACTGTGTATCATATTAAACATAAACGTACAACCCG
The DNA here is from genome assembly GCF_936440315.1 of Barbus barbus. Classification (NCBI taxonomy): domain Eukaryota; kingdom Metazoa; phylum Chordata; class Actinopteri; order Cypriniformes; family Cyprinidae; genus Barbus; species Barbus barbus. The sequence continues at coordinate 30,879,537 of NC_136740.1, forward strand.
AATTACGGAAATGTTGGGATGCTTTTAAATTTGAATAAAATGAAAACTCAAAGACTTTCAAATCACATGAGCCAATATTTTATTCACAGTAGAACATAGAGAACATAAATGTTTAAACTGAGAAAATTTGACACTTTTCCACTAAATGAGCTCATTTCAAATTTGATGCCTGCTACAGGTCTCAAAGTTGGCACGGGGGCAACAAAGGGCTGAAAAAGCAAGAAATTTTGAAAAGAGTCAGCTGGGAGAACATCTAGCAACTAATTAAGTTAATTGACATGATCAGATGACACTGCATCACTCATCAGCATGATTCTGTCATTGACATTACTAAATGGGCCCAGGAATACTTCCAGAAACCACTGTCGGTTAACACAATCTACCGTGCCATCTGCAGATGCCAGCTTAAAGCTCTATCATGCAAAAAGGAAGCCATGTGTGAACATGGTCCAGAAGTGCCGTCGTGTCCTGTGGGCCAAGGCTCATTTAAAAAGGACTGTTGAAAAGTGTTCTATGATCAGACGAGTCCAAATTTGACATTCTTGTTGGAAATCACGGATACCGTTTCCTCCGGGCTAAAGAGAAGGGAGACTCCAGCGTGTCATCAGCGTTCAGTTCAAAAGCCAGCATCTCTGATGGTATGGGGGTGCACAAGTGCATACGGTATATGGACAGCTTGCATGTTTTGGAAGACACTATGAATGCTGAAAGATATATAAAGGTTTTAGAGGAACATATGCTCCCCTCCAGACAACGTCTATTTCACGGAAAGCCTTGTGTATTTCAGCAGGATAATGGAAACCACATACTGCAGCTATTACAACAGCATGGCTTCATAGTAGAAGAGTCCGGGTGCTGAAATGGCCTGCCTTCAGTCCAGATCCTTCACCTATTGAGAACATTTGGTGCATCATTAAACGAAAAATACGTTAAAGACGACCAAACTCTTCAGCAGCTGGAAACCTATATCAGGTAAGAATAGGGCCAAATTCCAACACCAAAACTCCAGAAACTCATAACCTCGATGCCCAGACGTCTTCAAACTGTTTTGGAAAAAGGAGATGCTACTCCATGGTAAACATACCCCGTCCCAACTATTTTGAGACCTGTAGCAGGCATCAAATTTGAAATGAGCTAATTTTTGTGCATAAAATTGTAAAATTTCGCATTTTAAACATTTATCTATGTTCTATTGTGAATAAAATATTGGCTCTTGTGATTTGAAATTCTTTGTTTTCATTTTATAAAAAAAAAAAAATATATATATATATATATATATATATATATATATATATATATATATATATATATATATATATATATATATATATATATATATATATATATATATATATATATATATATATATATATATATATATATATATCTCTCTGTATGATGGTTGTTCACGAGTCCGTTGTTTGTTCTGAACAGTTCAACTGAGCACTGTTCTTCAGAAAAATCCTCCGTGTCCTGCAGATTCTTCAGTTTTCCAGCATCTTTTGCATATTTGAACCCTTTCCAGCAGTGACTGTATGATTTTGAGATCCACCTTTTCACACTGAGGACGATTGAGGGACTCAAACACAACTATTAAAAAAAGTTCAAACGTTCACTGATGCTCCAGAAGGAAACACGATGCATTAAGAGCCGGGGGTGAAAACTTTTGAACGGGATGATGTCCACATTTTTCTTTTGTAGAAATATATATATATATATTCCATTTAGTACTGCCCTTCGGAAGCAACAGAAGATACTTGCATGTTTCCCGGAAGGCAAATTAAGTACAATTTACCTTGATCTTCAAATACAAAAAGTTTTCACCCCCCGGCTCTTATTGCATCGTGTTTCCTTCTGGAGCATCAGTGAAAGTTTGAACCTTTTTTAATTAACCGTTAACGTGTCAGACGGGCTGACAGACTTCATTTTTAAAATGAATGAACATGCTGGATAAAAGCTGCGGTGCCACGTTGGATTTAGCAGAAACAGGCGTGTTTTAAAGTTTGATGTTATTAGTGGCCTCACGCTGAGAGGGTTTAAGTGAGTTTCAGTGTTCTGTCTCTCTCACTCATTAACAATGACACGCGGCTGAACCAGCAGTTTTTGAGGAACCAACACTTGTGTTTCAGTAGCATGAAAGTAGCATGAGCTCTTCATGTAGTTTTTCCAGTAACAAGCTGCTTTTTCCCATGAATTGTGTAGCGTGAGAAAACATGAATTCTCTCTCTATTTCTGTCTCACTCAGGGTTTGATAAAGTAATACAGTAACTAGAAAATACGGTTTCATTTTCTGTAACACAAAATATAAGTTTTTCTGCTTCAATTTCACATTTAATTCAATGCATTAGTTTTTTTATATATATATTTGTGAAAAAAGCAACAAAAAATAAATTTAAAAAATGCCACAATTTTTTCAATAATATGGATTAATGTATATAAAAATAAATCCATAAATATAGGTTCATTAATAAAAATACATTAAATTATTTTCAAAATTATTATATTAACAACATAATACATAAGCAATAATGAATATAACAATACTTAAATTATAATAACATTTATATTGTAATATAAATGATGAAATATTTACATTATAAATAAAATATATAAATATCGAATCTTGTTTATAGCAAAATATATAGTGAAATGCTGCTGTGTTTCTGACTCAACATGGGTGTTATCACTTGCATTTAATAAAATGATGTTGTGCAGTAATAAATACTGCTCTGATTTCAGAAATGAATTATACCAGCTGATCACTACATTTGTTACAATATTACTCTTACATAGCTACTTTTTTAGGAGCTGCTTGTATGGCTAACTACTGTCTTCATAAACTACTACTTTACATTCCTTAACACTGCATATGTTTACGTGATATATAACCTTATAATATAATGAATGAGTGAGTGTGTGCATGATTATACCCACATCCCTGCTGATGTGAAGTGAGACCATGATGCCTTGCAGCAGTGGAGTGAGTGGGCGTCTGTGTTCCCACGGTAACAGAAACAAGGAAAAGCACGAGCTTAACCACTCAGGACCGTATGTGAGATATAAACCCTTCTGCCACTGATTATGTGACTACTGTATATACAGTATATGGCACTGATTGTCTGTGCCCTTTTTTCATTTGCTTCTATTAATTCGTATCCTTGGGTTTGTTCTTGCACTTACTGTAAATGCACTTAATCTGAGCAACGCTTGTGTCTTCAGAAACGTTACTGTTGTTAAAGCCACTGCTGATCAAATCAGCTCTCATTAAGAAGACTGAATCTGTATTATTAGTTCTGTATAAAATGTGAGTTTAGCATCCAGTATTATAGTATGTTGATAATAGTATTATTTCTACACGCTAAGAAAAAAACTGATCTAATGGGACCGTTCATGTAATTTTATAGTGAAATACTGTTAAATTGAGTTTTTGGAAGTGGAAAAGAACAAGTTGTCCTATAATTTACAGTGAGCCTCAGTAATTGAACTACAGTAATTTACTGTGAGCCACTTTTGATTGCTTTTCTTTGAGATAATGTTTTCTTAGTTTTTCTTATCAGTTATGTGCATTAGGTTTTTAGGCATTATTGTTTGTTGTTTATTGCTTTATTTTAGTGCCATTATGCTATTTTAAGTCACCTTCATTTCTATAGTGCTTTACACAATACAGATTGTGTCAAAGCAGCTTTATAGTATAGACAAGAAAAAAGTGATTCAGTGGTGCAAACAAAATTCAATTTGGTAAAGCAGCTCTACAAAGATAATAGTAAACAATTCCTGGCAACCAAAGTGCATCATTATTCATGCTTTTCGCCCTGATATTGCTTATTTAAAGTTTTATTTTTAAATGTCAAATAATTTCCCCCCTTGTTTTCAGTCTATTATTGCAGGATAATTGATTTAATGTCTCCAAATGGCTCCTAAAAACAAAAAAACATTGCTTATTGCTTTCTATGTTTCTCAGACACACTTTTCCTTTTAAAGTCAATGTTTCTTAGAGAGAATAATCAGTCTAATAATATAAAACATTGCTCAGCTGGAAACTAGTTACTTAGAAATACAGACTTTACCCTTGACAGTACTGTATGTTGTTCTCCCAGCAGGATGTGAGTGTTAGTCGTGTTGTGGATCAGAGCCGTATAGCTGGGGGAGACGCTCGTCTTTGATGCCCTTTACTGATCAAATGAATGATGGAGATTGGAAGGTATTGATCTGTTTCCATGAGATGAGCAGATCACATCATTTATGGGTAAAAAAGAAGAAAATCAATGCTCAGAGCCTATTTATGCTATTTTTTCTGGGAGCTATAGACTAATTTTGTTGGAGAGTAATTTTGTTTTAGTACAATAGCATGGCACTTGTGTGTTCAAAAGTATAGTTTTTCCTGTAACTACACTCTGCTGAGGACAAAAGCTGTCACTCTTGCGGTAACCTTTCAGAAAGTATTAGTATGTACCATAAAACATAAAAATGTTTTATAATAATAGTTTGTTTTTAACTAAATATAGGCTATTGCAGTTGTTGGAAATATATTGCTGTTGTTAATTACAATTGTACTGGAAAATTAGAAAACTGATAATTATATTTTTTTATTTTGCACTACAAGTGACAATTATATTTACTGTGTATTAAACTCTTCTCATTTTAATACAGTATGACTGACTTTATTCTGTCGAAAAAAAATATTTACATTTAATATTTAATTTAGCTAAATACTAAAGCTACATTCAAACCCTGGCAATAAAATTAATTCAAAACTTGAATAATGAACTGATTCAAAACTTTAACTTGAATGAATCATGAATCAGTTCAATTCATCTTTTTAGTTGAATGGATTCAAAACATTCATTAATTAATGTGAATAAGTTCTATTTCAATCAGTGAATTCAAACCCTGACAATTGAATTGAGTCAAAATTTAAAAGGGAATGATTCATTTATGTACATCAGTTCAAACTGTCCATTTCAACCAATTAAACACTGACAATAGAATTTGCTCACAGCTTTGCAGTTTGAGTCTATCTAACCTATGAAAAGCATAAAATTATCACCGGTCACCCTAAGTGGCCATAAAATAGCAACAATGTCCTCATATATAGTAACCTAAAGAAGAACTGGAACAGTTAAGCCATATAAGTTTTCTAATGCAATGCAGTGACATTCAGACGTCTCTAATGCATGAAAACTTCTTGGGGTCACTGTTTGTATTGCATGTGGCAGCTCATTAGAGAAGAGTCTCTGTGGCGGTTCTGATGCTCTCAAACTCTGCACTGGAGTCTCAGTACAGCTACTGGAGCTATTTTGCAGCACATTGACGCCTAATGGGCATTTCACGAGCGGCGACGTCTGTACTACCACCTGCTAATGGCTGCATTTGGGAGCTATTAATGGTAAACATTTTAAGGCAAAGCAGAAACGCATTGGTGCACAGTTTTCCTCAGAGTTTGTAAGTCATTCAAGTTATTTCTCATTGCTCATTAGGTTTTTATGTTCAATACTTAGGGAACATATTGTCAGTTACCAATGTGATTTTTCTTGTATTTCCCGTGGCTTTGTGAGCAGAAATATTGAAACTGCACAGTAAAAAAAAAAAAAGGTTTGCTAACGTTTTTTTTTTTTTCCCTTATTTGCAGGAATTATCTTGTGTTTTTCTTACACTCTGGTGCAGTTTTACTGTAATAAATTCATTTTTCATGCATTCCTAAAATTCTTGGGTGTTTACAAGCACTAGGCAAAATGTGTAACTTTCAGTATGTGACTAAAATGATTTTTAATGTGAATTGGGAATTTGTTTTTGCAGTGTTTCGTTTAGTTTTGGTGTGTCGGTGCTGTTTCGTTTCTCAAGGAATCTTGTCAGAGTCTTACATTATTTGTGTGACCCTATTAAAGTGCAGGACTGGTGTGTTTAATAGCTCTGAACATGCTGTTTTATGATTTGCCAGGGAAGGTCAGGCATGAAGGATGGTGAATAATTAGCCTAATTTAACCGTATATAATTATTTAAACTCATAAAGCTTTTGAAAACATTTTTTTAAAAGGTAAAGCATGCAAATTCTGTGCTACTATTTGCGCCAAACATGCATTTAAAGTCATCTGGGTATCACATGCATACAGTATTTGCATACTTCATACTATATATATATATATATATATATATATATATATATATATATATATATATATATATATATATATATATATATATATATATATATATATAGTGCATACTGCAGTAAGGGTAATATGCAATGTATGAGTAGATAGTATGTTATTCTGAGCATAGCCTGTTTTATTAAAGGGATAGTTCACACAAAAATGAAAATTAGCTGTTAATTTACTCACCCTCAGACCATTACAATATTTTTAGGAATTGTTCTTAAGTTTAACAGTGAAGAAGATATTTTTTAGCTAAAACCATGTTCTTTGGTTAATTATAAAATGCAAGTCAATGGCTACCGGCACTTTAGGAGTAAAAATAAATAAATAAAATAAATCATATCAGGCAAAGCAAAATTAAACAGGCTAAAATTAGTGGCTCCTGATGATATATTGAGGTCTTATGCATATGCAGCTGGGTTTAATAACATTCAGACTGGTGAGGTTGTTTGTGACGGATGGATGAAGGGGTGGAGCGTCTCTTCAAATATTGATAAGGGCTGTGTTTTCAGTCTTATATAATGACAGCAAACTTTAACTCCATGGAACTCACAGTGATTCCAGATGAGCTCAGGATGTGTTTTTATTGATTTCAAATGCCTGGATTCACATAATTTAAGCTTTGGTGTTCGTTTAGACCGCCCCTTAGCTGGAATGAGTGCTCGATGAGTTGGTCTTAACCTGAATATAAAGTCTGACACCCCCTGTGTCAGGGATTTCAAAACTTTTTTCACAGATAAACAACTTGGATGTAAAATAGTTAATATTCCAATAATTAAATGCCATACCAAATGATATATTATATATATATGTATGTGTATATGTATGTGTATGTATATGTATGTGTGTATATACATACATACATATGTGGTACATTAATATTTGAGATTTTTAAAAGGGAACTATTCCTTTAAAGTATATAAATGAATAATTGGGATGATTTAGCATCATTTTGAATGTCTGCATGTGTAAACAGGCCAGTGTTTTATCTATATTTGTTTTTTCATTTCACAAGAGCGTCATAGTCCTCAAATTTCTCACAGCAGGAGATTTGAAGTCTTGAATTGTATAAGACGGAGAAATTTTCACTCAAGCTCAATGTTTTGATGTTAAAGGCAATGCAAACTCTGTCCTAGACATTAAAGATTCTACATTGTACATTCCTCCCTAAATTTGCATCTGAGACAAAGTAAAAATGATCTACTGTATATAACGCCCTTGACCTCCCTGATCAAATAGTCATGACCCGTCTCAGCTCAAGCAGACCGCAGTTCACATCCAAGAAAGCCTTTCTTCTTTCTGATTTCTGCATGGAAACGTCCAGAGTTGTGACAGAGTTTTACGGTGAGGCCATATCCGAGAGTTCAAAGCCGGCCTCGCGCTTTGATGTGAAACGTCAAAGAAATGTCTAGAAGGCACCTGCCGTGCCGCTTCGGCCCCCGGCTCTATTTACAGAAAACTCCAGAGCAGTGTTTGCCATGCATCGCTCTCATCAGGTGTGAGATCATATTCCTCTCAGTAATAACAGTTACTGTCAGGAGGAAATGGACTCGTTGTGCGCTGATGTTCGGCCGTCAGAAAATCCCTGCATTTTACCTTCAAAAGTGGTTTGATAGCTCACTAAAAATGAACATTGTCATTATTTATTCACCTTCATGTCATTTTAAACCTGCACAGTTATTTTTTCCCGTAGACCACAAAAAGAGTATTTTAGAAAATTTTCCCCAGCTCATGATCAAAAAACACCATAAAGGATGATGACAGTAATTCATACACACTGTAAAAAATAAATTCAGTTCAGTTGCTGCCTTGAATTTTTGTCTAATCAATCAAATTACAAATAAGTCGTTACAAGTAAAATTATATTAAACTGACTTAAGAAATTGAGTTGAATCTGAAAATTGAGTTGAAATTGAAAGTTCAAATTGGTTTTTGACGATGAGTTGATCGTGATTTTTACAGTGAATATTTTTAATACAGTAAATTATTATATTTTTAGTTAAATAAATGAAGTTAAAAAAGATTATTGGACTACTTTTTACTTCATAAAATACTCATTTTATTTTACAGGGGACATCGGATGCCCATTTTCCACAAGTTGATATGATTCTTTAGGGTCTTAATGAAAACCCTTTTTTACCCTGTCAAAAACAGCTCTGATTTCAGCAAGCCATTTTAGTCCATATTGCTTTAAATGCTAATGAGCTCTGCTGTCCCTGCCCCTCTCTTCCGTGGGGTGACGAGCCGTTCTCATGTGGCTGTTTACTTTAGCCGTGAAACTTGCTAACTAGCATGTTATTAGGAAAGGCGATTTGCAAAAATTCATTATACTCACTTCTTCTGTAGGTGAGGCTGGATCACAAATGATTTGCGCAAACATAAACTCATTTAGGTAGATCAGGACGCATTCCCTTCAGAAACAAATGTAATCCTCTGCGTCTTCAGCAGCTCAGATGTCAGGAGTAAATGATGACTGCTATGTTCATTATTACATACAACAACAGAACACCTCAATCGCTAGGAGTCATTCTTGTCTACATCTGCTCCAGCATTGAAACAATGGCGGACTGTTACAGCTCACTCAGAACGGGTCTAAGGTAAAACGCTAGTGTCAATCAACAATTGTGGGAGGGGCCTGGGTCTGTGTGACGTCACATAGCCAAGCATCTAAGAATGGCTTGAAATGAGAAAGTGTTTATGATTTGTGGGGATTTAAAAAAAAAACACTCATTATAGGGTGGTTGTGTACACACTGCAAACACGCATTTAAATGCAGACGCATGTAAAAGTAAATTTTGTATCTGATGTCCCCTTTAATATTGTTTTGGTCTTTCTACTTCAAAATGTCATGTTTAATGCAATGTGTTAAAACATTTCTTACTTCATTATTTGTGAAATTTACTAGCAATTTCTGATTATTCTACACTTTGTGTGTGTGTGTGTGTGTGTGTGTGTGTGTGTGTGTGTGTGTGTATCATGCACTACATTCCCTGAAGACATATGATAGTTTAATGAGCTGCATGTTGCAAGCACTCATATTTTAATATCTGTGTGTACTATTGTAGTTTTATGATTTTTAATTCGTTTCTATTTTTATATTTTCCATTTTCATTTAAATTCATTAAAAATGATATATTTTTTTTTTAGAAATTTAGTTAATCTATGAGAAATGTTTCCTTGGCAACCAGCTGAAATAAAATAAGTTAAAGATTTTTGTATTTAACTCAAAATATTCTTTGTTTTCTTTCAAGTGATGTTTTTTTTTTTTCTTTATGGTTTTAGTTTAACTACAATAACCCGGTTGCAGTTATTCCTTTTAGTGGATGAGAATGAGAATAAATGCTTTTTTTTTTTTAAATCTATAAACAAATACTCCCAGCAGACGTCTTGCACTATGTTGTGCTGTTTTTATCTGGCTTACACTTCATGTACTGCAAATATTGTTGGCTCTTGTGATAAATTGCTTCTGATGTTCCTCGTTCTTGAGTCTCTTTGGATAAAATCATCTGCTAAATGATTGAATGAAAATGTTTTTCACACTGAGAGTGCTACATTTTTTAAGATGTTGTGCGAAGTTAAAAATAGACATGCGACTCATTATCTGATCTATTTCCAAGTGAATGATTAATGAGAAAATCATTGTGAGAAGTGGACATTATGTGCCACAATGGAGTCAGGTGGAGGAGATAAAATATGATCAATCTTATAAAACTAGCGTGCACAGATGAGTAATTCAGGGTTGGTTCTGATTTTCTCTGAGTGTCTCATCTGAGTGCCAGATTGGGTTCGGAGGAAGCGTGTGGTGACGTGTTTCTTCAGGTTGAGATGTGGTGGATTTGAAGGCTTTGTATAAGCCTCTTCAGTGCAGTGTTTAGTGAAGAGGAACAAGTCGAAATGTTCCAGAGACTCTGTGTTCTCCACCTGCCTTCAGTTTACTGTGTGCTGATCAACACACAAGCTCATCTCGCTCTCACTGTGCAGGTGAGAGTTTGCTTCTACTGTACTGTATGTGGATATAAAATAAAAGTTAACAGTAACTTGATTTCCTTCCTGTAAGGAATATATATTTCTATTTTTAAACCCACATACCTCACACAAACTGTACTTCCAGCTACAAAGACAGCTATTGAATATTTGATATTCAATGACATGACAAGGATATGACATGACAGTAATGTATATAAAAGGAAAGAACTTATGAGACATACAAAAGAAAGGAGAGAAAAGACAACTATAGTAATATGTATGTTTTTATTGTGTGTGTGTGTGTGTGTGTGTGTGTGTGTGTGTATATATATGTATGTGTATATATATGTATGTGTATATATATGTATGTATGTATGTATATATGTATGTGTGTGTGTGTGTGTATGTGTATATATATATGTAATACATATATATACATATACATATATATATATATATATATATATATATATATATATATATATACATATATGTGTGTGTGTGTGTGTGTGTGTGTGTGTGTATATAATCATATATATTTGTATTTTTTTATTTTGTGTATATGTGTATATATTTTTTTATTTTATATCATTTTTTGATTTTTACTTTTATTTCTAATAAAACAAAGTAACTGGTGACCTTGCATTATATTTATCACTCTTTATACCTTTATAAAAAATATTTTAATATATTTTTCATATCTATATAATTCATATTTTTTTAAAAATGTGTATATATATATATATATATATATATATATGTGTGTGTGTGTGTGTGTGTGTGTGTGTGTATATATGTGTGTATATATATATATATATATATATATATATATATATATATATATATATATATATATATATATATATATATATATATATATATATATATATATATATAAAATTTCAGAGCAGGTAAGAAATATGTCATGTAAATTTTCTCAGTTCATACTCCATTAGCAGGGGCTTCAAAAAGTACATTTCAGACCTCATTTGCATGGAAGATCTCGTTTTGCATTGAAAAGCACTGTAGTTGCGATGGGATTTCTGTGGGTCTAATAGTCTCTGCAGGACGTCAGGTTCAAATAGCCAATTTCTCGCTCACAAATGACTTCCACCCGCTCTGTTCTCGCTGTTCGTTCTCTTGTGTTTTCTCACAAACACATGGTTTTACAGCAGCATGCAAGTCTGAGAGCAATACATGCTTTTATTTTGCATTCTTATCTCACTTGATACATTTTAATTGCAAATAACATCATTTGAGTGAAAAGTTTAAAAATGCACAGAAACAACAATCTAGCTCTAATAGGACAATGCAATTTGCATTACATAAATGTCCCTGTTTAGAAGTATAAGTAGTAAACTTTGAGGAGGATCATGTTGTGCAGTTAACAGTCAGGCTTCAGGCGAAGAGTTGGTGTAAATATTTAATGTGTGCAGTCCATTAAGTGTTTGTGCTGTTGCTCTGCATCTGTGTGGCTCCATCGGCCGTTAGAGATGGAGCTCTTTCATCAGCCAAAGGCCTGCTGTCCATTTGGCCACATTACCAACAGACCGGCTGGACAGAATGAACTCTGCCGGTCTCTCTTGTGCGGCTCGGACTGGCGCCGATCCCGGCTATCAGTGAGCGAAGTGGACAGATGCCAGAGCAAAGCTTCACACGCCGCACCGTAAACACCTTACCATCACAAGATGATTCCCAAAACCAGAGCACTGAGTAACATGCTTGTCAACACAGTAGTAAAAGTTGAATATTATAAATAATACCTATAGTTATTTAAGCTTCAGGTATTTTTCAATTAAGCAAGCATTGCTTTTTCAAGTAATTTGTACACTGTTAGAAAAAATGGTACAAAAGCTGTTACTGGGGCGGAATCTTTTCAAAAGGACATATGTACCACTAAGGTAGTACTATGTACAATTTAAGGATAAATAAGGTACAAATGTGTGTATCTTGATGTGTATATTTTGAAAAAATACCACCCCAGTGACAGCTTTTGTACCTTTTGTCACTTATGATTACATTTTTGGATTTTCTATAATATATTTGTATAAAATATTGATTCAAAGTAGTACTCAAATATGATATATGGAAACAATAAGAAAAAAAAAATTATATTCATATAATAAATGAGCATTAAATTAAATGAATACACGTATCTTAGTTGAATACGTTATATATCTAAGAATACAAAGTTCTAAATAAAACAAAGATTATTATACAGTATCTCACAGAAGAGTACACCCCTCACATTTTTGTAAATATTTTATTATATCTTTTCATGTGACAACACTGAAGAAATGACACTTTGCTACAATGTAACGTAGTGAGTGTACAGCTTGTATAACAGTGTAAATTTGCTGTCCCCTCAAAATAACTCAACATACAGCCATTAATGTCTAAACCGTTGGCCACAAAAGTGAGTACACCCCTAAATGAAAATGTCCAAATTGGGCCCAATTAGCCATTTTCTCTCCCCGGTGTCATGTGACTCGTTAGTGTTACAAGGTCTCAGGTGTGAATGGGGAGCAGGTGTGTTAAATTTGGTGTTATCGCTCTCACTCTCTCATACTGGTCACTGGAAGTTCAACATGGCACCTCATGGCAAAGAACTCTCTGAGGATCTGAAAAAAATAATTGTTGCTCTACATAAAGATGGCGTAGGCCAGTGCTTCTCAAAGTCTGGACTCCGGTCCGGATCCGGACCCAGAGGGAATTCAATCCGGACCCGCCTCCATTTCATATCTCAAGAGCACTAATTATATTATATTTTTAATTATATTATAAACGCATGTTAAACTTGTAAATCGTTTTTTTTTTTTTGTTGTTAAATGTCTTTTTGAAGATGGTCCGAAATGAAAGCGAAGGAGAGATATTCAAACTTTTCCTTCGTGACATTAGTTGTCATGACCTCCAGTGAGCATATGATGTTTGACGTAATCGGGTGACATTTCACCGACAGAGTTTTTTTTTTTTTTTTTTAATCACTTATATGGCCATTTGACTTATAGCAGTGTCCAAGTGTTTCCCATAAATTGAGTTATTTGTGGTGGTCCGTCACTATATCAAAACTGATCGGCACAATAGATTTTCCAAAAGGCTTATACTTTGTTGAAACATGAGCATCACGCGTTTCAAAATACAAATGCGGCGCAGGGGTTTTTATATGAATTGATCTTTGAAAAGAGCTGACAGTTTTCAGAATAGCTCGATGTCATTTTCATTTCGTCTTTCCTGTAATGTAGCGTTTGTGAGTGCAGCTTATTTGATTAAAGCCGTTACCGTGGAAACCATTATATCTTCACTCCAACAGCGCCTCCTGCTGGCAGTGAATCAATTGGCATTTGGAAGTGTGTGGGAAACACTGCTGTCTCTTAGCAAACATAAACAAACAGCTTCAGAACTGTTTTGAGAAGGTGCTTAAGTTTTGAGCTATATATTATTACTCTGAATTAGGCTGCTACTACTATATACTATGTGGTGATGTAGGGGCTGTTTGACAATTTTTTTAAAGGTTTTCTAACCCCGAGACGCAACTATTTTCTGCAATTCTCCAGCTGTGGTCCTTGGAGAGTCTTTAGCCACTCAAACTGTCCTTCTCACAGTGCATTAGGACGATATAGACACACGTCCTCTTCCAGGCAGTTTCGTAACATTTTCTGATGATTGGAAATTCTTAATCATTGCCCTGATGGTGGAAATGGGAATTTTCACTGCTTTAGCTCTTTTCTTAAAGCCACTTCACTAATTTGTGAAGCTCAATAATCTTTTGCTGCACATCAGAAATATATTCTTTGGTTTTTCTCATTGTGATGGATGATTAAGGGAATTTGGGCTTTGTTTTCCCTCCTATTTATATTTCTGTGAAACAGGAAGCCATGGCTGGATGATTTCATGTTCATAATCACCCTGGAGTGCTCAAAATTGTGAATATGAATGGGAATATACTTCAGAGATATTTTACTCATAAGAATATCTAGAGGGTGCCAATAATTGTGTCCAACTTGTATTTGAGAAAAACATTTATATCATAATGATATTTTCCCCCATTTTAATTTCTTATTCTCCAATGAAAGGTTAGATTTTTGTGAATTTTTTAAATAAAAGATCAAAAGGATTAACAATGCAGATTAATTTTCACAGGCTTGTTTGATCATATTTACCAAAGGTGCAGATTAAAAAAAAAAAAAATATATATATATATATATATATATATATATATATATATATATATATATATATATATATATATATACACACACACACACACACACACACACAAACAGTATATATAATTATATAATATATATAATTATATAAATATAGTATTTATATAATTCTTGCTTTTTTAAAATTTAATTTTTAAGTATGCTTTGTTTTTTGCTTTTGCTCTATTGTTTGATTTAACTTCTAATAAAACAAAGTAACTGGCAGTGATTGTTTAATTTATGTAATTCTTGTTTACTTATTTATAAAAATGTAATTATATTGTAGTTGGAAGTTTTAGCCATCCAAATTTTGAAATTATACATGCAAACATTATAAATAATTTAGATTAGATTGAGATTTTTGGGTGGAAGTGCGCGAGAACATTTTGGTTTTCTTATATTTCCTATAAACAGTAATGTTGTGAAATATTCTTACAATTCAAAATAACTCTTTTCTGTTTGCATATACTGTAAAATATAATTAATTGCTCTGAACAATGCTGAATTTTCAGCATCATTACTTCAGTCTTCAGTGTCACACGATCCTTCAGAAATCATTCTAATATGCTGATCACATTTAGGGACTTGATATGGTTTAATATGCTTCATAAGAAGTGCTTGAGTGAACAAATTCACTTAAATGATTCAGACTCCCAAAGCTTCATTTAAGTAAATACATGTGACAACAAAGTTGTGGAAAAAACACCAGATACTGTCAAAGATACTGAGCTCCTGTTTCACTACTGACACGTGTAAGTTACTAGAATCACATGCCATCACATCATAAATCTCTCGCCGCAGTTGTTTTCTGGAATAGCATCAGACACACTAATTGCTTCATAAGTGTGACATATTAAAGGGTCCTTAAGCAAACGGCATGATGGGATTAAATGCTCTGTGTATGTTCATCTCTCCCCTGCGGCTCCTCCATGCAGCAGAAAACAGGCCGGAATGTTAGCGCCGCTTCGGCCCGGCACGACCTGGTTTAATGGCCTCTCTGTATGTGAATTATTCATGAGCTCTTTAAGCAGAGGCCGGTGTGTCGCTGGAGACTCATGAGGCCTGTTGGCGTGAGTGATGTGAAGTTTCTAATGATCAAGTAGGGAGTCGCTGCCACAGGAGAGTGTTTCAGTCTCTCAGCGCTGGAGTGTGTCATTTCTGCAGCGATAGTGTCACCAGACCAAATTGCGAATATAATGGCTTTTTCAAAACTGGTTTTCATCGGACAGGTTTC
This sequence comes from Barbus barbus, assembly GCF_936440315.1. Lineage (NCBI taxonomy): Eukaryota > Metazoa > Chordata > Actinopteri > Cypriniformes > Cyprinidae > Barbus > Barbus barbus. The sequence goes on from NC_136740.1 coordinate 30,895,094, forward strand.
TCGAAGCTCCATCTGTCTGCTGTTGGTTGAGAAAATAAAATAAAACCTAAATGTTTTGGTTTTATTTTATTGCAAAGTGTCTGATACTAGAATACTAGAGCCATGTGTTTGGAAGTGTACAACACTGTATGCATGCAAACAATTTAAATCTATTCAATATAATTTTTTTTTTTCATATTTTTTTTTTTTTGGGGGGGGGTTCTCAAGAACATTTTGGTTTCCTTATAGAAACTGTCAACACTGGGAGTAGCTAAATAAAAACAGACATGCTACCAAACCAATTATATTTTAGCTATGTTCAGAAATGCATCCTTTCCAGGAACAAGCTAATATTTCCAGTAAACAGCAAAGTGAATGTCTAAATACTTGCTGTTTTTCTTGCATTATATTTTGCATGCAACTATTTTTTTTTTTAGTGAGTCGTTTCATTTCAATGAACTGATCCATACAAAAATTGTTTGATTTATTTGAATTACCACTTAGTAGTATATATTAATCATTTGGTTAACTTACCAATAACTACTAACCGTAACTTCTGCCATTCATTTTTTGAGCTTTTATTTAAACAAATGTATTGATTCATTTGAATTATCACTTAGTTATCATTTTAATAATACTTTAAAAATACTTTACAAATAAAAAACCCAGTATAAAAAATTAAGTGCCAGGAATTCAAAGGAATGTTATTTTTGTAATATAGATGGCCAAAAGAAATTCCATTATATTGTATTATATTATTTTAATATTTCAAGTACGTCAATTTTTGTGCATTATATTGTGCAATAAATGTTTTTTTTGTTATATACAGTGTTATGTATTACAATAAGAAATAAGAAACTGCCTAGCACGTCTGTTTTATTCAGACGAAAATCACTTAATGCACATTCATTTGCAGAAATGTCTTCCATGTGATGTTTGGGGACCATTCTTGGCATTTGGAACAATATCACATTAAATGAATTTTCATTTTTGCATGAACTATTCCTTTGAGCGCTATATGGATCGTGCTCTGCAATCGAATCCAGGTTTTATCATTGGACAAACAGTCACATCCCATCCCATCCCATCCCACCCAACGGCAGACCGGGATCATGGGTAGTAAATCAGATCCGGAAGGTTAGGCTGGCAAATAGCTGCTGGATCAGCTTTACACCCGTCACTAACTCAACCAGAGACAACCTAGTCCTCAAGAGCCCAACAGCAGCTCAGCAAAAACCTGGACGTGATTAACGCTCACCAGAAACAACACCTCGATATATGAAGCCCTAAATCTCCCGAACGTGAGCGACGGAGCCCAACGGCCCCTATTGTGAGCAACTCTTGGCCAGAGAATGGCTTGTAACTGCCTATTAAAAGGGGCAGTTTGTTTTCAGCGACGTGATTTATGGACGATATTTCTCAGCGGTGGAGAGACGCCACGTCAAAAAGTGTTTGTTTGGACAGTTCGCTGAATTCTAATTGCACAGCTGGTTCTGTTCCCTGATTAAAATGCAGGAACGGGAGACAGGGAAATAATTGCTTACTTCACTTGTCGGTTTACAATTGGGAAAGAGCACAAACAGCAGATACTTGCTTTATACACACACACACACATGTACATGTATGTCTGACACAGAAGCGAATCCGAAATTGTTATACTCAGAATTTAAATGAGTTCAACGAGAATCAAGCTACTCTTTCAGAATTTAACTAGATACCAGCTACTAACACAAGTACTGAACTAAATTGAGGATAAGTGGACAATGCATTTTAAATAAAATAATTTTCATATGATATAATTTGAATGAGAAGATGCTATTATTAAATCAATCCTGCAATCTGATAATTATATCACATACAATATATTTCTCCCATAGCTTCAATATAATTAATGTAATGTGACTTCAGTGATCTGCCAAAAACACTTTTCTCACATTTCTCCATTTATGTGCCGCAAAAATAAATTCAATAATATATTACACATGCACTTTACACATTAAAGAAATGTAAATAACTAACAACAGTGCTAAACAGCAGTAATTTCCAACATATTTGCACAAGAGGACACACAACTGAGTGATTAAATTATTATTATTTTTTAATAAATCAATTACTTTTGTACATCTAGTTAAGGCAACATTTCTCATTTTAGTTTAACTCGATGTACTAAAATAACGAAAAGTCAAACTAAAATACAAATTAATAAAAACTATATAGGTATATAAAAATTACTAAAACTATAAAATAAATTACTAAAAAATATTATATATATATATATATATATATATAATAGTTTTTATTAATATTTTGAATACATTTTTTATCTGCATTTTATTATTTTTTTCTGTTTTGTATATGATTTTCTATTATATTATCTATATACTTTTTGCTTATCTATATTATTTTTTATTTATCGGTCGGTCGATCAATAGATAGAGTTGGGCTTTAAAAAAATCAGAAGTTTTACAATATTCTGATATTCATGTGAATATGTCCATTCCATCAGGACTCGACAAATCTGATTGGTGAATGATTGAGGCTCGTAGTTTGAGCATCTGAATGTCCCTGCTGTCTTAAATCAAATTTGTGTTGAACACTTTCTTCCCCGTGGTTTCATTAGTTGCTATCCCGTGGTGGCCCTGAGCTCTTTATGTGGCATTAGTTCGGTCTGGGCCTGGAGCATTATGGACTCTCAGTGGTGTTTCTGATGCTGGAACTCGGGCAGCTGCTGCCGTGGGCCTCAGGTAATCCTGACGGTAAATCGCTTCCCAGACCAAATCATGCCTGCAGTCTGCGGCTGAATTACTCACGCTCTCCAGACCGGAGGTCAGCTGTGATTTGGACCAGATATGATCCAGCCTGGTCCCGGTGGAGTCTGGTCTGCAAACTCGTTATTGTTCTGATGAGAATCTGTCGGTTTGTTTTGTATGGATGGCACCGTTTGCCTCACAATGCCGTTTTTCAGGCTTAGTTTAACATTTCGTGCCCTCATAAGGGAGGGTTTGCAAATAAGCTAATAGCCCATTGTGTTGTTTAAAGGATGCTTCAGTGTTTTGTGCCCTTGAATGCAGCTAATTGTGAGGGAAAACAGTGGTTTTACAATTCCCGCTGGAGACTGTTCAGCAGTTTGCACGTATTTGCTCCTAACGTTTATTTACTGAACGTCGAGAACACACTCAAAAGCGCTTGAGTTTTTTAGTTGATAGTTTGTTGAAGGTAAACGTCAGAATGGTGAGCAAAAGCAATTTTGTAGCAGATTAATTTCTACTGAGCAGCAGAGTATTTATGCTTTGCCTTTGTCCTTTTTTCCCTCCACTGCAGCCGTAGATCACACAGATACAGACTGTTAGTGAGCAATAGTTTGGACAAAAATGTGAATCTGTCATTATTTACATCCTCAAACTTATATATTTCTGTGTAGAAAATTAAAGAATATTTTAAAGAATATTTACACAGCTCTTTTGGATGAAAGCTCCACAAATGACAACAAAAATAGTAAAATAAAATAAACAAATTAATTAATCAATCAATCAATTAAAAAAAATACAAATAAAAATAGTCCATTTGACTCGTGCTGTATTCCAAGACTTTTTTTTGGTCATATATACATATTTTTTAATATATATATATTTTTATACAAATGCGTTATATGTAAGGGAAAGTGACTGAAGATATTTAGTCTTGTTTTCTGATGAATGTATTAATAGTAAGAGTTTAAAACAAGTAAAACAAAACAATTGGCAGAGATTTTTTTCTTGTTTTAAGCATAAATGCACTTAATTTCAATGTCGTTTTGCTTGTCCACTAAATGTGTTTTGATTTAAGAATGTTTGGATATTTGTACTGGAGTTTTGCATTGAATAGTTTATATTGCTATTTAGAGTTAGCTTTTATTTTTATGTTTTAAATTTTCATCTTAATTTTAGTTAATTTTAGTTTTTATGTTTTAAATTTTCATCTTAATTTTAGTTTTTTTTTTTTTTTTTTGGGAGTAATTCTTTTGTGAAAATATATCTGTATAGATTTTGTTCATTTTTATTCAGTTATTTTAGTACCTCAAGGACATTTTTAAATATTTAATATTTTTTTATTATTATTTTAAATTTGACTGTTTCAGTTTGTTTTGTTTTTATAAAAATGTTTTTAATTTTATTTCGGTAACACTACAATAAGGTGTAATTGGTTAACATTTTAATGTATTAACAAACAATGATCAGTACATTTATTGCATTATTCATCAATAAAATTAGTCGTTTATTGTTAGTTCATGTTAATTCACAGTGCATTAACTAATGTTAACAAACACAACTTGAGATTTTAATAATGCATTAGTAAATGCTGAAATTAACTAAGATTAATAAATGCTGTGGAAGTACTGTTAATTCTTAGTTCATGTTAACTAATGTTGTTAACTAATGAATCTTATTGTAAAGTGTTATATGTTTTTCTTATTTTAATTAAAACGTGTATTTTTATTAGTTAAAAGTTTACTTTATTTAAAGTAAAAACTTTTTTTAACTATTATAACACTGGTCCCTCCTTCTGAATAAAAGAACCAATCACCGATTCGCAGAGTCATCGCATCACTGCAGTTATCATTAGAAGCTCTGGTTGCCACAAAAACAGTCAGCATCCTGAGACGCTCGCTTGAGACCAACCTGAAGTAAAAGCTATTTTTAATGCAATTTGAGCATACAAAAACATTTATGTGAGATTTCAACATTTCCCCATTCACAGGGACAGAAATGAGTATTGTGTGACCAGAATCGGACTTTATTTGAAAGAGGCTTTGATGAGGATGAGTAAATAATGATGAGTTTTATTATTCCTAAGTGTGCCGTATTCAGCCTGAAATCCTTTGTAATTGGGCTTAACTGGATTCTTCAGGCGGTTGTGAGTCGCTGAGTTTAGTAGTTGCTCATTTAGCCTCTAACCATCGTATTTCTGTCTACTTTTCTTGTCCTCTTGTGCTCCTTAATCTGCGTCTTTGGCTTTTTCACCGCAGCTGCTCGCAATTACGAGCGACGAGACCCTTCATCAGCCACTTCCTCCTCATCCATCAGCCTCCAGCTTTTATGTGTTAGCTTGATAAATGCCTCAGATTGCTTCTCTATCCAGAGTCTGAGGTCCATTTCTCACCCAGACCAGTTCTTTGGTTATTTTAGCAACGCTGAGTGTTTTTAGGGCCGGAGGTTTAGTGGGTTTCACACAGCTGCTGCTGGTCCGGCAAGACTAGTTGATGTTAACACTGAAAGCTTCAGGAAACCTTCTGTGTGCTGGCGTGATTGAATATGTGAAGTAAATCTCTTCTGAATGTCTCTGTGAAGCTGAGTCACAGTAACCTGATGATGGTTATAAATAACTATATAAAGGCAGTCTGATGGTGAGCACTTCTCAATTTTTTCACAGTAACTTTTCACAGGAAGGGAATAGAAATGTTCAGGTGCTTCAGAGTTTAAATGCCCAGCAAATTGTTAGACGAGTATATTTTCTTTACTGTCTTAATGTATTTCATGTTAAAACGGGAAAACATGTCAAAGTGCATGTTTAAGTCCATTTTTCAAAAGGGAATTACTGTTAATCATTACATATTTTTCCCTGTAGCATTTTTACCAGTGTTATTTTTGTATCGTTATACCATTTTGAATTAGATTGTTTAATTTTAAAGTTTTAGTATTTTTGTTGTATTTTTAAAATATATTTAAATAGTTTTTTTTGTTAATTAATTATTTGTGTTTTAGTTATTTTATTAGCTAAAGTTAAACTAAATAAAAATAAGAATTGTTTTCTTGGCAACTAGCTGAAATAAATAAATTATTAAAGTTATTTATATTTTTATATTTATCTTTTGTTTGAGTCATTTTATTGTCTTTTTCATTTTTATTAGTGTTAGTGTTTTTTTTAGGGTTAGTTTATGAATATGAATTGTAACTTACCAAGTTTTTGGGGTGTAATGGAAAAGTAATCTAACGAGTAGTGCAACTAATTACTGTTGGCCGGGAGTAATAAATAATGTAATAATATTAATTTCGAAAGGAGTTACTTTTGAACTAGTAATGAATAATATATTACATTTTTTGAGGAACTGGCCCAATACTGAACGCTATAATAGTTTTATAGTTTAATAACCTTGGTTATGCTAAAATAACACTGGTCTTTAATTTGAACTAGATTGACATAACCTGAAAATATAAAAATAAAAGCTACTACAATTTATAATATCTCAGTTATACTAAAACAATAGTGGTTACAGTTTCAGTCAGTGTTTTTTTTTCACTATAAAAGTCTCTTTTCTGTGTGTTGTGTAAATAATTCTCTTCAGCTGTCATTTCTGGTCGTTCAGTGATGTGTATTTGTCGGTGTTTCCTGATGTTCGTTGCAGGTATAATTGGCTCGTCATCTATCAGTGAGTGTTCTGTAAAACTCATTTACAGCACAGCTCCTGTCGGCTTGCTGTCATTACGTGGGTCAATGTCACAAAAGCATGTCCAGGTCACATCTCACAAGAAAATCATCTGAAAGTAAACTTTGCATAAAGAAAAGGATGTTTGTTTTTAAGGCTATTCATTTTTTTTCTTGCATTGAAAACGTCTTAGATGACGTCTTACATGAATTTTCACCACAGGCATTTTTAAAGTATTCTTTAATAAAAACGTTTAAACCTTGAACCAAATCAACCAGCTCTGAAGCATTACAAACCTTTTTTTTTTTTTTTTTTTTTTTTTTTTTTTTTTTACAGAAAAAAAGTAATATCTTTAAGATTAATTCATATAATATAATTCAGATAATACACATATTCCTATAATATAATACATATAAAATAAGTTATATTAAATAACACATATTTAATTATCTATCTATCGATAGATGCACTGAACAAAATTATAAAGCAACACTTTAGTTTTTGCCCCCATTTTTCATGAGCTGAACTCAAAGATCTAAGACGTTTTCTTTCATCTCATCTGGGAGTCGCATGCAGCACACCAGGGACTCATTATGCTTCCATTTGGTCAATAGAAATATATATTTCTCTCATTCTGTGCAAAAGCAGGCGGGTGTGCGGATGGTTTTGATGTGCCACGCAGGGACTTTGCGAGAGGCTTATACAATTTTAAGATAGATGTATCACAGTGAGGAGCAATTCATCAAAGTGTCAGACATGGGAATGTGTTCTCTCATTTGCTGGAAATACACTGAATGTTTCTGTAATGACGTTATTTGCTCATTTAAGCTGTCCGAGACATTTACATCACGCGTTCTCTGAGATCTTAATAAAGGCATCTCTGAGTGAGACGTGATCTTTTTCTTTTTTGCATGTAAATTGTGATTGTAGCGCACAGATTGCAAATCATAATTCCTTAGATTTACAAGCTCACCAAATGTTTATGAATCCTTTTATTAGTGCCATCTGGATTTCATGGCTGCACTTTATGTGCAGATACAAGTTTGTATGTGTACATGTTATATTTCATAGTGTTTGGACTTTAATGTCAACATGTTTCTTCCTCATCATTATCAGGTTCATTTGAAGCGCTGGTCTTGTTTTGCTGTTCCTCTGATTTGTGGAGTAACCAGACGTGATTGATGGGTTAGTTTTTGCTAGTAATGTGGGATCTGGTTATTTACCTCCTCAAGCTTCACTTCTCGTCTTCATCCTGCTGTTTGCAGGCGGTTGATTTAAGTAGCTGAACCGGTAATGAAGTATCACTCCGTGGGCATTGATTAATATGGAAGATGCTTTACCCAGAGCAACTTTAAAGGTTTATATATACTGTTCAAAAATCGGGGTCAGTATTTTTGATTTTTTTAGAAAGCAATTAGTTTTTTGTTTTTTTCAGCAAAGACGCCTTAAAGTGGTCAAAGGTAACAGTAAAGACATTTGTGACCCTGGAGCACAAAAGCAGTCTTCAGTCGCTGGGGTATATTTGTAGCAATAGACAACAATACACTGTATGGCTCAAAATTATCCATTTTTCTTTTATGCCAAAAATCATTAGGATATTAAGTAAAGATCATGTTCTATGAAGATATTTTGTAAATTTCCTACTGTAAATATTTCAAAACTTCATTTTTGATTAGTAATATGCATTGCTAAGAACTTCATTTGAACAACTTTAAAGATGATTTTCTCAATGTTTAGATTTTTTTGCACCCTCAGATTCCAGATTTTCATATAGTTGTATCTCAGACAAATATTGTCCTATCATAACAAACCATACATCAATGGAAAGATTATTTATTCAGGGTTTCGATTCTAAACAAATTGACCCTTGTTACTGGTTTTGTGGTCCAAGCTCACATTTGGAATTTTATAATGTTACAAATAACTGCTGTTCTTTCTGTTCATCAAAGATTCCGGAAATATAAAAATGTATCACAGTTTCCACAAAATATTGGGCAGTGCAACTGTTTTCAATATTAATAATAATCAGAAATGTTTCTTGAGCAGTAAATCAGCATATTGGAATGATTTCTGAAGATCATGTGACACTGAAGACTGGAGGAATGATGCTGAAAATACAGCTGCGCATCACAGAAATCAATACATTTTAACAGATCGAGGGGTGAGAACCAGAAAGGCGTAAGTGACATTTCACCAACTTTACAGGAGAGCCAAAACAAAAATTTTACCATAGTTTGATCTGACTTTGTGTACTGATTTCAATTGTTTGTAATAAAAATTTGTACACTCATGGATGACAGTACTTTTGCCAGTAGAAAGAGCTTTCATTTGATATGTATCTCCATTTCACCAAACCTGTCACTTACGCCCTTCTGGTTCTCACCCCTCGGGATATTCACATAGAAAACTTATTTTAATTGGTAAAAATGTCCAATTTTTTACTGCAATTTTGATCAAATAAGTGCAGACTAGGTGAGCAGAAAAGACTCCTTTCATTTTATAAATAAGCACATATATATAAATAAATGAAAAGAGTGAGAGCTCTGAGGCAGTTCACTATATTGCTATATTGCCAGAAAATGATCCATACTGGATCATTCATGAAACGCAAGGCTTTGGCATTTCTATCATCGCGCTCTGCTGCTTACAATGTTAATTCAGTTATCTAATCGTGAAAGTTAAGCGCTAATGTCCATGCTCACTAAAGCAGACCGCTTCTCTGATATCTGGCTGATTTGTTTTTGGGTCTTTGCCATCTCATTTACAGTTAGGATAGAGAGATGATGTGGTGGCTGTTTGTGAATCTCTAGCAGCTGACTCACTTCTAAATGTGTGTCACGAAGAGTGTCGGAGATGGATGTGATCTTCTTTATAGATCACGCTGACCTGACCTCATTCACCAGCTCTCTTTACTGCTTCTGCTCCACTATCCAGGATTTTATGAATAAAGAAAAAAGGAAGTTATGTCACTATCAATCACTATCTATCTATATCTATCTGTCTCTGTTTATCTATAAAATTAGTTATTACTTATAAATGAATTACTATTTATATTAATACTTATGGAAGCCCGTTTCCACCACCGAATAAAACATAAAAAAGGTTATTGCGACTTATCTCACAATTCAAACTTTTTTTTTCTCAGAATTACGATTTGTAAAGTCACAATTGCGAGATAAAAACTTGCAATTCTGACTTTTTTTCTCGCAATTGACTTTTTTCCTCAGAATTTTGAGATATAAACTCACAATTTGCAGTTTTTAAGGGGGGAAAAAGACTGGTATGTTCTCAGAATTGCGTGTTTATATCATGCAATTGTGACTTTATTTCTCAGAACTGCGACTATATATTAGAATTATGACTTTTTAACTCGCAATTGCGAATTTATATCACGCAATTATGAGAAAAAAACTCAGAATCGTGAGATAAAAAGTCGCCTTACCTTTTAATTTTTTTATTCAGTGGCGGAAACAGACTTCCACAAATACTATATCATATCATTTTATTTACTTAATATTTTAAGACATTTCATGATGGATGGATGGGTAGATGCATAATCAAATGTTATGCATATGTTTGTATAAGATTGATTCAGATTGATTAATTTAAATTGATGAATATTTTAAGACATTTCATTATTCATATTGTTATATGCTTGATGAATGTCTTTAAATATAAACTAAATAAAAAAATTGTCATAAATAGTTATGCATATACAGTAAATAATAAATAAATAACTAAATGAATATACACACATACAATATAGTATAAATAAATACACAGAATTGAAAGTGTTTGCTTCATATGTTTTGTTTATATTTATATATCCAGTTAGTATGTTTTGTATACAATTATTATGTATGATATTATGTTTGTAATTAAACTCATAAAACATGCCCTGGCTATTGATTACGGTAATTAATTGCAAATAATTGTAAACAGTAATTGCTTAATTTTTTAAAGACGTTTAATTTTGTTTTGAAAAGTGGTTTTATAGGACAATGTATAATTGTTTTATTATATTATTGAACATAAGCATCATTATTGGCTATGTTGTCTTCTGCGATTCAGATATAACGGTGTTATTGTATGTCACTATACAGACTAGTGTTCAAACAGCGTTTGTCTTATGACAGATCGGTGTATGTAAAGCCTCTCTGCTGGTGCTTTTTTCATATTTGTCTGCTCGTATGACTGTGGGCTGTCAGAGTCAATAGTGTGTTATGTACTTGTCCATTCAGTCTGGCAACATAAAAGAAAAGACATGTATGCTTGATTTTTCCTTTGACAGCAGCACAGACTGTCCGTGTTTGAGATCTGTTATAAAACACCCTTCCACCTCGGCTCCGTTCCGCCGGTTAGTGCCGCTGGTATCAGTGTAGATAAAGTGGACATGAAGCACTTAAAACCTGCTACATATTTCCCTGAACTGACTCAGGAGATACAAAACGATGCGTAACTTAAACCGAGTGGAAACCGAAGCATTGGTGTTGCAGTCAGAAACAGATTATCTCAAAAGCTTTATGCAACGCAAGAATCGGCCACATCCCGGCCCAGCTGCTCCTTCATGTCGAGCTCAAATAAGTATCGCGGTTGGAATTTCTTCCTGCTAATTCCCCATCATGTCGCAAGCCTTTTTATTGCGTTGTTGGAGGCTATCCCACATCAATTATTGGCTTCCTCCTCAAGGGAAGCAAGTCTTTTTCAGAGCGTGCCTTGTGGAGGTTGTTGGTGCCAGGCATCATCCAGAGCTTCTCTGGTCCTGGCTGTGCTGAAAGACTCATTCAGAGCTCAAACCCGGGAGATTCACAAATCCAGCGCCGCTGAGCTCAGAGCTTTGGACGGAGCAGCAGTACAGCACAGCTTCTTTGTAATGATCCTTAATCGACCCATTCAGGAAATAATAGGTTTAGAACTTACTTTAGGTTTAGATCTTTGAAGCCAAAATTTAAAATTATTTGACACTTTATTTTTCTAGTGGTATTATGAACATTCACAGATAATCAGTGCGTGAGTGAAAATATTTGCTTTTATAATCAGAATCAAGTATTTAAGAGAGCTGTGTAGTTGCAGTGAATGCAGGCATGCATTTTTTTTTGTACAATATTTGCCCCAAGATATTTGAAAAAAGAAAATGTGAAGTTAAACTATATTAGATTTTTTTTTTAATAGACCCTTCTGCTCACCAAGGCTGCATTTATTTGATCAAAAATACATTAAAACAGAAAAAAGTGAAATATTACAGTTTAATATAACAGTTTTCTATCTGAATATATTGTAAAATGTAATTTATTTCTGTATTTTTCAGCATCATTACTCCAGACTTCAGTCACACGATCCTTCAGAAGTCATTCTAATATGTTGTTACACGTCTAACTAACTATAAATGCAGTCTGCATGGATCTGAAACTGAGCGCAGACATTCAGTGCTATTTATTGTTTGAATAATCAATTAATAGGACACACCAGGGCAACAAAACACACCTGTCAGTCACATGTTCCAATAGTTTTGGTAACATGAAAACTGAGTGGGTTCAAACTAAAGGTGCTATCTTCTAAGTTGTGTATCAGATCCAGATGAAAATACCTGTAAATAAAAGCTGAAATGTTAATCTCTCATCTCATCTTTTGATATCAAACCCAAAAAATTTTCAGTCTACAGCAAAAAGGAATTGGCCTCACTGTTCCAATACTTTTGGAGGGCACTATATATGCATAAATTGTTTTTTTTAATCAATTAGTTAAAATTAATAAAGCAGTTAATAATTCTTGATTGGTTTTAATTAACAATGTAATTATTTAGCTCATCACAAACCTGTCTTTAATAAGTCAAGTTTTGAATACTGTTGAACACAAGACAACACACTTACAGAACAAAGCAACTCATTTAAATGTGCAGTGGTTAATGGTGACGAGAAAGCAATGATTGTTTATTAATTAATTTTCTTGATTAATGCATGTAGGTAACAGTTCATTTCTTTGACGTAGTCTGTCTGTTCATGAATTAGTTTATTTGATGAATGTGATCCTGCAGGCCCGCACAGCTAATTATGACAGCGTGTTGCTTCCAGCTGAAATAAATAGAGCTTGTGAAACATGATTAAATTCTTTGTTGTGTCATTCATAACATCCTCATATTTCTTCCATGCTTCGCCAGAGGTATTGTCGTCTAATGCGTAAAAACCCATATTTTTCTGATTCATCTTGGTTTTTGATCAGCGAACATCTGCACTTGATGGCTTTGGATATAATTGCATCCTAATATCATGTTTAATGCGAGTATCTGCACACTAAACGTATTATTAGAGGTGATTTCACAGATCTTAACCTGTTTGTTTTGTGTTTGCAGATGATGAAGTTTGCATGGGACAACTATAAACGTTACGCTTGGGGAAAGAATGAGCTTCGACCTCTGACCAGGAACGGACACATCGGGAATATGTTTGGTGAGTGAGTTTACGGTTTTACATCAACTCTCTGAGTTTTATTGCTTTCTTCAGCTAGCATCGGGTCATTTTCTTGGAAACCAAAAGCATTTCTGTCTCGTCTCACAGGACTGAATGTATTTGTTCCACCGAATGTCCAAAAATGACTATGCTGTGCCACCAAATCAAATGTCAGATTTATTCATACTGAGATGAAGTTCAGATTACAGATTCAGTGTTTGCAGTCCTTCGTGGCTCTGTGGTAAAAGCTAGTGTACACTACAGTCGTGTTCAGAATCATTGGCTCCCTTGGTAAATATGATCAAAGAAGGCTCTGAAAACAAACCTGCATTATTAATCCTTTTGATCTTTTATTTAAAAACATCACAAAAATGTAACCTTTCATTGAACTAAAACAATTGAAAATGGGGAAAAAATCTCATTATGAAATAAATGTTTTTCTCAAATACACGTTGGACACAATTATTGGTACCCCTAGAAATTCGTATGAGTAAAATATCTCTGAAGTATATTCCCATTCATATTCACAATTTTGAGCACTCCAGGGTGATTATGAACATGAAATTATCCAGCCAATGGCTTCCTGTTTCACAGAAATATAAATAGGAGGGAAAACATAGGCCAAATTCCCTTAATCATCCATCACAATGAGAAAAAACAAAGAATATATTTCTGATGTGCAGCAAAAGATAATTGAGATTCACAAATTAGTGAAGTGGCTTTAAGAAAAGAGCTAGAGCAGTGAAAATCCCCATTTCCACCATCAGGGCAATAATTAAGAATTTCCAATCAACATAAAATGCTACGAAACTGCCTGGAAGAGGACGTGTGTCTATATCGTCCTAATGCACTGTGAGAAGGAGAGTTTGAGTGGATAAAGACTCTCCAAGGACCACAGCTGGAGAACTGCAGAAAACAGTTGAGTCTCGGGGTCAGAAAACCTTTTTAAAAAAGAAAAATTATCCTAGCTCATCCAAAAACTCCAGCATATTCAGTTATCAGACACGACTGGATCTTCAAATGGGACTGCTTCTATGGTCAGATGAAACTAAAAAATTATCTTTTTAGCAGCAAACACTCCAGATGGGTTTGGTGAACACAGGGATAAAAAGTACCCCATGTGTACAATGAAATATACTGCTGTATTTTTGATGATGTGGGCCTATATTTCTGCTGGAGGTCCTGGACATCTTGTTTAGACACATGGTATCATGGATTCTATCAAATACCAACAGATAAAAAATCAATAAGTGACTGACTCTGTTAGAAATCTTATAATGGGCCATGTTTGGATCTTCCAACCGGACAATAATCCAAACACAAACCTCAAAAACAACACAAAAATGGGTCACTGAGCACAAAACCAAGCTTCTGCTGGCCATTCCAGTCCTCTGACCTGAACCCTGTAGAAAATGAGTGAGATGAACTGAAGAGAAGAAGCTGTGAATCTGAAGGATCTGGAGTGATTCTGGATGAAGGAATGGTCTCTGATCTCTTGTCAGGTGTTCTCTAACCTCATCAGGCATTATAGGAGAAAAATTAGAGCTGTTAAACTGGCAAACGTAGGTTTCAAAAAGTATTGAATAAATGGTGAATGGTGTCGTTAATTATGGCCAATGTGTATTAGAGAAAAACATTTATTTCATAATGATATTTCCTCCCATTTTAAATTCTTATTCTCCAATGAAAGGTTAGATTTTTGTGAAATTGTTAAATAAAAGATCAAAACGATTAACAATGCAGATTAATGTTTCACTTAAAAAGTGAAAACTCTAAACATATTTTTTATAAACTTAATTTTAAGATATTAAAGACAAGTGTTTGTGACAATACAACCGTGCGATTTAATGTTATTGTATGCCAATTTATATTTGTATTTATTTTTATTTGTAATATCTGTGAAATAACAATAGATCTGTTTTAATAAATGAGTTAATTAGTTAATTTCTAGAGAAAAATGAAATGCGGTGTATGAATCTCATTCAATTTTAATTCTGCTTTCTTAAAATCTAACTCTAATTCCACACCCTGATTGCAACAACAATTCTAATTCAAAAGACATTCTGACAGACATGAATCTTCACTTTAGAAGAAGTGAATGTCTCTGTGGTTCCACCTGATTTACCCTGTTCTGGTGGAACATAAAACTCTATAACGCTATAACTGTCTTCATAAGAAATCAGAATTCCATGCAGAATCGCCTCTAGTCAGAGACCTGCAGCTTCAGAGCTGCTCCAGTACTGTAATGTGGCCTGTCCTGTAGAAATATCAGCACAATTGACATTTGGAATGTTGGTTTACAATAAGAAGTGAGGAACATGGATTTTAACCATTTATAGACAATACAAAAGGTCAGTGTGGGAATGAGGTCAGTACCATCCACTCATCTGACATTAAATCGAGCGAATGGTCTTCTTATGTGCTCTGTAGTCTCACATAGACAGTGTTTTGACCAAGACCATCCTTAGACAGGAGGAGACATCTAAAGCAACCAATCACATTTGTTTTATGAGAGGGATTATCTGGGATAGGCTCTGTGGTGGCAAAAACACAGAAATTTAAACTTTTTTGGCAACTGAATAGTTTAATGGAGTTTTCTAAAACGAAAAAGTGAAAAGTGACGTCCCACAGATTCAAGGGTCAAACTCCAGTACTTTATCACTTAATTGCTGTGTTCTATCAGAGCAACCCAATTAGCCTCGGGAAACTATCTGTCTTACCAATCAGATGATCCTATGCTTTGAATAAGTCATTTTGCGACAGATTCCTTCAAGCTTGGGAAAAAGACGCCCTACTTTATGAAACAGCTAATCCGATAAGGCACCGGGTTTGTTGCCGCGTACAGGTTTCCCGCCTCTTACAAGATCCTTGATCTTTACATGTCCCTGTGAAGCCAAGTATGAAATTGAACACTGTGTCCTTCAGTTCAATCCCATAAGTAAATAGACACTTGGGAAGATCTGCATTTAGCCGACTTGTGGAAATCATGCTGATATACTGAAAGTCACTGGGATGTTACTGTACTTTCGTGTTTCATATGCTCATATCTCCTATTCCCTTTAATGCTTGTCATTTTCTTTGGCTCCCTTCATATTCAGTACCTGTTCTGAAGCTGTACGTTAGGGACATTTCTTTTTCATTATTGTGAAGCAAACTAGAAAATAGAGTGGAAAACAGGAAATGAATAATTCAGAACGCATCCACACACAAATATGTCTCTCATAGAATGTGGCTTTCTTCTGTTATGCCTGCTAGTTTTCACAGGTGTTATCATCATGGGAACAAAAAAAGAAACAAATATTATTAGATATGCTGACTAGTGCTATTAAGGCTTAGGCCTATAAATCAGGATACAGGTAGCTGATGATAAAAACAAAATATATAAATCATGTACAGATGACAGTCATTTACTAAATGAGATGCATTGTTACTTTTAGTGTAATTTTACTATATTGTACTTAATTCACTTAGAACAACTGCATAGCAACACCCTGGCAACATTAAACATATAAAAATTTATATATGTTACAGCAGATTTCTATTTCATATAAAATCATCATCATAGAGGGATTTTTGAAGGATCATGTGACTGAAGACTGGCGTAATGATGCTGAAAAATTCAACTTTGATCACAGAAATAAATTGCATTTTACAATATATTCAAATAGGAAATAGCTATTTGAAATTGAAATAATATTTCACAATTTTACTGTATTTACAGTATTTTTGATCAAATAAATGCAGCCTCGGTGAGTAGAAGAGACTTCACATATGAACTGAAGCAGCAAAAATGGACCACTTCTATGTAAGGTTTGGACAGATGGTGGAAATTAGTCGTTAAAAACTAAATCATGATTGTTTTAATTATGCTTTTGGAATGTGTACCTGAGGGGGAAAATGATAAAATAGCGTCTGCATAATTCACCGAAACATCTGTAGGGCTGCCGTAAATGAAGGAATCTGTCAGGATGTCATTACAGGTCTAAACGGTGGCATTTAATTGATGCCGAGAGTTCACTTCCTTTTTTGACGTGATCCTATAAATATTACATGTTGAAGGCATCAAAGGCCTGTCAGGGTCTGTGATGAAGCTGCTGGATGAATGTGACTGTCAGGCGGATTTGTAGCAGGCGTCTGCTCACCAACACTCAGCGACGCTGCAACAATTGCCATGAACAGCTCCGGCATGATACGATGAAAGCTAATTCATTGACTTGATTAATGATCAGAACGCCTCCATCCCGTGCGAGTTGTAGATCGTTTGATTGAAAGATCAAACTGTTTAATGAATGTTTTTTTTATGTTTTTTGTACTTTCGCTTTTGGCTCTGTTCAGACAGGACTAGTTTTCCCTGAGGGAGGGCGTGTTGTGTTTCACAGGCATAATCTGTGATTTAAATTCATTTAGAAAAGAACTGTTAACTGGATGTGTATGGGTTCATGTTGTCTTGATTGCTCTGTGTTATTTGGATGGTTTTTGCTGCGTGATGCTGCTTCTAGCGGGTGTTTGCTCAGCGGGTGTTCGGAGAGGCGATGCTGGAGTATTGAAGCACAGTGGGGAGAGATCAACTGTCTGTCCCTGCCATGTGGATCTCAGGGCCGCTGTGTGTGTGTGTGTGTGTGTGTGTGTTGAGGCCAGTGATTGGGAAAGCTCTTTTGCAACTCTAGCTTACCAAGCAACTCATAATTCAAAAGTAGTTCAAGTACCATTCACTCTTAAAAATTCACAGTGATGCCACTGAAGAACCATTTTTTGGTTCCTTAAAGATCCAAAGAGTTAAATGTAGTGCAGGTAGTTTTGATTTGAAGCTTATTCTGGCCCTATTTGGCTGTCATGCAAAATAAGCATAATTAAACACTTTTCCAAAAAGTGGGCCCGAGAGAACTAGAATACTTTAGAGGAGAATATTAAATCTAACTATAACACTAAGTTATAGCATGGCTAATTTTTGTTAGTTTATATGTGCATGTAAATAGTTGTATATGTGTAATATAAATTACATATCGTTATAAATCACATAGCAACACCTTGGCAACTACATACCAATGTCCTGGTAATTACCCACAACACTTTGGCAAATACATAGCAACACCACACCCTGGCAACCAGCAAAACACTAGCAACCATATATGACAGACTAAAACAGACTAAAGACAGACTAAAATGCACAGCAACAACCTGGCAACCATTAAAACACTAGCAAACATACGTGCCAGAATAAAACATACTAAAACACATAGCAACACTCTGGCAACCAGCAAAACACTAGCAACCATATATGACAGACTAAAACAGACTAAAGATGGACTAAAATGCATAGCAACACCCTGGCAAACAAACAAAAAAAACTCCACTAGCAACCACATATGACAGACTAAAGCACACAGCTACACCCCGGTAACCAATAAAGCACTAGCAACCACATATGACAGTCTAAAAGCAGACTAAATTGCATAAGAACACACTGGCAACCAGTGAAACACTAGCAACCACATATGACAGTCTAAAAGCAGACTAAAATGCATAGCAACACCCTGGCAAACAAACAAACAAAAAAAAAAACTACACTAGCAACCACATATGACTGACTAAAACGCATAGCAACACCCTGGCAACCTTTAAAAGACTAGTAACCACATATGACAGACTAAAATGCATAGCAACCAGTAAAACACAATAAACAATAATGCCAAAATAAAACAGATTAAAATGCATTGAAACACACTGGCAACCAGTGAAACACTAGCAACCATATATGACAGAGTAAAAATAGACTAAAACACACAGCAACACCCCGGCAACCAATAAAACACTAGCAACCACATATGACAGACTAAAAACAGACTAAGTTGCATAGGAATACCCTGGCAAACAATGAAACACTAGCAACCATTTATTACAGACTAACACGCATAGCAGCAACCTTTAAAAGACTAGCAACCACATATGGCAGACTAAAAACAGACTAAAATGCATAGCAACCAGTGAAACACTAGCAACCATACATGACAGAGTAAAAACAGACTAAAACGCATAGCAACACCCCAGCAACCAATAAAACACTAGCAACCATATATGACAGAATAAAAATAGACTAAAACACATAACATCCTGGCAACCTTTAAAAGACTAGCAACCACATATGGCAGACTAAAAACAAACTCAATTGCATAGGAACACCCTGGCAACCAGTAAAATACTAGCAACCATATATGACAGACTCAAGCACATAGCAACACCCTGGCAACAGGTAAAAGACTAGCAACCACATATTGCAGACTAATAACAGACTCAAATGCACAGCAACCAGAAAAACACTAGCAAACAATTACAGACTCTATAGCACATGCATGTCCTCATGTTTCTCCTGTATTTTCCCATAATGCATTTATTCAGCCTTTTTTCCCATACTGTTGTTTTTCGTCTTCACTTCCTGTATATTGTTGGCTTTTTAATTTCCGTTAGTGCACTCATGCCTCCCGCCTCTCCTTTATTTGCGCTATCAGTCGGTTTCCATCTATTACGCATTACTCTCTCTCACTCTCATTTAGCGGCTCTCGTGGTGAGCGGGTCTGTTCCTGCGCTGCTGCTGCTCGAGGTTGCAGGCCATTACTGTTCATTACAGGCAGAGACAGAGGTCAGCGGGGTCACGGGATACACTAACACAGCTGTAATAGAGAGATGAGGAACCAGAGAGCAGCGCTCCAGGATGTCACACACAGTACTTGTAGAGAGACATTTGAAGATAAATCACTCAGGTCTTCGTGATTCATCATAAAAGTGATTTTAGCACAGGTTTTACATCATTAAAACTAGATCTGCACTTCCTGAAGGAGAGTGCAGTGCTTGCAACAAAAGAATCATGTCTTAGGCTTCGGTTCTGCTGCTTTACTGGTAGCTGTAGATGTTAAATAGATACAATAAAAGATAGACCAATCCCTTTTTAGTATGCAAATAGACATAAATGGGGCATCAAACCAGAATCCAGGATTTAAAGTTTAAATTGAGCCTTTGCAACAAAATGCACAAAACAGAACGGTCATAAATTATTGATGAATTCAAGCTCTGTTTATTTGTATCTAAAACATTTAAAAGAAGAAGTAAAATAACTAGATTTTTACATGTTCTGATTAAACTGTAATAAAGATTAAAAAAAAATAACATCATTAGATAATAACTGAAACTACTTTTTTAATACTTTGAAACTAATACCGAATTTTGCATAAATATAATCTAGTTTTTGTTGCAGCAAACCTTTAAACCTGCAATTACAGTAACATGAAGAGTTATGGCCTTGGTGGTTGCTAGCCAGTTGGCATGTTTCTACAGTATGTCGTTGCTAGGGTGTTGTGGGATGTTGCCAGGGCATTACTATGTGGTTATTGGGTGTTGCTATGTGGTTGCTAAGGTTTTATGTGGTTGTCACTTTGTTACTATGTGGTTGCCAGGGTGTTGTGGGTGGTTGCCAGGGCATTGCTATGTGATAACAAGGGTGTTGTTAATGTGGTTGCCAGGGCGTTGCTATGTGGTTGTTAGGGTGTTGTTTATGTGGTTGCTAGGGTGATGTTTAGCGTTTCCAGTGCTGCTTTGTGGTTGCTAGGGTACTGTTTATGTGGTTTCCTTGGTGTTGCTTTGTGGTTGCTAGGGTGTTGTTTATGTGGTTGCCTGGGTGTTGCTATGTGATAGGGTGTTGTTAATGTGGTTGCTAGGGTGATGTTCATATAGTTTCCATGGCGTTGCTATGTGGTTGCTAGGGTGTTGTTTATGTGGTTTCCAAGGCGTTGCTATGTGGTTGCTGGGGTTTTGTTGGTGGTTGCTTACTGTTTTGCTTGCCAGTCTCTTTGATACTCTTGTAGCACTGAGTGTTGAGCTTTGATCACATTGCTGACCCTGAATATGAGCAATAGGAATATCGATGCCGCCTTAATAAACAGCACTGAAAAACATTGTCAGAGTAGCAGCTTAATGTTTGTCTCCACTTCTGTGATCAAGTACATTGATTGCATTGGACCTGTAATCTATTGGTGAGGTGTCACAGGATAAACCTGCAGATACGCTCTCAGTTAAATCCATGCATTCCTAACAAACTTGTTTGTAACACCTAATCAATGACAGCGCTGTCAAAGCCCATGTGCTCCAGACGCTGTGAAGGTGCACTAAATGTGCTAATGTAATTCAGTTTATTCAGACGTTTCTCTGGCTGTGAGTTTGGATTTGCATATTGCTGATTCAGATGCATTTAAAACATTCTTGTTAGAAAACGAAGGGGGAGATAGAGAAAATAGCTAGAGGCGGTTGAGCTTCTAGCCTAGGAAACCATCCTAAATCTTTGCTTTTGTAAAAGTTTATCACCAGTGGTGGATGGAATACACAAATCAAGTACTTGAGAAAGAGATACCTTACTAAAATATTACTCCAGTAAAAGTATTAAGTACTCCTTTTAAATTTTACTTGAGTAAAAGTACATAAGTATTCATTTTTTTATGTATCTAAGCATTAAAAGTACTAATTTGTGTTTTTTTATTTTTATTTTAGCCTATATACTTTTATATTTAATAATTTTGTATTATATATTTTAAATAATCATCAAATATCAAACATGTTAAGTATCTTAAAATATCACTCTGACCGGATCATTTGAATCAGTGAGTCATTGATTGGAGACTCGCTCTAACCGGATCATTTGGATCAGTGAGTCATTGACTGGAGACTCGGTCTGGGGTGTGTTTCCCAAAAGCATAGTTGGCCAACAATGGTCGCAAGTTTTGTCGTTACCAACATGGTTCAACGATTTGGTGTTTCCCGTAACCATAGTTTAAACGCACATTCGCAAACAGCATTGCAAACTTACGTGGTTGGAACTACAGCTCTCGATCTGTGGTTAGAAGCATAGTTTCTTGTTAGCAAGACATATGGGCTTAAATATGCTTTTGGGCACAATAAGCAAGCTAACATGCCAATCTATATATTCCATTCTATCTAAATATAAATGCATTTTAATCTATGTATTTTTGCGCATCCTCAATAAGCGCCGTTTATGAAGTGTGCATAAATACCTAATGGAATATGAAGTAAGAGGGAACCCGCAATGAATCAAACATCAAATAAAGCAAAATGACAGGGAACAAAAAATCTTAAATTAGTCATCAGGCGCCATGCTCAATACAGCAGCATCTTAGATATCTCTAATCAGTTAAATAGCAGAAGTTATTTCTCAACCACATGCGTGTGATGTCACTAACACTGGACCTATGTTGTTGAACTAATGTGGTTCAAACGATGGCGATGCGACCGTGTTTGGGAAGCAATCGTGACTAGCTAGTTCATTTCCACAACAATGCATCATACTATGGTGGTTAATCAGCGAGTTACGTCATTGTATGGGAAACGCACCCCTGTGTCATTGACTGAAGACTTGCTCTGACCGGATCATTTGAATTATTGAGTCGTTAACTCGAGACCCGCTTTGACCAGATCATTTGAATGAGAGAACTGTCAACTCGAGACTCGCTCTGTTTGTGATTTTGTGAATGAATCGTTCAGTGTGGTTTGCGAACCAATTCGTTCACAAAAGACCAGGTGATGATTTCTCCAGTTCAAAATATGAACCAGTTGGTATGTAGTAAAATAAAAGTTTCTCAAAATAAAAATACTCAGATAAAGTACTAATACTGTAAGGGATCTAAAATATGATCATGCAAAATAAGACATGAATATATTTTACAAGTACTAAAAACAGCCAATATGCCAGTAGTATGCATGCTAATAAGCAACTAGTTAACAGTGAGAATTAGTCCCTAGAATAAACTGTTACTAAAATGCTTTGTTACTGTTTATCGCTCGCATATTTGTGAGCCAATCCCTGTTTCTCCGGCTCAAGTCCAGTGAGAAACAATAGTTTGGATTGGGAATGCTGCGTCTGTTCAGGCTTATAAATGGAGCAAATCGCTGCGTGGCCCACCGCTTCCAGACTGAAAGAACAAATGTGCTACATGCCGGTTGGAATGTACAAGACTCTGACCCTGGACCGTCTCCAAATCCGCCCCTGCACCCCCTGTGTCTGGTCTGGAGGCGCCGACGCAGAGGAGCATTGTGGGATTTTTAATGAAGCCCAACTCGATTTATCATGTGTCCATGGAAACGTTGGCTTCCCCTCTCTTGCTTTTCACCAAAACTGAGACGAACTAACAATCAAAGCTGACCTTCAAATAACCTCCAACATCTCGGCCTCTGCTGGCAACCGGATGAGACGAGTGCTGGGAATGAACTCCAGAAACGAAACAGAGCTGGCTCTCACAGTTAAACACACAGCCAGGTGAGACGTTTCAACAGAGCTCTACACACAGATCTCAATTGAATATAAAATTGTGCACAGTTTTTGATGTGATTCATATTTGTCAGTCATTCATAAATGAAATGATCAGATTTCTGTAATAGTACTAATAAACTTAATGGGTTTTAAAATACACAATAACCAGGTTTATACTTTTATCATCAATAAATCTGATTTGTTTAAACATTTTAACTAATTGAATACTGCTTGTTTCACAGCTATAGCCATATTTTATATGCATTTATAGATTTATGCAAATGAATAAATGCACTTTGAAAATATGATTATCTAAATAAAATCAAATAGATGCAAACACTAAAATACAAATGATAAACTTTGCTATGATTTTTGGAGTGCAGAAATCTTGTTTTATTTATGTATGGCTAACAAATATGCATCACAGTTTATTAGTTTGTTAAAACTGTGTGATCCAAATGGGTGGAAATTGTAAATGCAATTCAAATACATTCATGTTAAATTTAGGACTAAAAACTTTTAAGTGCATGAAGAGTCTTTATTTACTCTCCTGATGTTGATCTGAATTTTTTTCTTCTTCCATGAAACACAGAGTTTGGGGGTTATTTTCGTCAGCTTCTGTTTTCCAAAAAAAGTGGATGGTGATTTATGCTTTCAAGCTCCATAAAGGCCAAAAAAAAAGTCTGTAAAAGTAATAATAATAATAATTTGTTACATTTATATAGCGCTTTTCTAGGCACTCAAAGCGCTTTACATAGAAGGGGGGGAATCTCCTCAACCACCACCAGTGTGCAGCATCCACCTGGATGATGCGACGGCAGCCATATTGCGCCAGAACGCCCACCAGCTTACTGGTGGAGAGGAGACAGTGATGAAGCCAATCAGTAGATATGGGGATGGTTAGGAGGCCGTGATGGTCAGAGGCCAATGGGCAAATTTGGCCAGGATGCCGAGGTCACACCTATAATGATATTCATGCATGTGACATTACGACATGCAATTTTAAGTTGTTATTCACTGATTATCTGCAGCCCCTCTTAAATGCGTTTGCATTCAGTTAAAATGCCATTAATTCATGCATGTGAAAGAAAAATGCCATAAATTATATTTAAAAACTGTAGCAGAGGGAAAGAATTATAAGTGAGACATTTAAAAAAAAAAAAAAAAATTTAACTTTTACATGTCAAATGGTCTTTTTCTAAGTGTGCTGTTCTTGGCCCTATAGATATAGACAAACGAATAGTCCTCATTGACGCTATATTATTTTCTTCCATGAAACACAAAGAGAGTTTTTTGGCAGATTCTGTTTTCCAAACAAAGCAGATGGTTATTTATGCTGTCAAGCCCCAAAAAGGCCAAAATAGAATAACAGTCATGCACATGCCATGCAGTTTTAAGTTGTTATTTACTAATAATCTTCCCATCTGCTGGCATTCTTAAATGTATTTGCATTTAGTTAAAAACAGAATTAGTTCATGCATAAATAAAATGTTTTTCCGCTTCTAAGAAAAAATCAAATAACATTTCAATCAGGACCACTCAGTTCGATGGTCCTCAACTTTATGTTTGGCGGCAGGCTTCGTTCTGAAGGGTTCAGTTGTGCGCTATCCACAGGAAATCCCCCCTGAAGCCAAAGCAATTGCCAGATATTTTAATATGCACAGTAATATACACAAAGTAGAGTAACACCGTACTTTGGATTATATTGAACTATTGAGCAACATGAGCAGGATAGGCGATATATCTCCATGGGCGAGCAGTTAAGTGATCATGGATCTGCATGAGGAGAAGTTGGGATGGAGGAGGGTATGCCTGTGCGACAGAACTCAGGGCTGACTAAGCGCATGTCTGTGTGACAGACTATGGCAAGTGTGAGTACGGATGATCTTATATATCTTATTAATTGTAGTGGGAGGAGTTACAATCAGCTGAGCGCCAGCTGATGCTGCAGTCACTAGATAAAAAATCACAACTTGCATGATTTTTTCAGATTTAGGTTTTGTTTTTTAGATTGATTTCAACTAAAGAGTGTTCATTTTGTCTTTCTCCAGTTGATTTATGTTGCCTTAGAAAACATGATATAAAACTGTTATCTAGTATAACTATTATACTGCTTTTATAGTGCATGTTCCTAGTCTTATCCTGAAGTGAATGTCGCAAATGCAATTTCATGTTGCCAAATATAGATTTTATACTGATAAAAAGTTTACAAGAGACTAGATTAATTGTTCTTTAAAGTCTTGTTTTTTATTTAGAAAATGTATGTGTTGCACTTTATCGAGTGTTGGGAGCTCATGCATTGCATCTGCTCTAGTTTTCCCGTCACGTTGCGTGTAGAAAAACACGAGTGCGTAAGGTTAAGGCCAGTTCACACTACAGGATTTTAAGCCCGATTTAACAAGAAGTTAACAAGCTTGCCGACAGGTCGGGCTGTAATTGGGGGGAAATCAGCAGGTGATCGGCGCTCTGAAATCTTTGTGTGAACTACACAACAATGCATCAAAGCACTTCGCAGATGCCAAACAAATATCTAGCATGCCAAATATTTGGACCAGTCGGCCGACTCAACATCACATGGTGTCAGGTGTCGTGACGAGCTACAGCCAATGAAAGAGCAAGGCATGGGTTGAGGTCACTGGAAGAAAAACAACAGCAGCAATCTTAAAGAGAGTTTAGGCTTTTATTTTTGCACATAAAACTTGCATCGTTCTATAGAATGTGTGGTAGATGCTTCGTCTTGCAGAGCGTCTTTCACTCTCTTTCACAGGCTTTTGGCTGCTATATTTTTATTAACCACTGTTTTCGACACACTCGAAACTTTGAATCTTTTTCCAAAGCAGTCAGAGGAAAGCCTCAGTGCATCACAAGGCTTCATTTGCCCATCACTTCCGTTCCAATTCTCACATGTGTTTTCATGACAAAACATGGTTTAGGGACCGAATAGAGTCATTGGGTGACAGAGTTGTTGTCAGCTGGTTGCGGATCATTTACATAG
This sequence comes from Barbus barbus, assembly GCF_936440315.1. Lineage (NCBI taxonomy): Eukaryota > Metazoa > Chordata > Actinopteri > Cypriniformes > Cyprinidae > Barbus > Barbus barbus. The sequence continues at coordinate 30,921,226 of NC_136740.1, forward strand.
TCACGTAGTGTGAACACCACAATGACTTAAAGACTACATCAAGTCATGTAGTCTGAACAGCAGAGCGATCTGCCGACGTGTAATGTTGTGTAGTGTGAACCTGGCTTTAGTCGTCTTAAAGTGCCCCTATTATGGGTTATGAAAGGTTCATATTTTGGTTTTGGGAGTCCCCAACAACAGGTTGACATGCATGCAAGGTTAAAAAACACTTTAATTTTCTTATAATATGCATTTATTTTTACCTTATTTGCTCAACGACTCCCAAACGATTCGCTCAACGATTCATTTTTCCAAACCCCTCCTTTGTGTGACTCTAATCTGCGGTGATTGGTCCGATTTGTGGATTTCATTTAAAGCAGTGTGCAGTGTTGCTTTGTGCACAGCCATTACCAGGGAAACAGCTATTTTAAACGCTCCAAAAGCAGCACCTAGTGGCAACAAGTGGGCGGTCAATATGCTAATTTTTCATGTTGACGTCAACATGAAACGGCTTAAGATTCGTTTGAAAAATGACTCGTTTTAATGATTCAGAGTCGACTCTTTCTTTTGAGAGACTAACTTTATACTCGGTGCACTTTCAGAGTTTAAACTTTGCAGGATGTTTTCATTTACTTAGAGCTGTGTTACACACTGCATGGAAGGTCATTTTCAAAAATCCATAACGGGCACTTTAATGCATTGTTTACTAGTCACATTCTGTCACAGATAACCCACAATACCAGATTAAAGTGGGATGTAGCTCCTTATGTTCACAGCTGTAAGATGTAGGTCAATAACGTATGCTGTACATTAAAACACACAGCAGACATCAAATGCATCCAACCTGTCGTGAAACATGCTGGTTTGACAGGAACACCATTTTACCGGTCACCGGAACAGCCCGCTCCAATCTCACGCCTGTTTACTGTAACTTTAGATGTTCTGTAGGCGCTAATGGGATTGACTGCGGTTCGGCCACCAGCGCTCTTTTCCAAGCACACTTGTGTCCTTTAATCACATCTCATTTCCTGAACCCTCCACCGGTTCTGCTCTCGTCCCTGGAGACTCAGTTAGAGAGTAATAGGTCACTGCTTTTGACACACAGTCTTGCTGAATGCACTGTTATTCTAGGATTATTTATATGTATGCTATTATAGTGTTTATTATGGAAGCCCGTTTCTTCCAAGGAAAAAAAAAATGAAATAAAGCTAATTGAGACTATCTCACAATTCAGATTTTTTTTCTCACCATTGCAAGTTTGTCTTCCAGTTCTTAGTTTCTTACAATCTTAAAATCAGAATTACAAGGGGAAAAAAATCAGAATTGTGAGAAACTCGTAAGTGCATGAAAAAAGTCTGAATTACTGAATTATAAACTGTGAAAAGTCACAATTACCTTTTATGAATTATGAATTTTATTATATTATTTTTATTTTGTTTTAGTAATTATGCAATATTTTGTTTTAGAAAATATTTAGTCCTTTTTATTAGTTTTTGTTTTTAAAAGTATTTCAATTTAATTTTGTTTAGAGTTCAGAATTACAGAAAATAAATGTAAGTTAATATTTTTAATCTAGTATGCATATATATTTTTTTTCAGCTTTATTTCATGTGCCAAATACTTTAACAGTTTTAATTTTAGTTTAGAATTAAAATGGTGCATCACATGCAAAAATCAATGTTTAGATGACAATATGATATGCCAAATTTGAATAACATCATCCTCCAGGAAGTGACTCTTCCTCTGACTCTTGGAGTGACATCCTCCATCTAGTTGGTTTTGATGAATTTTGCAATGTTTTTATAAATATTAGTTTATTTCACTCGAAGACATCTTATCTAGGCAAGTCACAGTTTAGAGCGAGAATCTTGCTTACAGCAATGGCCTGGTAAGTCCTGTTTTAAAAAAGAAAAAAAACTATCAAAATGACAAAATATAATTATATAAAATCAATAAATCATTTAAAAGAATCTACAAGGTAATGTTTTAATATATGCAATAACTAATGTTCACTCTATTTCTATCCTTTTAAGTTGCATCCTGGTAATTTATTGCCATTGTGTACAAAATTGAAGCATTTTTTTTTTTTGTAGTTACTCAGTTCAAAATGTGTTGCATAACAGGAATGACACCTCAGATCTCAGAGTGTGGCTACGTCCTAAATTAAGCATATTATGTGGACTGTGGTCTAGTGACCTTTACTTGTGTGTATCTGTGAAGTGTATATACAACTTGAGTCTTTGTAAAGGTTTTTTTTTTTTTTTTGATTCAGTAGGGTTTTGAGCCCTCAGTCTGAGACCAGACTTTTACACAACAGTCTGTGCAGCATTGCTTTTTTCAGGACGGGGCCAAAGACCACCATCAATAGGGCAATGTGCATCGAGTGGAATTTAAGTTATTGATTAGTTTAACCTGTGTTTTGACCCGATGTATTATTGACTAGATATAGGACTTTTCAGGAAGGCTAAACTGGTTAAAGTTAATGAAGCTGAGACAAAAAAAATTCCGATAACAGATGCACACATGGGAAGCGGCTCATTTGGTGAGGACTGATTTGGAAGCATTAATACATCATTGCTTGTGTATCTCAGGCTCCCATAACCCTAAAAACTAATCTGCAGTCCAGCTCTTTATCAGCAAAGAACTGTGCTTTATTGAAGGAGTTTTATAGCAAGCTCTGTGTGAACTCCCCCGTCGTGTCCCACGATACCTTGTGTTCTGCTGAGGGTGGCGGAAAGAGCTGGAAAAAATCGGAATGCTGTGGGAGGACTGATCTCTGCAGGTCAGCATGGAGCCAGAATCACTTCCTTTACTGAATTTGAATTGAGGAAGCAAACAGGATTCAGAATGTAAGAAGTTGAATTCAAATTAATTTCAAAGGAAAAAAAAAACCTGTCATTTGTTTATTATAAAAGTCAACTTTTGAATTTTGGTTTAAAAAGCCTAGATGGATATATTGATAGTTGGATGGCTGGATAAATAGGCTAGATGATTAAAATAGATGGAAGGATGGGTAGACTGAATGATGGTTGGTGGATGATTGATGGATGGATGGGTGGATGAATGGATGGATAGATTATGTATGGGTGGATGGATAGATTATGTATGGGTGGATGGATGGATGGATGGATGGATGGGTGGATAAGTAGATGAAGAATTGATAGATGGATGGAAAAATATGGATAGGTGAATGGTTGCATGGATGGATGAGTAGATTGAATGATGGTGGATGGATGGATGGATGAGTAGATTGAATGATGGTGGATGGATGGATGGATGAGTAGATTGAATGATGGTGGATGGATGGATGGATGGATGATTAGATTGAATGATGGTGGATGAATGGATAGATGGATGAGTAGATTGAATGATGGTAGGTGAATGGATGGATGATTAGATTGAATGATGGTGGATGGATGAATGGATAGATGGATGAGTAGATTGAATGATGGTGGATGAATGGATGGATGGGTAGATTGAATGATGGTGGATGGATGGATGGATGGATGGATGGATTGATGGTGGATGGATGGATGGATGGATGGATTGATGGTGGATGGATGGATGGATGGATGAGTAGATTGAATGATGGTGGATGAATGGATGGATGGGTAGATTGAATGATGGTGGATGGATGGATGGATGGATGGATGGATGGATGGGTAGATTGAATGATGGTGGATGAATGGATAGATGGATGAGTAGATTGAATGATGGTGGGTGAATGGATGGATGATTAGATTGAATGATGGTGGATGGATGAATGGATAGATGGATGAGAAGATTGAATGATGGTGGATGAATGGATGGATGGGTAGATTGAATGATGGATGGATGGATGGATGGATGGATGGATGGATTGATGGTGGATGGATGGATGGATGGATGGATGGATTGATGGTGGATGGATGGATGGATGGATGAGTAGATTGAATGATGGTGGATGAATGGATGGATGGGTAGATTGAATGATGGTGGATGGATGGATGGATGGATGGATGGGTAGATTGAATGATGGTGGATCGATGGATGAATGGATAGATGGATGAGTAGATTGAATGATGGTGGATGAATGGATGGATGGGTAGATTGAATGATGGTGGGTGTATGGATGGATGGATGGGTGGAGGGATGAGTAGATTGATGGTGGGTGGATGATGGATGGAGGGATGAGTAGATTGAATGATGGATGAATGGATAGATGGATGAGTAGATTGAATGATGGTGGATGAATGGATGGATGGGTAGATTGAATGATGGTGGGTGTATGGATGGATGGATGGGTGGAGGGATGAGTAGATTGATGGTGGGTGGGTAGGTGGACTGCTGTGCACTTAGGATGGGTTAAATGCAGAGCACAAATTCCAAGAATGGGTTGCCATACTTGGCCACATGTCACGTCATTTTCACGTTTCACTTTCAACTCTCATCATTAGTTTGAGCCAGTGTTATGTACGTACATTTTCCATCTTGCATATATACAGATAGCATGAGCTTTATTATAGGCATTGGCTGTTTTTAGCTCAGGTTCACCATCTGTTCAGTGTATATATGGTTTGGCCATCTGCCATACATATACATACTTATTTAGCAGCCCTAGATGCATTGTGCAGAGAATTTTTATTACATCTCACAGACTTTACACTTAAAGTGCATTTACTTTTATGCATTTGGCAGACGCTTTTATCCAAAGTGACTTACAGCGAAGGTATGCATTATAGCAAGAAACCCACATATGCTGTAGTTTTGCAGAAATACTTGATAAAACGCAATTGAGTTTGACTGTTTCTTCCTCTAGTTGACTGACAGCCGTTAGCAGGTAGTCGAGGTCGTACGCTGGGGTTCGGAGCTCATGATCTGTATTGGAGTAAACAGGTGGATCCTGGCAGCAGCTGTGATTGTGTGCGCTGAGCAGGGCCCCTGAGGTACCGGCCCCTGATTACATGTAAAGTGGGTGTCAGGAGGCAGATGTGCCTGAGAGCAGGTGACTGTGCAGCTTTTCCAGGTGTTACGTCAGCACTGTAGCCACAGGCAGCTGAGGTCCAAACAGTATGAATATATGATCGAGGGCATGAGTATGTTGATGAATGTGTAAATGTTTGCCTCAGTGGACGAGCTATAAGGCCATTGCAGGTCAAATCGATCAAATTTCAGAAAGTTCCCCATCTAAAATGTTTGCTTTCTGATGGAGTGGCATTTAACAAACAGAGCTGTAGATCACTGACAAGCTACACAATATCGCGTTCATAATCGCAGATGAATCGCCTTCGATTATGAACGCGATATTGTGTAGCTTGTCAGTGAACTCTAGTGTAGCTTGTCAGCTCTATCTGAAAGCATGTGATGGAGATTTACTAATCACAGAGCCGGCTTTACTGACGAGATGGCAGTCTCATGCGATTTATCGTGCAGCCCTAATATTGTTCATCTTTTTCTGAAGAAATACAAACATAAATAGTGATGAAAGCCAAAATATTAAATGTCACTGATAAATATTTACTGAGTAATGCGCTATTTTGCAGAGGGGGGTCACAATGACCATTTTCACCTGAGATTTAGAGCCAAATTGCAGGTGGGAAAAATGACTTTAGAAATTTGGCAGCATCATGATGTTATTTTTACACGGAGATAGGTCTATTAGTAAAATCTTATGTCTTTAGCAATCTCGGTTACATTAAATGACTATAGTGACCATTTAAAATTCGTTTTTTTTTTCCTGAAGTTTGCATGCATGTAACTCAAAACATATTAAAGATATTTTAATGTCCTTTCAGATTCTGGTTCTTAACAAACTTTTCTTTTGTAGTCATGATTTTTAAGGCTCAGTATGGTTTAATCCCAGAGATATGGGGATGTCAATGTGGCTCCATGTCCAAATTGTTGTATTCTACCCACTTAGATTTTATCCAAAATCATATTATTGAGATCTTAAATATAAGGGGGTAAATATGAGTTTAGAAAGATGGCAGAAGCATTGTTATTTATACACAGAGGTTGGTAGGTCTATTTGAAGACTTTATCCATCCTTGTTGCATTTTATGCAAACGGTGACCATTAAAAAATGGGAAAAAAGCACTTTTCGAGCCCCCCCCCCCACACACAATTTCTTTTGCATGTCTGTTACTCAAGAGGTATTAAATATATTTGAATATCCTTTCAGATTCTGGTTTTTAACAGATCTTTCTTTTATAATCTTCAGTTTTAAGGCTGCAAATGTTTCGGTCCCAGACATATGAGGATCATAATGCGTCTCCATGTTCAAAGTGTAGTTTTCTACCAATTTTGTGGATTTTATCTAAGATCACTTCATTGAGATCTTAAATACAGGGGGGTAAATATGACTTCAGAAAGATGGCTGATATCATTATGCTATTTTTACACAGAAATTGGTAGGTCTATTAGTAAAATCTGTTGACTTTAGCAATTTGTTTGTTGCATTTTATCCAGATGTGATTTTATGTTTATCCAAAATCACACTATTGAGATCTGACTTTATTGCATACTTTGGTATCTTGGTAATTGCAGCAGTGAGGGCAAATGGAGAAAAAATTTAGACTTTAGAGTTTTGTTTCTCAGATGTTTTTCCTGAGATATTCTTTCCTGCGATTTTTATTTGGTATCCATCAGAAAGTTTCTTCAAGTCTGTTACACTTCTATCCATCTGCTTGCATTGATTCAAAGAAGACGCTTTATTTACTTTAGTATGTGGATAAAAACAGCAGCATTAAATAAGTAGTTTGGCAGGGAATCCCTTGGGAATTACAAGCAAAATAATGAAAAACTGGCCACGAATGTATGACGGAGCAGGAGGATTAAAACAGATTGGAGAATTTTGTTACACTGACAATTTAGATGGAAAGAAGTCAACAGGAAAATGATGGACTGTGGGATATTTCAGTCTGCTGACGATGAGCTCATGTCTTCATCATGACATCCGGTAGTCATGGCGGCCTTATCTACTGCGCTCACTAATCGCTGTTGACCAGTTTTAAGCCCCTTGATGACCATGAGAGATGTTTCTAGTTCAATCACTTTTCCTCTGTTTATGTGGTTCCGGTTACGCAGGAGCCACTTAAACTGATTAATTTCCTTCTGTTATAATTTAAGAAAGTGTTTCTGTAAGAGCACATGGGAAAAAATATAATAAATATATATGACATATTTAATAAATAATACATATTAATACGTAATGCGAAAATGTACAATTTATTTAATTACATTTATTATATATTAAAAATGGTAATTATTATAAATTATTAACATATGTAAAAATATACATAAAAAAAAAAACACTGGCCAGACTCAAACACTTTATGAACTTAAATGGTTTGAATGGAAAGAAAATTAACAAGATATTCATAAAGAACACGTGTTGTATTCATTTTTAAGTGATGTTACGCATGATTAACTGGTCAAAAAAATAATTAATTGATTTCCACATCTAGTGTTTAATTTGAAATATTTAAATTAAAGAAAGGAACAAATGAAGAAATATCTGAATATTTGTAGGTTAAATATCTTTAATATTAAACAAGAATTTATTTAAAATATATATTGATATTGATGTAATGAGATGCAAGAAATCATACTAATATAATTTTGAATGTAAAAATTAGTTTAAAAAAGTGGATTTAATGTATAACCCAATATATTAAAAAGATAGTTTGCTCACATATGAAAATTGTGTCATAATTTATTCAATCCCATGTCATTCCAAAACTTGATGACACTTATTCAGTGAAACAAAAATTCATTCATTCTTAATATGCAGTGAAAATCATTGTGCTGTTGTTTGGACATTCTTCAAAATATCTTTGGATTCCACAGAAGAAGAAAAAAGTCTGAAAGGTTTGAAACGACATTATATAATAAATGAGTAAATAATTTTTATTTTTGGGTGAACTGTCTCTTTAAGACACATTTGTACATGAAAATGTTTTGTGCAAATCACCCTCTCCTTATAATTCGATTTTGCTTCATCACAATCCACTTATACCAAGATGAACATTGTTTGCAGCTTCCTGTAAATGTTCAGCGATCGTTTCCATGCATTTCAGTCATATCGCCAGTATAATGTTTCAGAGCTCAAATCATTTTGTTCTCAGCCAATCATCTTTGCTCTGCTCTTTGAAAATGAGTCTGTAACACCTGATTGGCTGGCAGGAGGCTGCTGATTGGATTGGGCCGGTCAGGTGTAAGCACATGTGTGGAGAGGAAAGGTAAATAAGAGGCATGCAATGAGCTTGTTTTCTTGCCTGGAGGGTTTGTGAGGTTTTACGTTTGCAGTCGCATCTGGACAGAGCAGAGCTAATAATAATAACTGGCTTCTTGAAACGAGGGTGAAAAAGAGAAGAAAAGGTGGACTTGTAATTAAATGGTAAATGAAAAATAAAGGAATTAGCCAGACGGCTTGAAATTATGGAGTGGCGAATGGATGTAGTGATGTTTCAGGCCGTAAATATGTCCCTGCAGCTGTTTTCACAGTTTTACTGATCTCTCATAGCATGCTGGGAAATTAAAGGTGAATCTTCAAGGTGGTTTTACATCAAGCGCTAATTAACTGGAGTGTCCTCCAATCAAGGTCCATTGTGCACATTTAAATTTTAATACATGTCTGCGTTTCATATTCGGCAGATTAGCAGTTTTCAGTCTTTCAGAGCTTAATGCATTTTTTTGACTAATTTCTATTACCTGGCCATTTTAGCTGAAAAGGGAAAATGAGGACCTTTAAAGAGTGAATGATTGAACCGTGAGAGAGTAATTATGGGAAAACTGCAGCTTCATCAGATCCTTTTTGTAATTTATCACAAAATGTAACTACATTATCGCCCAGCTCTTTATATAAAGTTGGACATATAAGTGTGTTCAACTTTATCCACACTATAGCAAATCTCAACTGCTTGATTACTTGTATCGCCACACAAATTATATTATGCAACTGTAAGCCATGAAGATATTAAGATATTACAGACATTAACATCATGACTTTTTGCGAAGCTAAATGAACTCAAAAACAAATAAATCTCTATCATTAAATAAGAAATATCAATGAAACTGGTCAGAATTATTATAGTTATAATCATATTATAGTTATAGTTATAATCATTCACCAGTCATTCTGAGACTACTAGTGATAATGCTTCTGTATTTGTCTAATTTTGAACTTCCATCCATTTGGATTAACTAGTTTCAACGTTAATAAAATAACGTAATGTGATGCATATTTGTCAATCTTACATATATGAAACAAGTCAGATTTCTCTCAAAAAATATAAATAATGTGGCATAATTTATTTATTAACTATCTGCAGTGTTACTTTAGTATCTTTGAGATACATATATAGTTTTGTTTTATTAATATTTTGACATTTATTTATTTTAATTTTAGTTAGTTTTAGTAATTTTCTTGTGTGATTGAGTTACCTATATAGTTTGTATTCATTTATTTCGGTTTTAATTAGTTATTTTAGTACATCAAGTTAAACTAAATTTAAATGAGAAATGTTTGCGGAAATATTTTATTTAATAAATGTAATATTTTAATTTAATTGAACATTTATTTTATTTCAAGTAATGCAATTTTTTTCATGGCTTTAGTTTCTGTTTTCATTTTAGTTTAGCTATAATAACCCTGACTGTTTGCATTAATTTGATTTCATTTAAATAGTTATATTTTTGGAATGCATTTATTCAGATTGTTTAGAATCAGCATAAATCAGCATAAAATGTATGAGATTGAAACAAACTGAATTTATTGATAAGTGTATGAAGCTGGTTATTCAGATTATTAGTACTTGTTTTATTAATGCATGATTGACAAATATGCATTTCATTAAGTTTTTTAGTTTGTTAAAACTGTGTAATTCAAATGGATGGAAATTTGATATGCAATTCACATACATGAATCCTAAATTTAGGGCTAAATATATATATTTTTTAATTTAGTACAACATGCTCTGATGTAAATGGACTCACTTTAAAGCATTACCCTTCACTGTGAATGCTCTCAGTATCATCCTCCAGTGTTTGCAGCATTATAACACGTCTCTCTATCACGCTGTATATAAACCTCAATGCGTTTATGGGATTGTGTTGCACTAGTAGTAGGGAGTTGAACTGAAGGCAGCATTAGAGCAGAAGCGTGTGTGTGATCGTCAAGGCCTCAGACAGGGTTAATCAATGCCATCGCTAAGCAGCGGATCTCTGTCTGCTCTTCCCCATAATGCACTGCATGTATTTTGACTACAGCTCTGATGTGTCTTGATCTCTCAGATTTTGTCCCGTAGCGCAGCAGCTATCAGGCCGGCGGACGCAGACATCATTAGGCTCATTGCTGGGGTTTGCAGCGTTTGATTACTGTAACACAGCCGCCCATTTGCAGCGTTGGATTCACAGCAGATGCGTTTGGTAATGTTTTTCCTTCGTGGCAATGATCAGATGGAGACGAGGTTATGAGTTCCGTGGTTCTGGAGTGAAAGGCAGGCGAGGCGCTGGTGTTTGTCACAGTTCATGTTGATGAAGGATATGGAGGATCAACAGACATCCTACTAATCTCTATAAAGCTGAATTTGTATGTGAAAGGGAAGTGGTGTGTGGCCAAGTATGGTGACCCATACTCGGAATTTGTGCTCTGCATTTAACCCATCCAAGTGTACACACAGTAGTGAACATACACCCGGAGCAGTGGGCAGCCAATGCTGCGGCGCCCGGGGAGCAGTTGGGGATTGGTGCCTTGCTAAAGGGTCTCACCTCAGTCGTGGTATTGAGGGTGGAGAGAGTGTTGGTTATTCACTCCACCACCTACAATCCCTGCCGGAACGCTCGACCTTCAGGTTACAAGTCCAACTCTCTATCCATTAGGCCACGACTGCCCACATTTGACTGTGAAGTAAATAAAGCATGCAATTTTTTATATTGAAATAATGCATACAAGTGGTGCAACTGTTTCATGAATTTGGCCCAAAATATAGAGCATGGTGTGAAAAAATGTGCTTAAAATGCTTTACTGTTCGTAAATTTATTCAATCTAATAAAAAAGGCCATATCCACTCTTTCACTTCTTAGCCTTTAGCATTTTATAGCATTCAGTGCTGTTTGTTATTGTTATTTTTTAAATAAAGCTTAAATTAAAGAAAATATGGAAGAAAAACTACAAGAAAATTATAGATAATAGAGAAACTACTATATAAACTACTTAAAACTTAATGAACAATTTAAATTAAAGTACTGAGTTGATGTACTAAAAGCTACAACTGAAATAAAAATTAAAAAATTTATAAAATATGAATTTTCAATTAATATTATAAATGGAATTGTATCACATTTTATAAACGAATATTTTTTATTAATTAAAATATATTAAAAAATAATAATAATTTAAAAAACAAAAAAATTAATAAAAAATAGAAAAAGAAATCTGGATTTTATTTTTATTTATTTTTCCTGGTTATTGTTGTTTTCCTGGCCTAAACCTATGCAATGCAGGTTATTATCATAAACTAAATTTAAAACCATAAAAAAGTCATTTCTTGAAATAAACTAAAATATAAAAATTAGTTTAATTGGACGAACTAAAATAAAACTAAATAAATTAAAACTTAAGAAAAACTATGTAAGCATATTTAAAATAAAAAATTAAATGAATTAATCAAAAGGTCAAAAACAATAAAATTGCTAAAACTTCAGCTAAAATGACAAAGACAGTGCATCTAAAAATAAACTAAAACTCAAAATATTAACAAAAACTATAGTAGCAAATCAATGACACTAAAATAGCATTGCAATAATAGCCCTTCTGTTTATTTCTCTAATTAATTTATCTAAAAAGTGAAACATTTTCAAACAAAATTGAATTAAACATGAAAAATGAGTTTATTTAATCAATGCATCTTTGAGGTCAGTAGTTATGTTTGAATGATGCATACTGTTTCTCTTGTATAGAGAGCAGCTGTGTGATGCAGTGTTCAGGGAGAGTGACTGAGTGTCAGTGTGGGTTTGGGGCCTCGTCGTGTCGGGGCCCCTGTGCGGCTTTGATGGATTGATCTGCTGCTGGCCTCATCCCAGTCTATCAATCAGCTCTGCTTTGCCTGTGTTTTCAATAGGAATTTGCCACGCTTGCGCCTCCGGGACCTGCAGCGCACTGCATTAAAGATCATTTTCTTTCTCCTCCGCCCTCGAACGCAATTTGTCATTAAATCACAAAGTATTTGCTCACGGAGCAGAGCGACGCTAAATCAAGAGCGTTCCCCGAGCGTTCCCCGTTCTGTAGCTCTGTGTTTATGGCATATGTGAGCGACTGTAATCTGTTTAGTAGATGTATGGAGCGGCTGAGGAGATCTTTTGTGTATTTGATGTGCTTTTGATAAGGAATGGCTTTTATTTAGACTCAGTTTTTACAAAAATGGAGTTGAGTTGAATGATGTCATGAAATCTGTCTGCATAAACTTTAACACCACCTTAATAACTACTCTGACCAACTAGCAGTTAGCCAAGGGGTAACAAGCCCTATTTTTCACACTCAAATTAGACCAATTTATGTTATTTATTAATTTGTTTGTTTGTTTTTTCTGTTTGTTTGTAAATTACTTGAAAAGTTATGATTCATCTTTAATGAGGGGGAAAAAATAGATGTAAACTTGTAAGGCTACAAACTAAGCATTTTGTGCAGCCAGTCACAGATCATATTTCACCCCAAAATCAAGGAAAAAAAAAAAAAAAAATATATATATATATATATATATATATATATATATATATATATATATTATATTTACATAATATATATATATATTATATATTTTTACTAATTTATAGGATTTAAAGGATATATATATATATATATATATATATATATATATATATATATATATATATATATATATATATATATATATATATATATATATATATATATATATACATACACATACATACACAGTTGGGCAAAAAAGTATTTAGTCAGCCACCAATTGTGCAAGTTCTCCCACTTAAAAAGATGAGAGAGGCCTGTAATTTTCATCATAGGTACACTTCAACTATGAGAGACAGAATGGGGGGAAAGAATCCAGGAAATCACATTGTAGAAATCACATAAGTATTTGGTCACCTACAAACAAGCAAGATTTCTGGCTCTCACAGACCTGTAACTTCTTCTTTAAGAGGCTCCTCTGTCCTCCACTCGTTACCTGTATTAATGGCACCTGTTTGAACTCGTTATCAGTATAAAAGACACCTGTCCACAACCTCAAACAGTCACACTCCAAACTCCACTATGGCCAAGACCAAAGAGCTGTCGAAGGACACCAGAAACAAACTTGTAGACCTGCACCAGGTTGGGAAGACTGAATCTGCAATAGGCAAGCAGCTTGGCGTGAAGAAATCAACTGTGGGAGCAATTATTAGAAAATGGAAGACGTACAAGACCACTGATAATCTCCCTTGATCTGGGGCTCCACGCAAGATCTCACCCCGTGGGGTCAAAATGATCACAAGAACGGTGAGCAAAAATCCCAGAACCACACGGGGCGACCTAGTGAATGACCTGCAGAGAGCTGGGACCAAAGTAACAAAGGCTACCATCAGTAACACACCACGCCGACAGGGACTCAAATCCTGCAGTGCCAGACGTGTGCCCCTGCTTAAGCCAGTACATGTCCGAGTCCGTCTGAAGTTTGCTAGAGAGCATTTGGATGATCCAGAAGAGGATTGGGAGAATGTCATATGGTCAGATGAAACCAAAATAGAACTTTTTGGTAAAAACTCAACTCGTCGTGTTTGGAGGAGAAAGAATGCTGAGTTGCAGCCAAAGAACACCATACCTACTGTGAAGCATGGGGGTGGAAACATCATGCTTTGGGGCTGTTTTTCTGCAAAGGGACCAGGACGGCTGATCCGTGTAAAGGAAAGAATGAATGGGGCCATGTATCGTGAGATTTTGAGTGAAAACCTCCTTCCATCAGCAAGGGCATTGAAGATGAAATGTGGCTGGGTCTTTCAGCATGACAATGATCCCAAACACACCGCCCGGGCAACGAAGGAGTGGCTTCGTAAGAAGCATTTCAAGGTCCTGGAGTGGCCTAGCCAGTCTCCAGATCTCAACCCCATAGAAAATCTTTGGAGGGAGTTGAAAGTCCGTGTTGTTCAGCGACAGCCCCAAAACATCACTGTTCTAGAGGAGATCTGCATGGAGGAATGGGCCAAAATACCAGCAACAGTGTGTGAAAACCTTGTGAAGACTTACAGAAAACGTTTGACCTCTGTCATTGCCAACAAAGGGTATATAACAAATTATTGAGGTGAACTTTTGTTATTGACCAAATACTTATTTTCCACCATAATTTGCAAATGACTTCTTTAAAAATCAGACAATGTGATTTTCTGGATTTTTTTTGTCATTTTGTCATTTTGTGGTATACCTATGATGAAAATTACAGGCCTCTCTCATCTTTTTAAGTGGGAGAACTTGCACAATTGGTGGCTGACTAAATAATTTTTTGCCCCACTGTGTATATATATATATATATATATATATATATATATATGTGTGTGTATATGTGTGTGTGTATATATATACACTCACCTAAAGGATTATTAGGAACACCATACTAATACTGTGTTTGACCCCCTTTCGCCTTCAGAACTGCCTTAATTCTACGTGGCATTGATTCAACAAGGTGCTGAAAGCATTCTTTAGAAATGTTTGCCCATATTGATAGGATAGCATCTTGCAGTTGATGGAGATTTGTGGGATGCACATCCAGGGCACGAAGCTCCCGTTCCACCACATCCCAAAGATGCTCTATTGGGTTGAGATCTGGTGACTGTGGGGGCCATTTTAGTACAGTGAACTCATTGTCATGTTCAAGAAACCAATTTGAAATGATTCGAGCTTTGTGACATGGTGCATTATCCTGCTGGAAGTAGCCATCAGAGGATGGGTACATGGTGGTCATAAAGGTGGATGGACATGGTCAGAAACAATGCTCAGGTAGGCCGTGGCATTTAAACGATGCCCAATTGGCACTAAGGGGCCTAAAGTGTGCCAAGAAAACATTCCCCACACCATTACACCACCACCACCAGCCTGCACAGTGGTAACAAGGCATGATGGATCCATGTTCTCATTCTGTTTACGCCAAATTCTGACTCTACCATCAGAATGTCTCAACAGAAATCGAGACTCATCAGACCAGGCAACATTTTTCCAGTCTTCAACCGTCCAATTTTGGTGAGCTCGTGCAAATTGTAGCCTCTTTTTCCTATTTGTAGTGGAGATGAGTGGTACCCGGTGGGGTCTTCTGCTGTTGTAGCCCATCCACCTCAAGGTTGTGCGTGTTGTGGCTTCACAAATGCTTTGCTGCATACCTCGGTTGTAACGAGTGGTTATTTCAGTCAAAGTTGCTCTTCTATCAGCTTGAATCAGTCAGCCCATTCTCCTCTGACCTCTAGCATCAACAAGGCATTTTCACCCACAGGACTGCCGCATACTGGATGTTTTTCCCTTTTCACACCATTCTTTGTAAACCCTAGAAATGGTTGTGCGTTAAAATCCCAGTAACTGAGCAGATTGTGAAATACTCAGACCGGCCCGTCTGGCACCAACAACCATGCCACGCTCAAAATTGCTTAAATCACCTTTCTTTCCCATTCTGACATTCAGTTTGGAGTTCAGGAGATTGTCTTGACCAGGACCACACCCCTAAATACATTGAAGCAACTGCCATGTGATTGGTTGATTAGATAATTGCATTAATGAGAAATTGAACAGGTGTTCCTAATAATCCTTTAGGTGAGTGTATGTATGTGTATGTATATATATATATATATATATATATATGTATATATGTATGTATATATGTATATGTATGTATATATATTAGTAATATTGAAAATGTTGTTAACTTATAATTACTAACAACTATTGTTGGTTATTTATTACAGTAATATATATCATTTTTTGCTGTAATTGCTAACTCTATAATAGCTGTCAGAGAGTCACCGCAGTCTCCCACCAACGACACTCACCAGATCCCAATCCCCTGATTTCTGATCACTGCCACCTGTCAGCACTAATCAGCAGCACTATATCCCTGCACTCCTCTCGTTCACTCACTGTCTGGTCTCAAACTTTCCATGTTAACTAACCTTACCCACTTACCTTTTGTCTACTTACCAGTTGCTCCAGTGTTCCTATCCCTGTTCTCCACTGCTCCTGTTCTTCACTGTCTCCAAGCTCCACTGTTACCTCCGGATCCCCTGGAAAAGGAAAAAGGACATTCACACTCAGATAAGCCCCTAGAGACATTCCCATTCCCCGCCTGCTTACCTGGACATTCTGCTCATCTCATTCCCCTCTGCTACTACTCAATAAACCTGTTGATTGTATTGCGCTTACCTCTGTGTCCTGTGTCTATCTGCTGACAGAAGACCAGACCAGAACCCACGACCGGAGATGGAGTTTCCGAACCCCGTCACTGCTAATCCCCTCAAAGAGCTGGTCAGCACTCTTCGAAGAGCTCTCTCTCCGGTCACACACCCTCAGTCGGCTTCTGCCAGTCCCATGGCCACCCCTGCTAACTATTCGGGTGAGGCGGTTGAATGTAGTGTTTTTTTACTCCAAGTTTCACTCTACATAGAGATGCAATCCCATAAATTTTCCAGTGAACGGGCTAAAGTTGCCTTCCTGATCTCCCTGCTAACTGGACAGGCATTGCTACATTTACATTTATTCATTTAGCTGACGCTTTTATCCAAGGCGACTTACAATCGCTATATATGTCAGAGGTCGCACGCCTCTGGAGCAACTAGGGGGTTAAGTGTCTTGCTCAGGGACACATTGGTGTCTCACAGTGGATTCGAACCCGGGTCTCTCACACCAAAGGCATGTGTCTTATCCACTGCGCCATCACCACCCCTAGATGGCTTGTGCTCTGGGCACAAGCCATCTGGAACTCACAGACCACTATAATTAACTCTTTCGATGCTTTCTCTTCCCACTTCAAGGAGGTCTTCGGCCTATCCACCGGCTCGCTCTCCATTGCCGACCAACTCATCCGCCAATTCATTCTTCGGCCAGTGACTATACTCTGCAGTTCGGGACTCTGGCGGCCTCGTGTGGATGGAACGAGGCAGTGCTACTCACTGCTTACCGTCAGGGCTTGGATCCACAGATCAGAGCCCAGATGGCGATCTATGATGACACTGTCGGTCTGGAGATTTTTTTGCAAAAGGCCGTTAAGATCTCCCAACGCTTCACGGCTTGTCAGCAGGACATAACCACTCATTGTCCGTCCTCACCAGCTGCCTGTCCTCCGGTACCAGAACCTATGCAAGCGGATACAAATCCTCTCTCACGCACTGAGCGTGCTCAACGTCTCGCCATGGGGCTGTGCCTCTACTGCGGAGTTCCGGGGCACTTCATTCGGGTGTGCCCCTCCCGCTCCCCATGCCCAGTGGTGAGTTCCCTGCAATTGGAGCCTGCTATCTCTACCTTACCACTGCTAATGGTACAACTGCTCACCCCACTTCATTTCATTTCAGTACCTGCCCTCGTGGACTCGGGATCCTCAGGCAAAAACAGCTTGATTTTCCCCGCCAGAGACAGGCCAAGCTGAAGATCGAGACCATACAGGGAAAACCGCTCTGGTGTGTGCACAGCGAGATCCTCCGATGGAGTAAAACCTACATCCAAAATGATCTCTCCAACGTCCCTGTACCCCTGGTTAGTAACCTGAAGCTCCAAGTTCATTCCACCCTAGTGGACACCCCCGAACCTCGTGATGTTCCGACGATCCTATCTGACTACCTGGCGTTCCAGGATGTGTTCATAAAACAGGCAGCCACGAAGTTACCACCGCACCGGCCATGGGATTGTGCCATCGACCTGCTGCCTGGACCTATACTACCCAAGGGTCCGAGTATACCCCCTGTCCATCCCGGAGCGCAAGGCATCAAGGAGGCTCTCCAACAACAGTTCATTCGCCCTTCCACCTTCCGTGGCCTCGAGCTTCTTCTTCGTGGGCAAGAAGGACGGAGGCTTGCGGCTCTGCATTGACTACTGGACCCTCAATGATCACACTGTCAAGCTCCCTTATCCTCTTCCCCTGGTCTCGGCCGCCCTCAAGGAACTCTGTGGGGCCTGAATCTTCTCGAAGCTGGACCTGCGGAGCGCCTATAACCTTGTTCGTATCCAGGAATGCGACGAGTGGAAGACTGCATTCATTACCCCCTCAGTCCACTATGAATATTGGGTCATGCCGTATGGCCTTTCCAACTCTCTGTTCGTCTTCCAGGGGTTTATGAACGAGGTGTTCCGGGAGTTCCTCCACCGGTTTGTCATCTTGTACATAGACGATATCCTGATCTACTCCCTGAACCTGGCCGAACATCGCCATCACATGACACAGGTCCTACGCCAACTCAGGAAACACCACCTCTACCTGAAGCTCGACAAGTGTGAGTTCCACCACCCCACGTTCCAGTTCCTCGGCTACATCCTCAGTGCGGATGGGATCCAGATGGACCAGGGGAAGGTCCAAGCCATTTGGGACTGGCCCCAACCTCAGTCAGTAAAGGAACTGCAACGATTCCTCGGCTTTGCAAATTTCTACCGGAGGTACATTCTGAACTTCAGTCTCCTCTCAGTCCCCCTCACTTCCATGCTCAGTCAGAAACCCAAGTCTCTGTCCTGGAACTCCGAAGCTCGAGCCGCCTACAAGAAGCTCCAGGATGCCTTCTACACCGCTCCCATTCTCTCACATCCCGAACCCCAAATCTCATACATAGTGGAAGTGGATGCCTCCACCACCGGCGTGGGAGCAGTGCTGTCTCAATACCACGGAGAGCCTCCCCGACTCCACCCTTGCGCATACTTCTCCAGGACGTTTTCCCCAGCGGAGCGGAACTACGATATTGGAAATCGGGAGCTGCTCACCATTAAACTGGCGCTGGAGGAATGGAGACACTGGCTGGAGGGAGCTCCATCACCGAACCTGCTCTGCTAGGAGGCCCAGAGGGATACGGGCCGGAGGAAAGATCCTGGGTGGTCTGGGAAGATGTGCTGGATCCCTCCCTCCTGGCCGAGTTTCACCAGAACCACCCTGACTGTCCAGCACTGAGAGGCCGTGACCGACCCCGTCACCGTAATAGGGCGTCAGGAGCCGCCCCTGGAGGATGGGGTACTGTCAGAGAGTCTGTCCCTGCACTCCTCCCGTTCACTCACTGTCTGGTCTTAAACATTGCATGTTGACTAACCTGACCCACTTACCTTTTGTCTACTTACCAGTTGCTCCAGTGTTCCTATCCCTGTTCTCCACCCTTCCTGTTCTCCACCGTCTCCACGTTCCACTGTTACCTCCGGATCCCCTGGAAAAGGAATAAGGACATTCACACTCAGATAAGCCCCTAGAGACATTCCCATTCCCTGCCTGCTTACCTGGACATGCTGCTCATCTCATTCCCCTCTGCTACTACTCAAAATTGTTGATTGTATTGCACTTACCTCTGTTTCCTGTGTCTATAGCACCTTTTTCTTGGTGATTTATTCATTTATTTATTTATTTATTTAATTTTTTTTGGGGGGGGGGGGTAAAAATGAGCTGTTTATATAATGTGTATTGTATACTGTACCATTCTAAACATAGCATACACTAAACTGGATTTATTTCACTATTGTCTTTATACCATTACAGTATTTATTAATAGATTTATTTAATTGAATATTTATTAATAACTTTTTTTATTATTATTAAATTTGAATTTAATTGAACTTTCATTTATTTTAGTTTTTCCTTTTAAAGTTTTAGCTTTTAATTCAAGTAATTCTGTTATTTGCTTTTTTGTTTTTTTCAACTTTTTTCAACATTTTAAATTTTTGTAAAAAAATTTTAGATTTTTTTTTTTTTTTTTTTTTTTTCATTGAACAAAAACAGTAGTTTTGTAGTAGTTTATAGAGTAACAACACTAGATTAGATGAGATACATTGGATAAAGCAATAATTGGTCACTTTATATTAGGTGGCTTTAACTACTATGTACTTGCATCAAACAATAAGTACAATGACACTGTACACTGTACAAACAATAAGTACAATGTACTTATTGTGGTCATATTGTATTGCAAGGCACTTTTGCTGCTTTTGAGGTGAGATACGGGTAAGGTTAGGGACAGGTTTGGTGGTTATGGGTAGGTTTAAGGGTTATAAAATATATGTAAAATATAAGTACAATGTAAGAACATGTATGTACACACTAAGTGCATTGTATCATATTATTAATTTAAATGTAAGTACATAGTAGTTAAGGCCACCTAATATAAAGTGGGACCCAAGAATTAAAGCCATTCATGATTAAACACAAAGAGCACATGAAGTAAACACTCAACTCATGATGTGCTTCAACGGAAGGGTTAGGACTTCAGAAATCTGTCTGAAGTCACATGTTGAGACTGAGATGTGGAGATGCGTTGAGATAGAAGAGCTGATAGCTCATGAGAGTCAGTGCTCCTGCTATCGTTCTCGCTCAATCACTCGCCATCTGTGTCTCAGTTTAAAGCCCGACCGGCTTTGAAAGTGACATGTGCATCTCCGGCCCGTGGCACAGTCTCCAGCGTCTCGTGTGATCACACTCGGCCGTGTGCCACACTATTACTAATGAGAGGAGCAGGAAATGGGATCCATGATCACTGTGGGAGATCACAGCGCTGCGCCTCTGCCGCTGACCTCATTAGCCGGCCGGGGTCAGAGGTCAAGCCGGACCGCGCTCTCTGAGGGGCGTGAAGCCTGATTAGAAAGGAGCGATGAGAGAAGGGAAATGAGGAACGATGAACTGCTCCCAGACGTCTGACGTGATTAGAACTGATAAAGATGATTGATGTAGTGCAGAGAGAATGAATAGCAGATCGTGTGCTCGGGGTCCGGCCCGTCCTGCAGGCAATAGAAATGCTCACACGGGGGCATGATGTGCCTGAAAGCCAACCTGGGGGTGGGGGTGGAGATAGGGGTGTGAATCGAGGAGTGAATCCGTATTCAGAATGGCACGGAAAACAAATAACGATTGCTAACGGTTGCCTGTTACATTACAGCAGATAAAATTTCACTTACCACATAAACAGAGTAAGGAGAGAGATGACTGAGGACGATGGAGAATGATTTGCAGATACTGAGCACCACTGACAATCTAATCTTGTAAAATGTGTGGTAAGTACTGCCGCTCCATAATATAACAGAGTATGTGTGATCACAAATCTCGAAAGTGAAACTAAAAAGCCATGGCAACGACAATCACGGAAACAAGCGAAGATGACACAAGCATATTCAAGCAAAAGCCAACACGGATAAGTTGTGTGAAACAAAGCAAAATCAACGTTACTCACCTATCAAGAAGAAACAACGCAACCTAGACGTCTTATTCGAGCCCTTCATGCTCCTTGAGTTCTCTCCACCGCTGGAAAGCTGATCCGATATTTACGCGGGTCCTACCTCTTGCCTGATCGTAACCTTTATTTTAATGTTTTTTTTCTCTGATATTTTCCTCTTTTTTTTTTTTTTTTTTTTTTTTTATCTGCCATCTCTCTCTATCTATAGTGGATCTGCTAATATCCGTCCTGTGCACTCAAATTGAGCGCTCTCTTCTCTCTATCAGTACAAGACACTCCCCCTTACTGCTGATTGGCTACAAGTGTGTTTTGGGACTCGTTCAGACACTGAACTACCGGTCAAAAGCGTTTTTTCAAAAATCGCTCCGTGCACACTTAAGGAGCGGCGGGCAGGGCTGCCACTACTTAGGCTAATATACATAGCGGAAACCCTGATTAATCCTCTGTTTAACGATGTTGCCTTTCATAGAGACAGTGAGAGGGATGGATCGGGTCATTATGAATCGTCCCTAGTACCATCTGCGCTCCTGGTTGACACTATCAGGTAGGTTTAGGGTTGGGTTTGGTGTAGGGGATATTTCCAACACGATAAAGCATTAACCTTTACCAACACTACCCGGATATGTAAATGATGAACTACCGCAATTCGTACCTCAAGCAGCGTAATAAAAACCCAGCAATACGTGCCTATATCATCATAACAAAAATGTGCCACTGTCATATAAAAAAAGTTGCGGCTCAGTAATTAATTTTTTTAAAGAAATTAATTGTTTTATTCATCAAGGATGCATTAAATTGATCAAAAGTGACAGTAAAGACATTTATAATGTTACAAAAGACTTCATTTCAACTTTTCTATTCACCAAAGAATCCTAAATAAAAATCAAATGTATCACGGTTTCAACAAAAATATTCAGCAGCACAACTGTTTTCAACATTGATAATAATCAGAAATGTTTCTTGAGCAGCAAATCAGTATATTAGAATGATTTCTGAAGGATCATGTGACACTGAAGACTGGAGTAATGATGCTGAAAATTCAGCTTTGATCACAGGAATCAATTACATTTGAACAGATTTGTAATAATATTTCACAATTTTTATTGTATTTATGATCAAATAAGTGCAGCCTTAGTGAACATAAATATACATATATTTTATTTCATTTTCATTTTTACATTATTATACATTGTTTTTACGTGTTTCTATGTATAGGCCTATGTGCATTTTTTAAATGTGTTTTATTGTCATTTTCTTCCACATTGTTGTACTATTATTAAAAATAAAAATTAAAAATAAATTAGTATGTTTATTTATAAAAGATAAAAAATGGGATTTTGCACATAATTCTGCTTATTTACATTGAATATTTACATTTTTTAAATGCATTTTGTATTTTTCTCCACATTGCCTTAACTGATTTTCAGTGACTTAACTTCATTTAAAATAAACTGTTAAAGTCATAAAATAGATTTTGCACATAATTCTGCTTGTTTACAACAGCAGGCAGTTTAATTGTTCAGGACGAACAAGGGACTCATGAACAACTATTACTAAACAAAAAAATCACAGCTGTGGATCATTCAGGTAACAACACAGTATTAAGAATCAAGCGTATGTAAACTTTTGAACAGGGTCATTTTTATAAATTCAACTATTATTTTCTCTTGTGGACTATATGTAAACATCTTTTATGTGAAATATCTCATTCAGGTCAGTACTAAATAAACAATAGCATGCATTTTGTATGATCCCTCTTATTTTGGTAAAATCAACATTTTGCAGATTCTGCAAGGTGTATGTAAACTTTTGACTTCAACTGTGTGTATGTGTATGTGTTTGTGTATATGTATGTATGTATATATATATATATATATATATATATATATATATATATATATATATATATATATATATATATATAATATACATTTGTTTTAAAAAAATATATTTTCTTTTTTTTTTTTTTTTACATTTCTGTACCTGATTTTCAATGTCTTTTCAATTTTATTTTTTATAATTTGTTAATTTGTAGAACAGATTTATCAAATAGTTTTTGCATGGGATTCTGTTTGTTTACACTGAATATTTTACACTTAATAAACATTTACGCATACAGTTGTGAACAAGGTCCAGATTGAACACTTGCCAACATCAAGTAAAACTGGCTTTGGATCGAGTCACCAGTTGGCGTGTGTCTTCATAAAGAAGTATAACACAGCACATGCTTTGAATGGAATGGAAAGAATGATAATCTCAAAGATGTTCAAGCTCTCCAACTAAAGAAAACTTCTGACATCATTCGTCTACCTCAGGACCTCAAATGCATTGTTAATATTAAATGATGCAAGTGGTTCTATGATTTGTATGGCTGTTTTCACACTGTGGGTCACACAAACCCATATTGATGGTCTGTGCAGCAGAAGATCGTGATACAATCAGGCTGCGAGGTTTCTCTGCTTATCGCCCCACTTTTCCTTCGTTATTTGTGCCGTCAGAGATGTTTTTCATATGCATCCAAACTGATGTAACGTCTGCAGGAGCCCGAAGCGTTTCAGAGTATTTTCATCTGTTATTTGCAGTTATTCCCACACTTTTAGACCTGGTTTTGTGCACACGCTGGTTTGTGCCGGTGTTTTTGTGCAGCATTGCTTGATAGCAGCGTGTGATATGCAGCATTGCTCACAGTTGCATCACATTATCACACTGGCACATGATGCCCAGGGCTCACTTTATGCTACGTCTCATTCACACCCTAGTTTCTTCAAATCCTCGCGCAGTATTTCTAGGGAGGTCATGGGAAAGGCTGTGGCCTGTGGGTGTTGGTTTTTCTTTTCTTTTTTCACAGTTCTTAAGCTCCTAATTGAAATGCTCATTAAATGTGCAGCGACGGGGATTTTGGGAGTTGACACGCTGCGTACGTTTTGAGGTTGAAGCGCATCGTTTTTATTGCCTCATTTGTTCCCATTGGACGAATGAAATATTTCAGCGTTTGTCAGTGTCGTGTATCTACTGTACATATAATATGCGTTTTGTGTGCTCCGAGGGGCCGATTGCCTCCCTGCACTTTCCTGAAGCAATAAAGCATTTTCCTGAAGCATTTTCCACATTAAAGGGGGTGAAGCCCAAGCAATGTCATTTAAGGTCAAGTGAATTAAATGAAAGCCTTGGAATATTTTTCATTAAGGATGTGAAGTGAATTTAATAACTTTAAATGAAATGTAGCTAAAGCTCTGGAGTCGTGGGGCTCGTCGTGTGAGGCGAGAGAATAGGGACGGGATGTTTTGCTGTTCGAGACTCGTGCACGGTCACATCAGCTCTTATTTGCTGCTTTTGTTTAGTTTCTTTAGTTTCTGCCAATGAAGGGTCAGTTTAACATTGTGTAACATCTCAACCTGAATAAATAGAGATGTAAAGTTGCAATGCAGCGTTCTTGTAGCTCGATTACACTTGAATGCAAAGTTGAGAAAAAAATATTTCTTCTCTTCTCTTCTCTTCTCTTCTCTTCTCTTCTCTCTAAATCTAATGTTTGCTGCATGTTTTCATAAGGAACAAAATAAAAAGGGTAATTGCAACTTATCTCACAATTCAGACTTTTTGCATGATATAAACTCGCAATTCAGAGATTCTCAAAACGGTGAGAAACCATTAACAAATCTGATTACTACTCACAATTGCAAGTTTGTATCTCGCAAATCTGACTTTATTTCTCAGAATTGCAGGTTTATATAATGCAATTCTGACTTTCATGCGATTTTGAGAAAAAAGGTCAGAATTTTGAGAAGTCGTAATTACCTTTTTTGTTTTTAATTCAGTGTTGTTTATACAGGTCTGTCAACTTCTGGTCATGTTTTTCATGTTAATAATTTAGCATGTTGCATTTCACAACACATTGTAAGGATTCTTTTGACTGATAAACAACTCTAGTGCTTTGATGGAACATATGATGTAAAATCTGCTATTTTACATTGAGAACTAGTTGAGTACTGCTGTGTATTTATGAACATGTAAAGATGTATTGTTGTGTTTGCAGGTGGACTCAGAGGCGCTTCAATCATTGATTCTCTGGACACGCTGTACATCATGGGTCTGATGGAGGAGTATGAAGAAGCCAAGGAATGGGTCCAAAACAACCTGGACCTGAACTCGGTGAGCAAACACGCTTGGGTTGTTTCTCTGTGGATTAGCAGCTCTGAATTAGCTGTGAATCTCATGCTGTCTGAAGCACTTGTGTAAAAGCCCTCTATTGATCCGGAGCTGCGCTGGAATCAATTGTTTCTTTTAACCAACGTCCAGTCCTGGGAATTGAGACCGTTTTGGTCCAGATCAAACACTCGTGAGTGGATGAAAGGCCTCCGTTGTGGCTTTGTGTTGACTGGACTAGATCTTTCAGAGCATGTTCAGGACTTAATGAATGAGCTGGAGAGAGACATGTCATGAGAATCGTCCTGTAATATTAGAGAAGGCGTTCACTCACTGATGTACAGTTCTGAGAGCAAACTGAGAATTGCAATGTAAAAATAGACTACATTAGATTGAATTCGATTACAACTAGAGCCTTTGCAAAAGTTACCGTCATGATGCCAGGATGTTGTCTTTAGTTGCCAGGATGTTGCTAAGTGGTTTATTAGAATATCTGAATGGTTGCTAGGTTACTAGGATGTTGTAGGTAGGGATTAGGCTGTTGCTTAGGTGTTCTGAAGGGTTGCTTGGGCGTTGCTAGGATACAGGGATTTTGTGGGTATTTGCTAGGCTGTTGCTTAGCTGTTCTGGATGGTTGCTAGGGCGTTGCTAGGATACAGGGATGTTGTGGGTAGTAAGTAGGCTTTTGCTCGTGTTATGTGTGCTCATGTTAGTTGCAATGCCATTGCTTATGTGTTCTTGGTGGTTGCTAGGATACAAGGATGTAGTGGGTAGTTGCTAGGTTGTTGCTTGGGTGTTCTGAATGGTTGCTAGGGCATTGCTAGGATACTGAGATGTTGCTTAGGGGCAGTCGTGGTCTAATGGATTGAGAGTCGGACTTGTAACCTGAAGGTCATGTGTTCGAGTCTCAGGTCCGGCAGGGATTGTAGGTGGGGGGAGTGAATAACCAACACTCTCTCCACCCTCAATACCACGACTGAGGTGAGACTCTTGAGCAAGGCACCAATCCCCCAACTGCTCCCCGGGCGCCGCAGCATTGGCTGCCCACTGCTCCGGGTGTATGTTCACTACTGTGTGTACACTAGGATGGGTTAAATGCAGAGCACAAATTCTGAGTATGGGTCACCATACTTGGCCACACACCACTTCCCTTTCCCCCTTTTTAAGTGTTCTGAAAGGTTGCTAGGATACACAGATGTTGCTAGGCTGTTGATAAATGCTTGCTTAGAGGTACTGAATGGTTGCTAGGGTGTTGCTAAATGGTTGCTTAGAGGTTCTGAATGGTTGCTAGGGTGTTGCTAAGTGGTTGCTTAGGTGTTCTGAATGGTTGCTATGTGGTTGCAAAATGGAGCTTACTTGCAAATTTAAAAGAAACAATAAAATTCATGCCAATCAATCCATAATATTTGTAAATGAAATGGTTTTATTTTCAATGAGAGGTTAAAATATAGCTGGAATATTACATTATAAAAATAGAAATAGGCCGCTGACATTGGTCACTCGCTGTGTGTCAGAGAGGCTGATCTAGTTCAGTCGTAGCATTTGCACTTTTCTACTTCAATGACTGGAAGTTTGAATTTCCTCACTCTTGATATTGAGATTTGTGTGTAAATTGGCTTGTTAAACCTGTCATCGCTCTTATTGCATTCTGATGCAAGGCAGCAAACTTCTCGGATCTTTCCTGAAGCTTTTTTGGCAGTTCATTAAAGGCACCAGTGCTGTTTTGAATGTCGTGTCGGTGGTGCATGTGAATGGCGCCTTCTGATTGGTCTTTTCTGAGTGTCTGTGAATGTAAGTGTTCTTCTACCACAGCCCAAAAAAAATACATAAAATATATACAATATAGATATTTCATTTAATTTAATTTCATGTTCGTTCCCATAATTTACCCTATAATGGCTTTAAATTGTAGCTAAACATGAAGCAGCTTAAATCTTGTCTATTTTGAAGTTGTGTTAAACTAATGAAATGTAACCTATTAAATTTCTTTGAATTGCAATATAGTAAAATCCTCTTCCTGTACTGAATTTCACACACACACACACACACAGAGAGAGTTATGCAGTAATTAGATCTCTATGGCAGGACTGTGATGAACGTCCTGCAGGATCAGCAACAGTCTCTCTCTCTCTCGTGTGATGAGCTCAGAGTCCGGTGGTGTAGCAGTGAAGCGTCTGAGGTGTTTGATGGCGAGTTTGTCATGAAGACACACAGTGTAGATTTACTCTGCACACTTTGTCATAGAGAGATCCAGCTTCATCCGTCACTCCTGCAGCTTTCAATCAATCTCCTGCCGCAGCCTTCGCTCTTTAGCTGACAATTTGCTCACTGATGGAGAGCAGAGCACTTCAGCGCGCGACCGTCATGCTCTATGACTGGGAAACCACGCCAGAGAGTCTCTAATCGAACAGATGGCGGCACTCGATGTGTCTGTATCAGTGAGATGGAGACTTATAGTCAACAATTCAAAAGTTTAGAGCCGGGTCAATCAGTCAATGGGCACTGGACCTGAACTGTGACCATTTGACCAACTGAACAGGTGTTAGCGCCTCCTAGTGTCAGTTCAAAGTTTAATGACAGATACGCCAATAGATGATAAACTATTTCTGTTTTCAGGGCTTTTTAGTGAATTCTGACAGAATATTGTGCACATTTATTAATGTGATTTGTTTGTTCATTTATTACAGAGGGAAATATTTAAACTAATTATTTTTAAAAATATATATATTATTTATTTGTGTGTTTGGAAAATTTTGACACTGTGTGTATTTATTTATTTGTCTATCTTTATGAAGGAAAAATTTAACATTCAGATATGTTTGAGATATTTTTTAGTATGTTTAGTGAATTACTGAATATTGTGCTAATGTATGTATTTGTTTGTTTATTCGTGTATTCATTACAGAGGAAAATATTTTAAGATATTATTTAATAATATTTGGTATATAGTGAATTTTGCCAGAATACTGTGTGAATTTAATTTCACTAAATTAAATTAAAATTTAAGAAAAATTTAACTAATCTAATATTATTTCAAAATACATTGTCAAAATATTATTTATTTTATTCATTCAATTATTATTTTATTTATTCATATACCTTAGTAGAGAATATTTTAACAAACTACTTTAATTGTTATTCAAATAATTACTGAATTTATACATAATATTTTGTCAATTTGGTTAATTTTCTCTGCAAAATAGATAAATATTGCTCTTACTACTTTATTTAGTATATTTAGTGAGTTTAGGCATAATGTTTTATTTATTTATCTATATCTACCTTTGCAGAGGGACATAACATAGCTTAAAAAATTTGGTGAATTTAGACATATAGGCTAGTGTAAACTATTTAGTTTTTCATTCGTTCATGTATTGTAGTGCAGAAACTAAAATGCAATTTACAAACTTCTTATTTGCTGAATTGATGTTGTGTGTTGTTTATGATGCTGGAAAATGCTAAAAAGTTTGTTTTGAATGAATGAAGTTTATATTCATACTCCCTCATCATGCACGAGAATCCCAGCAGACATTCACACCTCAGCACTTCTTCTGTTTCTTCCTTCGCTCCTCCGCCGATACCAATCAGACTCTTAAGTGGCTCGTTACGTTTCGTCTGCTTCCCTGAGACATTTGTAGCTCATAAATATGTATATGTGTGTAGAACTCAGTCTGCAGTCCAAGCGTGTAGTCAGATGTTTGATGGATCTGTGCGAGGGGAATATCGGACGTTGGGAGTTGAAGGCGGGCGAGATTGAGGGCTGAGATCGGGTCAGACGAGAGGAAGAATGAATGACTTTCCAGATCCAGCCAGTCAAATGTGATGCAGCATGGATCTTGTAGAACGATAGTAAGATTTGTCTTCCAAATAGCCGGCGTCCGTGAGCAGAATGACTGCTCGTGGGCTGGAATGAGCAATCGGGAGTTAATCCTAGCTTCAGCATGAGGCGAGCGGCCAGGACGAGAGCGTTTATCTTGAGGTCGGAGAATGAATTTATTCAGGGGAATGACTCTAGGTTTTTTTGGAGTTGGAGCCGAACACAAACAGAGCAGAATCCTAATGTCCGTGTTTATACTGCGGGATAGTAATCTGATTAGCTCTATTCTGTGCTGCTGATGTGATTCAGCACCACTTGCCTCAAATCAGCCAATCGCAATCTCAACATAAAGGGTAATTTCTGCTCTCCAAGAAGCATTTTCTTATTACCGTGTCTGATTTGATTGCCCTATTCAGCCGTTCAGATTCTCAGAAACGCGCTCGCTCGTTGGCGACTCTGATGGCAGCCGATGACAGAGTTGATTAACATTTGGAGCATCTTCAGCTCGTTAACGTGACTGGCGCTTTTTTTGAGGCGACTCAACACTTTGCTCAGCACCTGAGTGTGTTACGAGCACAAAAACAACCTGTGTCAGGTGTGCTTAGCAGGCTGACACAAATATGTGCTGTGCTAATGTTCCCATTAAGTTATGAAAATGTTATTTCTGTTGTTCTCTGAACATTCGAAAACATCCAATTTTTGGTTATACATACATTAAGGCAACATTCCAGTTTAGAATTTTGCAAACTTTATGACAAGGGCGTCGAATTTAGTTGGGACTCTATGACGTGTCCCTACCAATATCCAGCGACTACTAAAGTGTCTTAATTTTTTATTTTTTTATTAAACAGTATAAACATCAAACCATTAAGACAGTACAGTTATAAAACAAAACAAAGATGAAAGATGGAAAGAATACACAAAACAGATATTTTTTTTAATGTATAACCACAGTTTTATTTATATAGGCTACCATGGTTAAAGCATATGTATCATATTTATTAAATTAGCTTTTGTGGATGATGGTGGAAGAGCACTTCATTTGCCAGAATGCACCATCTTTGTTGAAGTTCAAATTACAAATCAACTTTTTATGTGTTGTGGTCAATTCAAATCAAACTGAAAAAATTGAATTTTGCACAATCCAGTGTGATTGCTCCATAGGCTATATTTTCCAATGATTGTCTCTTTTTATATCAGTCAGAAAGTTTCTTCATGTTTATATAGGCATTCTTAGTCTGGCTAAGAACAAACCTGCTTGTCAATACCTGCAGGTCATTTGAGCTGAATGTTTTGCGGTCGTGTTGTTTTAGAAGTGCCCAGCATCAGTGTGAGCAGAGCTCTCTGTTGTGTGAAGCGTCTGTCCTCAGATCTCTATGATTGTCTGAGATGTGTGTGAGGTGAACACAGCAGACATGAGGGCCCTCTTCCTCTCCGCTGGTCTCCAGATCAAATCCAGCACAGCAGAACAAATGGAGGCGCATTAATGAAGTCCTGCAGGCTGTGGATGGATTCTGTCATTGTCTGCATCAGGCTTCAGTTCCTCCTTTCTTCTCCTCTACAGCTGGAGCTTGTTGCTATGGAAGCCCTGCTGGATTCAAAGCAAATAAAGCTCCTCGGTTTGCTCTCAGAGCTCCTCATCACCTCACTGCTCCTGTCGTCCTAAAATTAGATTCGAAGAATCAGCTCGCTTTCACTTCATGGGAATTGAAATGACAGGAAAATAAATACAAATGTAATTCAGAGAAATTCTTCAGAGGTTATGCATTCTGGGAAATATAGTGTTCTTCAGCTCTGAAAAACAAAAGTGAATTTATTAAAGCTATATGTTTATATAAGTTTCAACATTCTAATTTTAATCTGTATAATTCTGCATTCAGTTTGCTACCTCTATTGAAATTCAATTCACCTGAAATTTAAATTTCAGTTCTGAATATGACACAATAAAAAAAAAGTTAAATGTTAAAATGTTAAATTACATATCTTTTATTTTTGTATTATTTATATACTATTATGGTATGATATTTTAAAATATTTGATCATTTATCCAAGTAACATATGTTTATTCATTTTTTTATTAATATATAATTTAGCCTTTTTAGTTTTTTTTAGTTTGAATTTGAGATTTTATGTGCTTTTGTAATTTTCATTAGGTTTTGTTATTTTAATAATATTTATATACTATTATGGTGTTTATTAACATTTGATCATTTAAGTTTATTAATATATAATTTTATTATATATATATATATATATATATATAATTTCAATAAAATTATATATTGTTTTTTAAGTTATATATAAATTATATATAGTTTAAGTTTTCGTTATAATTTTAGTTTAAGTTTATACATTTTATCATGTGTTTTTATTTTCATTAGGGTTTTTACAATATATATCTTTATTTATTATATATTTTTATAATTTTTTTTTGTGTGTCAGTAATTTTAGTGCTTCAACTTTTCAGTTTTTTAGTCATGTGACTCTCTAGTTTCTGTAGTGAAAACTGATGCAAATGTCCAGCTCGCTCCTGTGGGGACGTCCTGTACAGCTTGTCTGAATGAGTGACAGTAACTGAGGGGGGCGGAGCTTAGTCTCCAGGAGCGGATGACAGGCATCAGGCCCGTTTCTGCATGGACACGCTTGACATTTTCAGAGATTTGATTCTAAATGTGCATTTGACATTATTGCTTCTCTAACCATAAAGCGCAAATTATATTCCACGGGAAGATACGCATCCTTTGAAGAGGCTAAATAAGAGGGCGGATAATTAGCGTGTTCTTTGAGCTCTTGAATGGAGACTTCCTCGCAGAGAGTCTCTCCTGGGCGTCATCTGAGAGGAGAGAGAGCAGAAACTGATGGGGTTTCCCTCGGTACAGTTCATACATCTGCACTGTTAGACATTTCAAAGGTTTTTACAGTAACGTACTGGCAACACTCTTGCCAGTAAGTTACTGTATTTGATTTACAGTTGCAAGCTGTACTGTTTTACAGTAAATTACTGTAAAATCAAATTCATCAGTATACTACTGTAATTCGTTCATTTTAATATAGATTTCATTAGATTTTATAATTTTATATAGAATTCATTTTATTTTTACTCTACATGGGTACTACTGGCATTCAATTAAAACACAATAATTACAAAACACAATAATTACAAAATATCAAATTCTTTATTTAAAACATTGCATGTATAACAGTGCATCTTCACCATTTCTCCTGTCGGACGTTTTGCAGTGCATTATGTTGTATCCTCTGGATTTATCCTCACGAAGAATCTTTAGGCAACAGAAACATAATGGGGAAAAAAGACAATCAGAGAGAAGACTATTGTTTTATCAATGTATCCCTTTTGTTTAAACTCAAACTACCGTTTATCGATCTCCTCAAACCCAGCAGACTCCATTGACAAACACAGTCATTTTACCACAAATACCATAGTTAAGCAAGCTTCGTTCAAACGCGACAGAAACGTAAGTAAGTCTCCGTGTGTGGGGTCTGACGTCACATAAAATTCCCATGATGCAAAGGTTATTACAGTTATTTACTGTAAAGGGAATTTGCAGTCTTATACTGGGTGATATACAGTAAATAACTGAAAATTACAGAAATGTCTAACAGTGTGGAGCAGATGTTCATGATGTTTACAAAGCAACTAAAAGAGTGTGTTTTCAGAGATGCCTCTGCGGTCAGTTTTGACTCGGCAGAGTAAATAATTAGTATTATTGGTGGTGTACCGATTGGGAAATCTGAAACCGATATTGGTATTTTAACACTTTCCTTCAGTTTAACTACCACTGCTTATGTTACTTCAGGTATAATCAGTTATGCATTTATATTTGCTTCTTAATTCATTCATTACATCCATTTGCAGCAATAGGCAGAATAACAGTACTTTGCATTGTGACCAGGGTTATTTTAGTTAACTAACTAACCAACCTACAAATAAATAAACACACACACTTACTTTTCCTGAAATTAAATAAAATATAAAAAACATTAAAAAAAAAAAATTATTTCAGCTAGCTGCCAAAACAACTTTTCTAATTGTCGCTTGATCTTCTAAAATAAATAAAACTGAAACTAAATTATTAAAAACGATAGACATATCTAAATAAATAAATACAATAAAAATGACAAAATTACTAACACCCCAATTAAAAACAGGAAAAAAACTAATTCAAAATATTAATAAAAACTATAATGGTGTCTCAATGATGCTCAAATAACACTGATTGTGACTGTTTTCATCACATATTTAACCCCCCAATTCTCATTATCATAATGCAAAGAAATCTCATTACTATATTTTTAAAAGTTATATAATACTGTTATTAAAAACTATATACACATTTAAAAATAAATAAATAATACAAATAACAAAAACCCAACACAGTTGCTAACTTTAAAAGTCAAATTAAAATTAAAACAGAAAATATAAAAATAAAAAACTAATTCAAAATATTAATTAAAACTATAATAGTATTCCAATTATCCTAAAATGTCACTGTGACATAATTTTAATGTCTCATTTTACCTCGCAATTCTCATTATTATAATGCAAAGAAATCTCATTACTATATATATATATATATATATATATATATATATATATATAAATATATATAAATATATATAAATATATATATATATATATATATATATATATATATATATATATATATATATATATATATATAAATAATTTTTTTTTTTTTTTTTTTTTTTAAAGCCAGCGTAGTTTAAATTATACTTATAGAATTTTGGTATAAATAAAATATGCTATGTCTGTACTGCCTTTGATTAATGTTGATTGAAATTTTCAAAATACATTACAAAAATTAGAATTTTGGGGGTCAGATGTGCCACGTTACACATTTTCTGTCACAAGTACACATTTTCTCAAAGTAGTCTGCCAAAAATATCATTTGTAAATGATGTAATTTGGTCTGGACATGATTCTTGGCAGAAAATGTGTTATTCATCCTAAAAACAAAAAGCTGTCAATAACATAAACCTAAGGGTTGATATTGAGCAGTGAATCAGAAAGTTCCTCAGATTTGAATAAGTGTTTATTGGCTCAGAGTTTAAAGGCAGTTCTCAAGCGAAGCCCAAAAGCAGCTTCCAGCAAACCTTTGCAGCTCGTATCAGTTTTACAAACACTAAAGTTTAACAACCAAACAAAAGCCGTGAGTAAATCACACCGCAGGCGGCGAAGGCCCCTGGCAACAAATAAATGTTCCAAATCTCACCTCAGTGTTTCTTCCAGACTTCTATTTATTTCTTAATAGTTCAATTAGTCTTCCCGATTGCAGTTTAATGAATTTCAAATTGATCTTGATGAAGTTGAATCTGATCTTCAGTTGTCTGTCGCCGCAGCAGAATCCCCTCGACGGCTGAAGTGTGAACAGACTGTCCAATGTGGCTGTCGCAGGTTTGTTTGCTTGTGAATTTAATTAACTCACCATTACACGTCGGAGATTAGGTAGCAAATGAAGTCAGATGCATCATAGGCTCCATTTACACTGAAAGGAACAGTTCACCCAAAAATGACAATTAGCTGTAAATGTCCTCACCCTCAGGCCGTCCAAGATGTAAATGAGTTTGTTTCTTCATCAGATTTGGAGAAATGTAGCATTGCATCACTTGTTCATCAATGTATCCTCTGCAGTGAATGGGTGCCGTCAGAATGAGAGTCCAAACAGCTGATAAAAACATCACAATAATCCACACCACTCCAGTCCATCAGTTAATGTCTTGAGAAAACAAAAGTTGCGTGTTTGTAAGAAACAAATCCATCAATTAGACATTTTTAACTCTAACCCATCCCTTCTGGTCAAATTACAAGTCCATAATCCATAATAACACTTCCTCCAGTGAAAAAAGTGGTCTGGTCTGAATAAGGAGAGAAATCTGCACAGATCAAGCACCGTTTACAGAACAATCCAGAACTGCTCTAAACAAATATTTGTGTGGATTTTGATGTCCAATATAAATGTACTGACAGCATCTAAAATATTATGTATTTAAGCTGAAAAAAAAAGTTAAATATTTACATTTTGGGGGGGGGGGGGCAGTGACCCCCTGTCAACAAGCTTGGCCCCCCTAAATTTGGAATCATATTACAGCAAACAATTTTGGGTGAAATGCGCAGTTTGTCCTGTAAACTATGTGTATATATAAAAAAAATCAACAGCTGCTAAATTCAAATCTGCATTCGCTGGCTGGCACAGAGCCAGAGACACGCACGTTTTTAAAGCACTGCGCATTATCGCTGAAACACGCTGTTTCGTCACCGCGCACTGGCTGACTGAATTCTCTGACTAATTCTCTCATCAGAAACAACAAAGTGAAGATATAAGTAAGATGTTGGTTTTGATGTAGATGTAAGTACGAATGTAAGATTAATTTCACAGTGTAAACCGCTTTAGAGATTATTATGGCAGTTTTTGAGAGTGCTTGAACTCGCTGGACTGAAGTGAAAATGTTCTTTGCTCTCTTTTTGTGCTAATTAGTAACTTACAATGTTTTTATTAAATTCACATTAAATACAAAGTCAGTCGTATTAAAAGTATTTTATGGCATGACACCCGTATCTGGTACTTAAGTAAAAAGATGGGCTTTTATGCGTAGTTAATAGATTACAA
Organism: Barbus barbus; assembly: GCF_936440315.1. NCBI lineage: Eukaryota > Metazoa > Chordata > Actinopteri > Cypriniformes > Cyprinidae > Barbus > Barbus barbus. The sequence goes on from NC_136740.1 coordinate 30,957,187, forward strand.
TTATATTATTATAGACCAAATAACAATCTATAAAGGTGCAAAATGCCTTTATTTACACATTTGAGAATCAAGATATTTCATTATATATTTTAGGGATATATCGAATAAAAAAAAATAAAACCACTGCTGAAAAAAAACAATAGACAGCATTACAAAATTAGTAATGGTTTTGTTGGTTATAATGGGACATGCATTGGTTTTACTGGAAACTGTAATGGACTCTGTTGGTCTCTACTGGTAATTGGTTGCCTTCTATTGGTGGCTTGTTAAACCAATAAATCCTAATGGGATATGTCCAAAAATGGTATTTGTAGTGTAAACCATAAAAAAAAAATCATTAGGGACATAAGCATATATCAGTTATACAGTGCTGTGTGTCACATGACAAGCATGAGAGCACCCCCCCCCCCTTTACTCGTGCCCCCTCAAAAATAATGAGTGCATAATGCACCTGACACAACAATACAAAATTATTGGTTAAATAAATGACAAATAAATAAACAATATTTAATTTAGTTGAAATTGTTATAGCCTAGATTACTTTCAGAGATTGCGGTGAGACATGACATGGTGATAAATTACTGATTGAATAATACTTAAAGTAGGTTAAGATGAATTTTAAAATTGTGCCCCCTAAAAGTGGCTCCTGTCTACCCCCCCTCCCCCCATCACCATTTAGACTCCCAAACATAATGTAACCATTTTTAGAGAATATATAAATATTATTTATAAAAGGTAACGGATAGAAAGATATAAGCCTTTAATGAAACTTTTATAAAAATATAGCAATAAAAAGATATTTTGAGCTGCTAATCCCACTCTTGCCTTTAAACAAACATAATATTAAAAAAAGTGCAGTATAAAAAACATGAGACAGACCAGTGCAATCACAATAATTTATTGCAAAAATATATATATATATATATATTTCGTGTGTTCGAGTCTCAGGTCCGGCAGGGATTGTAGGTGGGGGAGTGAATAACCAACACTCTCTCCACCCTCAATATCACGACTGAGGTGAGACTCTTGAGCAAGGCACCGAACCCCCAACTGCTCCCCGGGCGCCGCAGCATTGGCTGCCCACTGCTCCGGGTGTGTGTTCACTACTGTGTGTACACTTGGATGGGTTAAATGCAGAGCACAAATTCAGAGTATGGGTCACCATACTTGGCCACACACCACTTTCCTTTCCATATATATATATATATATATAATGGAGTTGTGTGGATTATTGTGAGGTTTTTATCAGCTGTTTGGACTCTAATTCTGACGGCACCCATTCACTGCAGAGATTCACTGCTATATTTCTCCAAATCTGATGAAGAAACACTCATCTACATCTTGGATGGCCTGAGGGTGAGCACATTTATCAAATTTTCCCTTTTGTGTGAACTATTCCTTTAAGGTCCCTGACGAGTAAAGAATGAACTTTCATGAAGTCGGTATAACATTGTGTTCTGATAAATATCCGATTAAATATCGAGCATGAGTGTTTCACAAGGTCAAATGCACCTCTTCATTCTCTGGTCAAATATTCTGTGTTTTTGTGGTTTTAATGCACATGTTTTCACCAGACTTGTGCCTTTCCAGAATCAATGTATTAATAATTCATGCTATAGTCAGATAGGTGGTTCTGTGGGCCGGGATAATTTATTTTAATAGTGGGAGTACATGACTGATGAAGGTGTCCTGAAACTAAAAGATTTGAATATACAGAATCATCTGGCCCACGCCAGCGTCCTGCTCGAGGCTTGACTTCAAGGTGAGGGAAAAATCGATACTGGAGAAGAGGAGAGGGAAAAGTGTAAATCATGGAAGTTGAGTTGAGAGAGTTTGTGCATGACTGGGTCTGATTGCACAGGCAACACATCTGAGCTTTGTTCTTTGAGGAAAACAAGCCAGAAATACTGATGACTCATCTATGAGATGGATATTCAGAGTTTTGTCTAATAAAATATAGTTCATATGTCAGCCTGGTCTCACAGCTGAAATTTACTCTTACAAAACATACATCTTTTGTTCACTTGGAGAGATGCTGAAACATACGATTTGGATGTTCTTACAACATCTAAAATGTAAACATTACATATTTAGCTAAATAAATGTTTAATATTTACAAATCCTTGATATCAAGATTATTTGATAAAGTTGCACTTTTAACATTTTATAGATACATTTTAGACTCCCAAACCAAAATCTGTTTTATAGAGAATATATATATAAAAAAGTAATGGACAGAAACATGTAAGCCTCCAATGACCATTTTGAAAATAATATAGCATCAAAAATAAAAATTTGGAATGAATGGATTTATTAATTTATTTATTTTCAGCTGCATTTAGTGGCTTATCCCATTCCAACTTCTAAACCTAATATTTTTAATAATTTCTTAAAAATGTTTCATATTTAGTGCAATCACCCTAATTTATTTATTGCAAAATCTATATTATATTGAATACAAAAAATTATTTATAAAATCAAAGGACAGAAATATGTAGGCCTCCAATGACAATTTTAATAACAATATAGCATCTAAGCAAATAAATAATAAAAGAAAGAAAAAAATATATATTTCTTAATTCCTTCATTTGTTTTATTTACTGGCTGTATAATACAGTAGCTAATCCTACTCAACCTCTAAACCTAGTATTTTTAATAATTTCTTGCAATCGCAATGTATTTATTGCAAAAAATTTCAAAGAAAAAAAAAGTAATATGACGACTGAATAAAATCAAATCAAAATAGCAATGCCATGCATTTAAAGATTTGTACATTATGTTTAAAGTTGCTCAACTGTAAATAATTTAAGTAATAGAAGCTGTCAATACATTAATATTGTATGTTTCATTGTGGTAAAAATACACACATGTATTCAACCTCAGTGTTTAATGGAATTGTAGTCATTCCCTCATAAAAAATGTAAATGTACAGTCTTGTTTTTTTTTTTTGTTTTTTTTATTCCTTATTTTCAGATGTGTTGTTTTAAGTCATAGTTTGTAATGTGATTGGTTTCAGAGCAGGTTGCTTTGGTTCAGGATTTGAGCTTCTGTGAAGAAAACAAATGAAAGTTGAGGCTGCTGAACAAGTGCTCAGTCTCTGCTGTGCTCTGTTGTGTAAAATAAAATCAAGTCCTGCACCATTTTTCCTGTTGACATGTTTTCTATTGAAAGTGGAAGTTGGGACACACTCAGAAAAGGTTGAGCGGCCTACAGCGGAAAGCCTAGAATCGCTGCTGGTAATGACTTTCTCTTGCGCTCGCTGTTGTATTGACAGGTGAGCGTAATGCAGAGAGCAAGAGATTGCGAGGAGGGCGATCAGCTGTAATTGGCTCTAATTACTCTGGTGGGTCTGTCTTAATTATGAACCTAGTCTTTTAATTTGGCAGGAAGCATTTAAGTGGATGAGCTTGAAACATGTCCAGAGGAGATTTATTGTTGCTCATATTGTATTGTTCAGGACCAAAGAGACCATTTTTTTGAAAATGTTTATTTATTTATTTTGGAAGAAATAAATACAATAAAATAAATAGTGTGTGTATATATATATGTATATGTATAGTATGTGTATATATATATATATGTAAATATGATTCATTGTATGATTCATTTCAGCAAATGCATTTTTCTCACTTCACACGGCTGCAGTGTTTGATTTAGTTTTTCACTTTAAGAGCACTATACACTCCAACAACATGAAATGTTCTTCTCAAAGTAGCCTCTTGATACCCTCAACATAATGGATCCATCTGTGTTCCAACTCTATCTAAATAAATGAGAGTCTCTGAAGATCTCCAGGCTGTCAGTGAGGAATGAGCTCCTTAAAGTGAAGGTGACCTGAAAGTGATGGGAATTAGACTCCGAAGAACAGCCAAATGAGAGTATCACTCATGCTGTCTGTGTCCTGGAGCCTCTGAAGATGTTGAACCCATAAGAATGAAGACACTTGTGAATTCTTAAGAGTGATTCACACATGAAGCCAGTTGTTTTTAAAGAGAACTGGTGTTTCCAGTGATGTGAAGGAGTTCGCATGATGTTCCCATGATACAGTACCTCATTTTATTGCTTTAATTCAGCCATAAACTATACTGTATGTTTGAACCAGAAACTGATTCCAAAGAAGAACAGGAAGAGCAAATTAGACACGCAACAGTAATAGCACATCAATTTGGGGTGAGAAATTACTCCCGGAAGATCATTTAAAGTCATTATTGTGTTAAATGAGAAAAGTATTAAATTGACATTACAAAAAAGAAGCTTTAAAACAAAATATCATTTATTATACGTAAACCTTTAAGCTTGCATTTAGGATTGCATAAATAATGCTGAGATTGATTTCAATGGGAATTAATGTTTTTTTATAAATATTGAAATTTTTTTTTTTTTTTTTTTTTTAATGATAGTTTAAATATGAAACTGAAATAAGTGAGTCATTCATTCAACGGATTCATTCAAACTGCTGATTCTATCAGAAATGAAGCAGGTGATTCATTATGAACGAGTCACTGAATCATTGACTCTCGATTCGTTCAAAACCAGATTCATTCAGTAACGAAACAGCAGACACACAACAGTTTTGCTGTGGCTTTGTTTGGAACTGTTTTTGTTGACAATACTGACAATGCTGTGTCTAAAATGTAAGCCATTATTCACTTCTTGTTTACTGAACTGTTGTTTAAAATGAATTTCACATTTGCATTGGTGCAGATATTCAGGGGAAAAAAAACAGCACTTTTGCTTGTGTGATACTGCTAAACTGTAACGTATGATATAAATATAAGCCAAAAACCCATACAGGGGCATGTTTGCCCTCATATCTTGAATTTTAGGGGTATATAACCAGTGTTGGGGAAAGTTACTTTTAAAAGTAATGCATTACAATATTGCGTTACTCCATGAAAAAGTAATTGTTACTTAGTGTTATGGAAAGGAATGTGTTATTTTATTTTTGCGTTAAAAGCAATGCATTACTTTTCTAGTTACTTGAAAAAGTAATCTGATTACGTAACTCACGTTACTTGTAATGCATTACACTGTATATGACTACATTTTATATAGCCACATCACACATTCAGTCGTCCTGCATTATGCACATCAGCAACTACATCAATATAAGATGACGTACAGATCTGGCTGGGACGGGCATATTAAATGCATTCATTTGAACTTTTGAGCCGTTTATAGTTGACGGGTTTTGTTAAATGTGCATTTTTGCGACTGTCTTTGGTACTCTGTAGTTTTAACGATTAAAGCAATGGTTTCAACTGATGAATTTGCACATGGTTTGACTTTAAGTATATTAAAAACACCAGATAAGCATGCAAGCATGAGCAAAAACTTGATTGTCACCACACTTTAACAGTATGTAATGTGTCATGCACAGCTTCATTTTGAATACAAACACATTTCTCTCCGTAATCTTCATTTTTTAGTGCAAAGAGAGCTGAATGCAAGCAACATCTTATTAGAATGACATTTCATTTTTACTTCCAGCATGACCCATTCGAGCTCGGGCCAGTTCCACATTGCACTGATAACATTATGACTCCCAGCAGTCGGACACCAGCTACAACCAACAAAACCACGATCTGCCGACCTCCAGAGAGAGAACGTCTTGGTTGGAGATAGATGTGATGTCTACTCTATAATAGGTCAATTTTGATGATCACTGAGGGCTAATTACTGTCTTTAATCACAGCCCAGTTTGTGTGGATCTCTCTTACTCATTTAAGCATGTTTTTGCTGGACTGTTAGAGTCGCCACATGTTAAGTGATGACAGGAGCAGTAGATCTAACACATCCGTCGACGTTTGCCAACACCTGCCTGACAGTTTAGCGGGAATCAAGAAATCACTTGGTTCACTATTTCTCACACATTCACTAGTGCAGTGACACTAAAGCGCTAAAGTTGCACATGAATGTAAGACTGTTCTGTCTGAAACCTAAATACTGCCTACTACTTTTTAAAAATAGTGAAAACCAGTATGCATTATTCCACAATTGTTTCGGACAATTAACGTTAAATAGCCTCATCATCATGTTGCATGTAAATGACAGCTGCCTGGGAAATTATACCTACAGAAATTAGTGCTTAATTTATTTTAATGTATAGATTCAGTAAGCATGAATCAGTACAATAAATCATTATATTCAAGTTTTGATTTTAAAATCATCGGAAAATTATGTGGGGAACATTTTGTGGTGCTGTATGAAAAATTGAACTTTTGATAGCTATTATTTGTTTTGACTGTTTAAGTTGAGTAATATGTCTGACTAGAGGAAAAAATATATTCCACATATCAGAATAAACTGCCATAATTAGTCAAAATTAACTAAATATTTATTTATAATTAAATTGTAACACACACACACACACACACATATATAGTATTTATATATGTTTACTATATATTTAGTTATATATACTTCTAATTCCAACTCATGAATTGAAAAGGAATGATTGGAAATTAAAAATGTATATTCTGTATTTGTGTCAAAAAAAATCTCAGTTTGATAAAATAATGAATAAATAATACAGTATGTCAGTGGTCGGCAACAGGCGGGCCAAAAGTGGCCAACCAGCACTAATATCTGGCCCGCTCCAGCAGCCAGATTATTTTGATAGCGGCTGGTTCTGAAATAGATCTGTCATGACAGCAACAGTTACTCACAATCAGAGTACGGGAGCGCAAGTGGAGCGGTGTGATTTTGACTGGAGCAAGGAGTGGATTTTTTAAAGGTCGGAGTGTCACGGTTTTCACTCGCTCCAATAGCGCTCCATCACGAGTACAATTCATGCCAACGACCCGTAATATAACTGCATATTTAGCAAGAATTCACATGTTAAACATATTTAGCTAGCTAAATAGAAAAGAATCACTCAAATCAGAAAGAATGTGAAGGCTATGATGACTGCAGTGGACATAAGCGGGAAGTTATATTTCTCAAGGAATTTATTTGTTCCTTCTGAATATTTTCAGCTGACAGCTGACTTTTTTTCCTCAGAATTGCGTGATATAAAGTCCTAATTCTGAGAACATATGTATTTCTTCCCCCCTCAAAACTGGACTTTAACCTGCAATTCTGACTTTATAACTCAAATTGTGAGTTTGTATCTCTCAATTCTGTGAAAAAAAAAAAAAGTCAGAATTGTGAGATAAAAAGTCACAATAACCTTTTTAAAAAATGTTATTCAGTGGTAGAAACGGGCTTCCATAGAACTGTGATATTTCAAACATAGCCTACTGAAATACTTTAGACGCGGAGCGGTGTTTCTGATATCAGTGAGGGCGGAGTGATTATTAAATGCTAGGAGTGCGGAGGGGAAATTGTTGATCCTCCACTCCGCTCACATACTCTGATCGGACACCGCCACACTCCACTCCGCTCACATACTCTGATCGGACACTGCCACACTCCACTCCGCTCACATACTCTGATCGGACACCGCCACACTCCACTCCGCTCACATACTCTGATCGGACACCGCCACACTCCACTCCGCTCACATACTCTGATCGGACACCGCCACACTCCACTCCGCTCACATACTCTGATCGGACACCGCCACACTCCACTCCGCTCACATACTCTGATCGGACACTGCCACACTCCACTCCGCTCACATACTCTGATCGGACACCGCCACACTCCAGTCCACTCACATACTCTGATCGGACACCGCCACACTCCACTCCGCTCACATACTCTGATCGGACACCGCCACACTCCACTCCGCTCACATACTCTGATCGGACACCGCCACACTCCACTCCGCTCACATACTCTGATCGGACGCCGCCACACTCCACTCCGCTCACATACTCTGATCGGACGCCGCCACACTCCACTCCGCTCACATACTCTGATCGGACGCCGCCACACTCCACTCCGCTCACATACTCTGATCGGACACCGCCACACTCCACTCCGCTCACATACTCTGATCGGACACCGCCACACTCAACTCCGCTCACATACTCTGATCGGACACCGCCACACTCCACTCCGCTCACATACTCTGATCGGACACCGCCACACTCCACTCCGCTCACATACTCTGATCGGACACCGCCACACTCAACTCCGCTCACATACTCTGATCGGACACCGCCACACTCAACTCCGCTCACATACTCTGATCGGACACCGCCACACTCCACTCCGCTCACATACTCTGATCGGACACCGCCACACTCCACTCCGCTCACATACTCTGATCGGACACCGCCACACTCCACTCCGCTCACATACTCTGATCGGACACCGCCACACTCCACTCCGCTCACATACTCTGATCGGACGCTGCCACACTCCACTCCGCTCACATACTCTGATCGGACGCCGCCACACTCCACTCCGCTCACATACTCTGATCGGACGCCGCCACACTCCACTCCGCTCACATACTCTGATCGGACACCGCCACACTCCACTCCGCTCACATACTCTGATCGGACACCGCCACACTCCACTCCGCTCACATACTCTGATCGGACACTGCCACACTCCACTCCGCTCACATACTCTGATCGGACACCGCCACACTCCACTCCGCTCACATACTCTGATCGGACACCGCCACACTCCACTCCGCTCACATACTCTGATCGGACACCCCCCACACAAATGTGGCTTTTTGTTAATGACTGTCGCAGGATTTTACACAGAGTAACAGCTCAATACCAGTTACAAAATACACTGTAACAGTCTGTCACAGGCAATTCTGGTTGCATTTTTCATTAATTAATATCTTACATTATCTTTTGACTATGCTCTGGTCCGCCATGTAGTTGTGAAAATGTATTTTGGCCTGATGCCAAACTTACTTGCTGACCCCTGCATAGACCCCTATGTACTATGCAGAAATAGTGAGGGTTGAACGCCGGCATGCTATTCTGAACCCAGCTGTGAGTTTCCTGCGAACAGACTTTGTCTACACACTACAGATCCTCTTGTGGCTAATCATATTAGCACATTCCTGCATCGCCTCTCTTCCAAACCAAACCGGGCAGAACGGTGTCTAAATCTGTTCCTGTTCCACTCAATGCTTACCAGCCTGTGAGGTACAGAACAGCACAACAGTGCTGTGTCTCTGGAGCGCTATAGGAGCTTTCAGCGTGTTGTATTTTTAGCCGCAGTAATTTTATTCATTATCTCAGCACAGTCCATTTTTGTGCTACTAACAATAGCATCTCTACAGCAGTCTTCCTTGTGCGCTGCCTGCCAAACGTGCAGGAATTAAAATGCTAATTTGATGCCATTAGCTTGACAGTGCAGCCATTACCCATGACCACACCACAGCCCAGAGGTCCGGCGGTTACAATAACGCAACGCACCTGATTGAAACCACCGGCTATTATGGAGTGCAGAAGTGAAGGGTAATGGACAGGTTAAAGCAAAGTCTGGCTGATTATGTTCTTTCAGTTTTCCCAACAAAATCCTGTCACTGTAGGGGGAAAAAAGACAAAAAGAACATTCATATTGCATAACATATTCATTTTAATATGAATCACCAGAATGTTCATCCAAAAATGAAAATTAGCTGTAAATGTAGTCCCTCTAAGGCCATCCAAGATGTAGATGAGTCAGATTTGGAGAAATGTAGCATTCCATCGCTTGCTCACCAATGGATCCTCTGCAGTGAATGGGTGCCGTCAGAATGAGAGTCCAAACAGCTGATAAAAACATCACAATAATCCACAGGTAATACACACCACTGCAGTCCATCGGTTAATATCTTGAGAAGACAAAAGCTGAAACAAATCCATCATCGAGATGTTTTTAACTAAAATACCAGTCCATAATTCATAATAACATGCACTTCCTCCAGTGAAAAAGTGGTCTGGTCTGAATCAGGAGAGAAATCTGCACAGATCAAGTACAAAACCAATCTGTGGCTGGATTTTTCTGTGAGGGACAACAGGAGATGGACGTTTTCACTGGAGGAAGCATTATTATGGATTATGGACTTTTGGCCAGAAGTGACAGTTTAGAGTTAACACATACACTGCTTTTGTGTTCTCAAGACATTAACTGATAGACTGGAGTGGTGTGGATTATTGTGATGTTTTTATCAGCTGTTTGGGCTCTCATTCACTGCAGACGGCACCCATTCACTGCAGAGGATCCATTGCTGAACAAGTGATGTAATGCTACATTTCTCCAAATCTGATGAAGAAACAAACTTATCTACACTCTCAGAAATAAAGGTACAAAAGCTGTCACTGGGGCGGTACCTTATCAAAAGGTACATTTTTGTACCTATTAGGTTCAAATATGTACACTTTAAATACTAATATGTACCTTTAAGGTACCAAAATGGACCCTTTAGATACAAACATGTACCTTATGAAAAGGAACCGGCCCAGTGACAGCTTTACCTTTATTTCTGAGAGTGTATAGTACATCTTGGATGACTACATTAATTTTTATTTTTGGGTGAATTGTTTTTTTTTTTTTTTTTTTTTTTTTTGTGCCATTTAATTTAATCACTCTTTATAATACCGCACTGTTACAGAAAGTAGAGTGAGAGCCATTCAATAATTGTGTTTTTACAATGGAAAGACACTCTCATACACAAACATATTTACCCACAAATACCTGCTTAAGCGTTGTAGCTTGGGATTTGTCTGATTTCTGACAGGGTAATCCTTTTAAACCTTCTCTTAATTCATGGTTGTTTAGCGTGCTTTCCTCAAACATGTTCTGTTTTGCCGCTGTGAATTGTTCAGCTGCTGATTTAAGATGGAAATACTCTCTGTGTGAGTTGGGATTACTTTCGTTTGGCTCACAGGGAAGGCTTGTGTTTTTTGGATAGTCCTTTCTCTTGGTCTGACACGTCGCTCTGAAGCAGGCTGTGATAGATGACTGCTGTCGTTCTTCTGTCACACTAATCGAGCTGGAAGCCTCTTTAGATATCAGATGCGAGTGTGATTTAAGTGTGCTGTTGATCAGAGCATCAATGAATGGATTGAGGAGGTGATTAGACTCGATGGGTCTCTGCTATAATTCTCTTATCATCTACTCCAGAGGTTCTGCTTTCTTCCTGTAAGTGGCTGCAAGTCAGTAAGGACTCTTGTCACCTCAACTCCTTGCAAACTCAAGTGATAGTAATTATGCTGACATATTATGTCTCCTAGGGCCACTCCTGGCCTTTGACTCTTAATAGTCTGTATTATAGGACACTGCTAACAAAAACAACATTTTTCATGCAGTTTTTTTTTTTTTTAAGTTTTATTCTATGTAAACATGCATAAAGGTGATATAAGCCAAAATTTATATAATTGTATTTGGTATAGTTTTGGTTTTACATTTTTATGGAAACATATTTAAAACACTGAAATAATGGCAGACCTATCAAAAATTAATTCTCTTTTCTTTTCTTTTCTTTCCTTTTTTTTTTTTTGAACGGTAGCTAATGAACATGGATGAAACAACTTTAAGACGTTAAAGGTAAATATAAAACATTAAGGCCTGGTTTCACCGACAGGGCTTAGACTAAGCCAGGATTAGGTCATAGTTCAATTAGGACATTTAAGTCATTTTTATAAACATGCTTAGAAAAAAACATTACTGGCGAGTATATATTTAAAGGCACTGATATATTTTAAGAACAGTCAGTGCAAGTTTATTTCAGTTGAAACAACTCAGACTTTTAGTCTAGGACTAGGCTTAAGCCTTGTCTGTAAAACCAGGGGTAAATGTAATAATTTGCATTAGCAACTAAGACAAATCAGTTTCATTCAGTGAAGGATTCATCAGACTAATTCAAATCAGTAACATCAATGATAATGATTCACTAAAATAATTAAATCACGTTGTTCCACACATCCAGTCTGTATTTACAATTATTTACATTTTACTAAGCTCCACTAGAAAAAAAAGAAGAAAAACAACTTGTATCTTTCAGACGGAATTAGTAATATCATTTCAGTAGAGTCAAATGTTGATGATTCAGATACCACTTTAGTTTCATTCAGTGAAGGATTCTTCAGACTAATTCAAACATCAATTAAAATGATTCACTAAAAGAACCGGTTCAAGTGAGTCATTTATTGATCCATACAGCCCAAAAATGCTGGGTTGTTTCAACATTTGACGGAAAACATTTACATTAGTAATAATTGGTATTTCAGTGAGTCAGATGTTGATTCAGTAATTACAATATTTTATATTTTATGAACTTTCAGTAGCCAAGAAATAAAGAGTTATTTGAAGTTCATTGAAGGATTCATACCAGTGAAAATAATTAATTTAATGTGAATCAGACTACATAGCGCTGTTGTGTTTGTTTTGGCGTGTTTGTCGCGAGGACTGGACAACTCAAACTTATATTAGGTCTTTTTATCTTATCATATTCAGTTCAAAGTCAGAATGCAAACTATCTTTCATAACTATCATTCATAATATGGTTTCTTTTGCCTGCGCTTGAGATTTAGCGCCTCAGAAAGCTCTGGCATAATCACCAAAGAATGGATACTCGCATATTAATTCCGGTTGATGTATTTTTTTCGGGTAAATCGCTTTTACCACCCACACCTGCATCAGATGGATATCTTTCTTTATTATTATCTGTGGATAAAAATGAGATGTTTTGCAGAATATCAAATCTGGTCTTTTCAGTACAACACAGTAATACTGTTACACAAGCCTGTAAAAATATAAAAACACTATGAAAGTAGTTCACGTGACTTGTGTGCTGTATTATTAGTCTTTTGAAGTAAAACATTTTCTTTTATGGTGTGCTTTTTCAAACCTGGTTATTTTACTGAAGCATTGCATAAATGTTCTGAAAAGTTGTTGTGTTTCCATGGAAGGATATTAATGTTTACATTTTTTGATGTTGAACTGTACCTTTAAATAATGTCAGACTTGTACCTTAAATTTGATCTGAGTGACTTAAAATGCAATCATTTTGAGATTTGATTTGATTTGCTTTGCAATGGGAAAAACAATTCAGAGTGGTCTTACTGAGAAAAGTTCATGTTGCACAATTGCTATTATTCACACGCTCTTCATAAATCAATAGCCTCCTTTGACTCGAGCAGCGGGAAACATTGTCTAAAAGTGCTTAATAGCGGTCTGCCCTCTCTGCCCTGGCCACAGAGATCTTGGCAGTTTCCCCGCAGCAGGAAAGCACTGCGGCGTTGAATACGAGTCACTGAGCGACACGGCCAGAGGTCACGGCCGCATGGATTCCAGAAAATACACTCTTTGAGATGTGAATGTACTTTAAAGCGGTCATGCATTTTTATTATTTAATTTTCTTCTGAAGGACCATTTATTGTGGCAGAACAGGAACAGTTTGGTTTTACGTGACTATTTTCTATACTCTTTCTGACCCTCAGAAATTGAGTTTTTGAAAAAATATTGAGCCCTAAATTTAAGATTGATGTATTTGAATTGCATATAATATTTCCATCCATTTGTCAGTCATGCATAAATGCAACAGGTAAGATTTCTGCACTAAAAAAAAACAAAAAAAAAACCATGGCATAGTTTATTATTAACTATTTGAATTTATTTGATTTTGACATTTATTCCGAATGCATTTATTCAAATTGCTTGGAGTCAGCAGAAATCTGTTCATTGTGAAAACTAAATTCATTCAGCTGAAAAGTATGAAAATTGTTAAAATATGGCTATAGGTGTGGAACAAGCAATATTCAGTTTGCTTAAATGTATGAGATTTGAACAGATTGGATTTATTGATGATAAATATGTAAACCTGATTATTGTGTTTTTGAAACGCATTGTTTATTACCGAAATCTGATCCGTTTCATTTATCTGACAAATATGCATCACATTCAGTTTATTGTTTGTTAAAACTGTGTAATTCAAATGGATGGAAATTTTACATTTTAATTTTTAAGTTTTGGCCTAGGTAGTACAATTAACTGCTTCATCTCAAACCTTAAGGGAAATTTTGATTCCTCATAATTTGGCCCCTTTAAAATATTTTATTTTGTTGTTTTCCTCTAATATGAACTAGCAATGGTTCTCAACTACGATTTAGGTAAAAACAGCCTTGAAGTATGAACATGACCTTGTTATATCACCATACAGCATGCTGGAAAATGTTTTCCTCAATTGCTAATCTCATTTGTAATGTTTCTATGACACAAAGATGAGTTTCTTAATTTTGTTTGTTTCCTGCAGAATGGAGAGGCGTCTCTGTTCGAGGTGAACATCCGTTACGTTGGCGGACTTCTCTCTGCGTACTACCTGACGGGAACTGAGGTAAGATTCAATCTCATCTGTTCTTCTCGCTTAAGTTTGACTCATTTTAATGTAATTAGTTGGAACAGGAGTTCATGTTTAAGTTACAGTGAGATAACGTATGCGTGGTTCATCTGAAACGGGCCAAGTTTTGAATCCCGAGGGCATCATATTAAAGTCGAAAATGAAATAAAGGCGACACTCAGAGTCGTGAGTCAGCCTAATGGACATTGATTTTCAGTCAGAATTAGTCAAAGAGGAAGACAGATGCTCTGTGTTTCCTGAGTCCATCCATCTGTGTTTATAGGTCTGTGTCAGATGTAGACACACGTGCTACATATACACATCAGATGAGTCGTTTTGATGTTTCATTGAGCACTGAGATGCTCAATATAGACATATTTGTTTGAGAGATGGGAGCATGTAGTAGGAATAAAATGTCATTCTCCATCATTTTTATTAGATATTTATTTTTAGAACCAGTACTGATGCCGTTTATCTGTATGGTCAATAACAGATATGCAGAACCGATATTTATTTACTGTTTTACTTGTTTTTGTTTAATTTCATCTTCATGTCACAACAATAAAAACATAGCATTTTTGAATTAAAACAACTGAAGCAGCAGCAACATTAATACAAAAGGTGAAATAAATTGACGACAGTCTAATGTTTTTAAATGGAGAACATTAATAAATGTGAAAAGTTTTTGTAGTTCCTCTTTGGATAAAAGCCTCTGCTAAATGCATAAATGTAAAAATGTCAAGGGAGGCTATTAACGTTGCATAAATGTAATCATAAGTTGAAAATATTGGTAAAATATGTGTAAAACTGATTATCGGTTGATCACTTTGAGCTTTCTTCAGAGTTCTAGTCATATAGTTACTGTATTTTTACTCCAAACTGTTGGCTGTCATAAACCCTAGTTATTTGGAAAATGAACTCTGAAGAATTTGACAGACTTTGAAGGTTTATTCAAACATTATATAACTGAGACATCAATAACAATAAAAAAAATTAATGCATGTATATAATGCAAATATAGTACTTAAAATGGTACTAAAATGCTCTTCTCTAGAATTGATTATTTTTTAATTGTTTTTTATGCTTTACATTAACATGTATTTTATTTTTTGTGGTAAATTTATTGGTAAATAATTGAGTGTAACTTCAGCACATTCGAGCAGATTATTTTATTAGGATGACCAGACAGTCTGTATTTAATGTTTGGTCCATTTCATCTTCGTATCTCAATAAAAACACAGCATTTTTATTATAACAACTGCAGCAGCAACAATAATATAAATAATAGGCAAAATAAATTGACAAAGTCTAATGTTCTCAAATGGAGTAATATGAAGGGAGACTACCACCTTTGCATAAAAGAAATCATTAGTTGAAAATATCTGTAAAAATGTTGGTTAAACCGATTATCGGTTGATCTCAAATTCACTTTGAGCTTTCTTTAGCTGAATTGAATTAGCTAAGGTTCTTTTTCATTCCTTTTTTGTGCTTTACATATACATTTATTAAATTTTTGGGTAATTTGACAGTTGCCTGGATAGACTATAACTTCAGCACATCTGAGCATATAGTTTGTATGTAATTTAACTGTTACATTCATCTCTGATGGATGTGGACATAAACAGGATCTGGTTATGATGCTTCTGCTTTAGTTCTGCACTTCACTGGAAGTGTGCATGAGTTTCTGCCTCCGTCTCTCACTGTTGATGGAGTTTGTTGTCCACGTCTCTGATAAATCTCTCAGGAGAGCTCAGCAGTCTGCAGTGATCTATCCCTGCATTCATGTACACTGGGAATCCATTATGCATGTGTGTTCAGGATGTTGATTTATCTCATCCGACTCCTTCCCTGAGTTTCCGGGGGTTACACCCCATGCAGACAAGGGCGGGAGATTGGAAAACCCACTTTTTGCGAAACGGCCACGATGGTGAGGCATGCGTAAATCACGCCGACAGCATGAGGTAGGAGCTTTCAGAGAAATATCACAGGGCTCCAGCTGCAGCTCACAGCATGATTTACAGCTGCAGAGCTCCATTTCTTCAAAGCAAAGAGCTGCTCTTGTTGTGATAGCCGATAAAATTGCTTTCTCTCTCTAGGCTAAACATCATGACATAACCGTCGCTATTGTCTCGGTCCTGGATGTTAGTTGTCCTTGACTCTAAAACACTAACTTCAGTCAGCCTGGGACTTCTGTAATAATATACACGTTCTATTAATGTTTTTTATTTTGAATATCCAAAGTTTAACCATTTTTTTAAGGATGCATGATGAAGTTATTGATGTATATTAAAAATATATTATTTTTTTCCTTCATTTATTTATTATCCCTTAACAATGACCATTTTTATTTAGTTAGTTTTGATCTTGGACAACCTGAATATATTGTATAAGGGAATTTTAAAAGTGTGATGTCTAGACATTGACAAGTCATGGAAGTTAAAATCTTAAGTTATTTTATTTATTTATTTTTTTGAATTAGTATAATTTATATATTTATTTTGTCAAGCTCTAAAGTAATTAATAGAGTAGACATGTGTAGGTAAAAATATTATTACAAAATATAATTATTTCTAAAGAAAATTATATTTCAATTTTTTAAATAAATCAATTTTAGCGTTATTTCTGTTTTTATTTTATGTTTAGTTTGTAGTGATTTCTTTATCTTATTTCTTTATTTTTGTTTTATAGTTTATTATAATTTTTTTATGATTTGTCATTAAAATATTATAGCATTATATAAGCCATTTATCAGTTGTCAGTTTTAAAATAATTGCATCCCTACTGTTTGTAAATTAAAGTATAAAATTAATTGTTGCAGTAGCCATTGACATCCATCTGGCTCATGTGAACAATACATTTTCCATTTTATTTCGTTTTTAAAGGTCATTTTGGGCATACTGCAAATGTTTGCTGGAATTTACTCACCCATGAGAAAAAGTCCATCCCTATACTGGCAAACATTTTATTGTCATTTATTAAAATAATAAAACGTAATGTTATCATTTGTCATCATTTTGTGAATGAATAACAGTGTAATGCAATGTAATGTTCATCCCATTATTCCGGCTTCATATTAATGTCTCTACATCAGCGTTCATTACACACTCGGCTGCTCAGTAAAGGTGACCTAAATTGTATTTTCTTCATATGCATGTACTTTACATCCAGCAAAACTCATTTGAAGGTTCACATCTTTTGTATCATGCATCTATATGACTGTAAAAACCAGTGAATTTATGCAAACTACTCAAAAACGACAGACTGGGCTGTAATTTCCCACTCTGTAAATTGTCCCTACACACCATGGCTGCAGATGAATGTCTTCTTCCACTCACCAACAGAACATCAGTCAGCTGTATCGCCCTCGTTAGTATGAAACTGAAGGGCGTTATATTATCTCTGCACTTGTGCTAATTTACTGTAAGATCCCGCAGATATGCCAGGTGACCCGAATGAAGTAAAACTGCCATTTTCATTCATCAGTCGCTTGGCTTGATGCACATCTATGCGTAATTGACCCAGTAGTGTAGAACAGATTGTATTGTTATAATTAGCAACTGGCATAGACTAATGATCTATTGTTTGTGTCTTTGCATGTTTATGTCAGTGTCCAGTACAAAATATCATTATTTTCTTTATCAGTATTTTTGTCTAAAAACAACTTAACATCCTTAAAAGTATATTGCATAAGCTATTTGTTGATTGTTTAGCAAATTTTAAGCCCAGAGAAATATGAAATATGTCAGACACAATTGATGAAGTATTTGTATTAATGCTAAATTTGTTCAAATAAATAAAATAATTAACTGAAAATATTTTTCACTTAAAATAAAACTATCTACACTGTAAAAAAAAAAAAAAAGTTTAAAAGTAAAATGTAAAATTTCAGTCTTCCTACTTTAAAAAATAGTTTAATTTAATGTTACATACTATTAATTGTAAGACTGTATTAATGTTAAAAATTTGTTCAAATAACTATTTTTTTTCACCTAAACTATTTAAAACCAAATATATGAATATATTTTACAAGAAAACAATATTTTAGTGTTGCTACTTCAAAATTTCATTTTTAATTTACTATTACGTGCTATTTTTGTAACTTTGTGAAATTGAATAGAAATTGCTGAGTGTGAATTATTTTGCCACCATTTTTTTCAGTGCAACTTGGATGCATTAATACTGTAATATTGTACAATTATAATAAAATATATACATTATAGATTCATTATAGAGCAGCTTCATTGAATTGAATAGAAGCATAAACAATCGTATTGAATTTTGCACAGAAAGGTACATTCTTGTTCTGACAAGTTTTTTATCATTATGATTTTCCCAACTTTCCAGGAGGACTTAAATGCAACATAATGCCACACCAGCTTCATGTTTTGATGATTTAGCTCTTTGATTCTAGCTCAACAGCTAGGAGGTTAGCGCCATCCTCGTCTATAAGCTATTTATTTGAGCGATTGGATTATTAAAGCCTGTCCTCTCTGCACCTGCAGTATCTTGAAATATTCTGCATATAACCATTACGTCAAAAGCCTATAGCCTATTTTTCTGAGGAACTGCCTGAAGATCAAATCACTGCTGACTGAAGGGTATTAGCTTGTGTCTCTTCGTCATTTATTCACCTCTGTCAGCCCGTGGGATCCGTCTTTACATAAATGTTTTATCAGTCGAGCTGCAGCGATCATATCAAACCATTCAGGATGTCAGATTGACCTGAATAAACATCATTCACGGTTGATTCTCCTGCCGTGAATCAGCTGCTGCATTATTGATACAGTCATTAAATTCACACATACCTGTTCAATTTAGCCTTGTCTTTCTTTTCCGCGGCTTTATTTACATTTCCCTGTTGGTATAACCGCATGTCAACCTGCATTTATTTCCAACCTCCTGCCAGTGTATTCCAGAAATCCTGCCAGAATGCATTTAAAAAGGCCTGCAGGCCATGCATGTTTTGTTTTTTCCTCTACTATATTTCACAAAATCAGCTTTTTGTAAAAACATGGAAGCAGATCGCTATAATCACCCCAAAAAACCAGCTGGATATTCAGAATGAGCTCAATTTAATCTCTGGATGTAATTTTGAGATGGAGCGTGTGATACGGTGTGTCATATTCAAACCGTTCTGAGGAAAAATGGCTGCTAACAAGATCTGTGACTCTTCAGTTTAACCTGGCTGGTAGGAAATGACAGAAAATGAACTCATTGCTCTTTGACAGGTGGAACGAAATCTCTGAACGCCTGTTATTGTGCTTAATGAAGTTACACATTTCCTGGTTCATGTTACTGAAAGTTCTTGCTTCTAGTTTTGCAGCAAGAACAGAATGTTTCACAATGTTGCAATTAGGTTACATCACAGTGCATGATTTTTAAAACATTCTAAAAACCAAGAGCTTCAGTTTATGTATTTAGGTTAAGAACTTGGAACTTTGAGAAAAGTTACATTTCACAAACAGTTCACGTCTCAATCTGCACATCTTGCTGATTAGACATTTTCTTAAAGCAAAATATGATTTCTCATTTCTTCTTTCTTTGATTTTAGGTTGAAAAATGTTCTTGAGAGGTTTTATGAGATTCACCCTACAGTGACAGACAAAAGATTATACAACAGACATTTATAGGGCCCTATGATCTCAGTTTTATTTTCCATTTTAATTGTTCATGTCTAATATGAAATGTATACAATTTCACTTTTTTTTATCATGGATTCCAGTGTATATATATATATTGGTGAGCTATTCCTTCAAGTAGTAAGGTATGAGATGTAATTTAATCACAGCTAATGGGAGTTGTCGTCATCTTTATCCATCTGCATTGGCAGGATGCAAGTTTCAGGCATACAGAGAGTCAAAAGCATTCCAGATTGGACTTCTCTCATTATTATAAAGATGGTCATAAGATGTTCGATCGCCTCTGCAGAAAATGCTGTTTATTAGCTAAAGGACATTGCTTTAAATAATGAGAGCGCTATCGATCCCAGAAGCCTGCGCTCGCAATCAATGCTTTTCCAGAAAGTTGAGCCTTCCTTCCGCAGAAGCGAGTTTGATGTTGATTTGTGGGTCTGGGCCGAAGGCGAGGCGCTCGGTCACCACTGCCCGTAAAATTCACGACAGCCGCGGGATCCAGGGTTATAGCATTTGTCCTCTACTGAACTTCCAGGCAGTTTTGTGGGGCTGCGTCCCGATTCACATACTAACCGTACTATATAGTGTGCAGGAATTACAATCACAGTTATTGAAAACATATTCAAGAAAACTTATTCTGCAGGCGTACAGATGGTATACTATATATATATATATATATATATATATATATATATAAATATAAATATATATAGGACCAATATTTGGATGCGTCTGTGGGTGTGTATTTTTTTTTTATATGAATTTAGATATTGTAACACCGTGGATCATCTGTCTAGAAAGGAAGAATATATTGAATATAAATAACACAGCTGCTGCTACACTTGGTTTAATTTTTTTTTTCTTTTTTTATGTATTCCCAGTTAAAACAAAGCAGGTGTTGAGGCAACAGATGCCCAAATGTTGCTCGCTCATATCTGAGTCCAAACTGCTCGTTATAAAGAGATAAAAGCGTAGGAAGGGCGGAAGAGGGTGAATTATTTTTGATCATGTCTTGTTTTGTCATGCCATGCAGAGAGTGTTCTGTGGATGTCGAGTGTGCTTTATTTAGAAACTCAGCAATTGAAGAACAACTTCATGCCAACTAGGGCCAATCAAAGCCACAGCAGAACTGTTGTGCCTCTCTGATCAACACACAGCAGTGAATCGTTACTGAATGAATCCATGGTTTTGAATGAATCAAGTGGGTCAATGATTCAGTGACTCATCAACACTCACTTGCGTCGCTTCTGAATGAATCGGTTGAATGAATGATTCAATGTCTCACTTATTAAGACAGTGACTTGTCGCCACCTACTGGAGATTTTAATTTTATATTTAGAACATAATTTTATAAAAAAATAATATTTATAAAAAAAAAATTCTAAAGCTACTTAATGTCTTAATGTAATGTTTATTCAGTGCTTTTCTCTAACATAATAATCACTTTAAATGGTCTTTTGGGGGGTAACTCAGATCAAATTAATGTGTACATCAGGTAATTAATTAATTAATCATGTAATTTGCAATCTGTGACATTCATTTGAAAATAATTTTTCCAGTCGTACATTTTGTAATAGAAGATTTCTTAAAAAATAAATTTAGGAGCACAGTTTCAAATGAAAACCATCCTTAAAGTAGAAATGCTGTGCTGCTGCACATTTAACAGGCTCACGATTTCCGAGAAGTTTCGATTTTCCCGCAATACAGCGCATTATTGTCAAGCGATTTGTCATATACTGTTGATGGGTTATGACACGGTTTACTTTATGGTGTTTATATTGCAATATGTTTTATATGGCTGTTAGATTGCATATTTTGTCCTTTTGAATAAGCAGCCTGCAATAGTAAAGCATATACTTTCAAACTAAGAGTGCTGGTGTATCTCGGGTTAGTTTATAAATAAAAGTCCTGCATTATGCATAACTTCTTTTATTATTGGAAATTTGTTTACACAAACTGTATCTGGGATTTAATTTAGGATAAACTCTAGTAGCATCTGTAAGAACGTTATTTAACACATTATTTATTACTAGTATCGGAACAATAAAAATGTAGTGTACTTTCTGGATTCTACTAAACTGAATAATTTTGCTTGCAAATGTCTCCTTATATCCCTTTATTAAAGAAAAACTCATTATTTAATCAACTTAAATTGATTTTTTTTACGCACCCCTAATTATTTTCATCTTTTGGGAAAGCGTTAAGCAACGGGTTAATTTATGCAAATGACTTGATCTGGTGACCAGCTGAGATGTATATGAGAAACCAAATGTTATATACATATGCATTGTATATCATATACATTTTGATAAATAACTCAAAATATGAGTTATCCAAACGTGCATCTAATGGTCATCAGAGATTCATATTTTCTCGTGTCCCATTTCTTCTGATTAACGTGCGTGTCCCTCAGGAATCCTGCGTAAATTACAGCAGAAATTTCTCTCTCGTTCACATTTAAGAATCTAATTGAGTGTGCGTGCTGCAACAACTATTAATTAAGCACATAAAAGCAGCGCGTTAATTTGCGAGAAAGGTTACAAGGCTGGGACGCCGCAATCAATTATATGCTAAATAATGAATAATATTGCACATTTGCTTCCCTCAAAATGACACGTAATTGCTTGCATCTTGCTTTTTCACTCTAAAGTGAGGAATGTCTGTTTGTGCAGGTGAATTAGTGCATTATTATGAAGCTTTCAACATTATGTATTCATTTAGTTTGTATGTGCATTCAACAACCAGTAAGATCAAATGGAGTTGGTGTAGCATCATTAGCTAATGGTTTGTCCTTTGAGTGGACAGTGAGGATATTTAGAAAGGCTCCCAGCGGGTACGGTGTTCAGGATAGATGGGCTGGTGCAGGATCTGTGCTGTAAATAGCTGTGGGTGACTGTAATGTATGGTTATGACGTGGTTTATGGTTGTGTTGGGTATTGGGCTTTGCGGTGAGAATGTCCCTCTGGCTGTATGGAGCTTTAGCGCTCTCCGATCAAGTCAGGGTGGAATTAGAGGAAAGAGCAAGAAAAATATTTATATTTGGTTAAATATAGTGGTTCTTTTGTCTACAGCAAACTGAATATTTAAGTGAATTTATAGAATGCAATCAGTGTTATTTATGTATAACCTATACTACTGCAATACTTATGAATTGGATTTTATTTAATTAAACATTTATTTATGATGGTGCAACATATCAGATTTTTTTTTCATCTAATATTTATATTTTGTTATTTTAGCTTTATTTAAATTAATGGAAATGTTTTTAATATTTTTAGTTAACTATTACAAAACTGAATGTTAAGTGAAAATATTATACAATTGTTTATGCAAAAAATAAGCATATTTATCCTCATAATTGTCATTTTTCGCAACATTATTCACTGTAAAAAAAAAAAAAAAAAAGTTGAGCCAACTTAAAAATTTTAAGGCAACCAGGTTCAGCAGATTTTTGAGTTTTCTCAACTTGTTGTTTTAAGTTTATACAACAAAAAGTTGAGAATCTCCTACAAAAATAAATTGAGAGAACTGAAAAATCTGCTTAAGCTGGTTGCCTTAATTTTTTTTTTTTTACAGTGTTGATATATTATTTAAGCATTTATTTATCATGGTACAACATTTCAAATTTTTGTTGATTTTCAAATTTTATGTTTTCCATCTAATATTAATATTTTGTTTTATTTTAGCTTTATTTAGTTAATGAAAAAGATTATAATAGTTTTATTTTTAGTCAACAATAACAAAACTAAATGTTAAGTGAAAATATTATAAAATTCTTTTTTACTTTATACAAAAAGTAAGCATATTTAATTTTAGCAGCATTATTATTTATCATGGAACAACTCGCATAATTTTCATAGATTTTTTTATTTATTTTTTTTCTCCATAAGATGGTAAGAAGTCTCGTTTGACATTTTAGGTTTCAGAAGGTGCTCATGAGCTGCACTTTTGCACATACAGCATTGATGCACTTTTGCAGAATCTGCACCAGCGTCTAGTCTATGCAGCGTCTGATCCTTGAGTTAGGAACAGAGTCTTTCTGTGACAGTTAGATGAACTTCATGCTGGATTGTGTTGCTGGAGGGAAATCAACTTCGCATTCGTAAAGGTTAAATATGTGGAAGGGAGCTACGGGTTTAGCAGCAGTCTCGTGGCACAGTTGCATTGCTCTTTTAAGGCTGACAAGGAAGGAAACTCCCTCCTCACCACATCTCGTGTTGTTTTGAAGCTCTTGTCTGACCCCTGTAGCTTCCTCGTTGGAGGCTTTCTCAGGGATCAGAGCAACTGTAATTGAAAGAGTGTCGCTCAATGAAATCAACTTCTGCAGCTCCATTTTTTCCTGTAGTTAAAGTGAGCTGGCTTTGATGTGTCGAGTCCTGCAGGGGAAGGAAAACCGGTGTTGTCTTCGATCATATAAATCAATGAGACCCCAACAGCTGTGTGCAATTTCTTAGTAATATTGCGGGGTTTTTTTCTTTCCTATCTCCTGGGCAACAACCTGTGGCCCTGGCCGTGCATTATGTAAAGAGTAACTTTTCATGTGCTTTACTTGTTCTGTCTTATCATATAATAATATATGTGGGAATGTTGCAGGTGGAGGCTATGCATTTGTTCACATGCACATGATTTTCAGGATGCATTTTTATGCATATTTTTACAGAATATAATATTCAATTATTGATCATAATTTGACATCATTCATGCAACAAGAGGAGAACAAATTTGTGCATTTGCAATACCGTTCTTACATAGATTGTCACATGCAATTAGCGTGAAAATGGATTAATAGCCCTGTTTTTGGTAAATCCCTGGTGACTCCTAGTGCATCGTTAAAGGAATAGTTCATCCAAAAATGAAAATTTGCTGCAAGTGTCCTCACCCTTCATCAGTTTCTTCATCAGATTTGTAGAAATGTAGCATTGCATCACTTGGGTGCAGTCAATGGGTGCCGTCAGAAACAATCCAAACAGCTGATCAAAACATCACAATAATCCACAAGTAATCCACACCACTCCAGTCATTTTGAGAAGTAAAAAGCTGCATGTTTGTAAGAAACAGTCCTCTCTCCATATTATAGCTTTCTCCAGTGAAAAGTGGTCTGGTCTGAATCAGGAGAGAAATCTGCACAGATCAAGCATCGTTCACAAGCCAAAAATAAATATGTGGCTGAATTTTGATGTGAGAGACAACAGGAGATGGACTGTCTCACTGGAGGAAGCGTTATTATGGATTATAGACTTGTATTTTAGCCAGAAGCAATGGTTTGAAGTTAAAAATGTCTTATTGATGGATTTGTTTCTTACAAACACACAGTTTATGGCTTTAGAAGGCATTAACCGATGGACTGGATTGGTGTGGATTTATTGTGATGTTTTTTTATCAGCTGTTTGGACACTCATTCTGACGGCACCCATTCACTGCAGAGGATCCATTGCTGAGCAAGTGATGTAATTTCTCTAAATCTGATGAAGAAACAAACTCATCTACATCTCGGATGTCCTGAGAGTGAAGCCTTTTTCAGCTAATTTTAGTTTTGGGTGAATTGTTCCTTTAAGGATCATTGGCGTGCTCAACTCTTCATCAATGCTTTTGCAGCTAGGATACTTAGCAGTCGAGTCAGTCCTCATGTTCTAAATAAATTATAATATTGATTCATAATTGTGCATGTTTTATGATCAAGATTTATGAAAATGCTGTTGCAGTCTGCCAGCTGATGCAGTGAACGCCAAGACGTGTCTATAGCTCATCCAAGCAGATCATCTGTGGGACGATTTGTCTGCCAGAATTGGTTGATTACATCAGCGCAGCCACTACTGAGGTGTTTGCAACATGTATTTGTCTTTCTCTAACAAAATTATCTGAAGAAAACGTCTCATAAGCCACATTTGACATTTGCAACTGTCCCAAAAGAGTTGCAAATGGACACTCATTCCTCGGCTTGGTCAAGCCGGTGTGTTTGCTTGACCAAAAAAACTCAATGCCAATGTGACTTTAACATCTTGAATATTCATTTAATTTGACGGAAACGTTGCTAAACATTCACTAACATTCAAAATTTCCACAGCCTTTATCATGAAATTAATGCCTACTGTTGGTGTCTGAGCTGAAATTCGTGCTTCCTTTTGGGTCAAGGAGAAATGGCTGAAACGCTGTCGGAAGATTTGTTTAGTTTGGCAAATGCTGTTGACTGCAGTGCATGACTCTTGTGTTGCTATGGCAACCTTGAAATAGGAGGTTGAGATGGGAAACAAGCCGAACAAAAGGACCGTGACACATTTGTTGTGATGTCCCTCGTGGCTCTGTCTCCAAATCACTCAATACCCGTAATACAGGACTGGGTGCTTCCACAGGGTCTAGATTTAGTTGTGCTGCATCAAATCTGATTCTAAATGATAAGGAGAAAATAATGAGATAAAATACCTACCATTTCTAAAGTGAAAAAGGGTACTTGTCAAAAGATGCATAACAATTTTCAAATGTTTTTAATGAGGTCTCTTCTGCTCTCCAAGGCTGCATCGATTTTAAGAAAAAAAAAACAGTAAAATTGTGAAATATTATTACAATTTCAAAGATTTGCTTTCTATTTAGATCTATTGTAAAATATAATTTATTTCTGTGATCAAAGCTGTATTTTCAGCATCATTACTCCAGTCTTCAGAGTCACATGATCTTCAGAAATCATTCTAATATGCTGATTTACTGCTCAAGAAACATTTCTGATTATTATCAATGTTGAACACAGTTGTGCTGCGGAATAGTTTTGTGGAAACTGTAATATACTACCATTAGAAATGTATGCTTTTATTAAGTAAATATGCATTAAATTGATCAAAAGTGACATTAAAGACAATTTTATAAATGATTTCTGTTTCAAATAAATTGTTCTTTTGAACTTTGTTCATAAAATAATCCTGAATAAATGTTTCCACAAAATATTAAGCTGCAAAAACTGGTTTTAACATTGATAATAATCAGAAATGTTTGTTGAGCAGTAAATCAGTATATTAGTATGATTTCTGAAGGATCATGTGACACTGAAGACTTGAGTAATGATGCTGAAAATACAGCTGCGCATCACAGAAATAAATTACATTTTACAATAGATCTACATAGAAAACAATTCTTTGAAATTGTAATAATATTTCACAATTTAGCTGTTTTACTGTATATTTGATCAAAGAAATGCAACTTTGGTGAGCAGAAGAGTGTTTTATAATATTTAAAAATCCAAAACATTTGAAGAGTTCTGTACATTTAACATTTTTGGGGTTCAATTTTCTGGCCAAAAAAAAACTATTGCAATTTATTGCTATGAATTTATATATGATGTAAGTCATATTTTTATATATGATATCATTTCACGCTGTCCGCCCCTACCGTACTATATCAGAGCATTTATTTAGCTCGCTGTCTGCTTTATTTTCGTTGTGAGGTGTTGTAAATTTCGAGAATGGCGCAGCGAGTTGCCTTATTTTGGCCCGCTGCAGTGAGGGTTTCTATTAGAGGGTCTGATAAGTTTTCCAACAGCTCGACAGCGAGTAAACAAGACGGACCTCTGGGGTCACAGGCCTGAAGAGACGATTAATTAGAGATTTCATAAAAGCATACAGTGCTTAGGAAGACAGTTAAGAGCCTGAGCTCTAATGGATGGAAACAAAGCAAGATAATGACATTACATGTCCAGTTAAACCGTGTGTGTGCGCGCGTGTGTGTGTGTGTGTGTGTGTGTGTGTGTGTGTGTGTGTGTGTGTGTGTAATTACATTTGAGGGCCCTTGTTTAAATCTTAGTTGTTTGTGTTGAGTTGATGAGGATGGAAGTAAATGGAAACTAAATGAATTCCCAAATTCCCTGCTACACATTTTACATGGTGAACTGTTTATCAATGTTTAGCACTGTTTTCACTTCAGTTATATAAATGAGTGTGTAGCATAATTAATACAGTAAATAACAGTGTTGTTCTTCAATGCCTAAAAACATAGCAGCTTTTATTTAGCAATTTAGCTGCTTTAAAGTGTTAAATACTGAAAAGCATGAAATAAATACAAATGTAAGGTTTGTGGCTTTTATTTCATGTCTCTTTTTTGTTAGATTACTCAAAGGTGTCTAAATTCACTTTAAACACATTTATGCACTTAACATTTCCATTCTCTCTCTTCTGGAAAAAACATTATATAAACAAATACGAAATGTACTTTTGTATGTTGATATTTAATTTATAAACCTATTTTTTCAAATGTTAAAATGTTATAACATTGTATTTTTTTATTATATAATGTACAGTAAAAATTAAAAAGTAAAACAGTATATATTTGATAAGATCTCAGTCACTTCAATACACACACACACATATCATAATTTATCATTTTATTTTTGTTACAGTATGTTAATGTAATATTGTATTTTTATTATATTGTGTCATAGAATGTAACATTAAAAAATAAAACAGTAAATAATTGGTAATATCTTAATAAAATATTTTTAATATACACACATCACAATTTATTATTTTAATATATTTACATTATATTGGACATAAGATGCTATGAAATGTATAAAAAAAATTTTTTTACATGAAATACATCAATACACAAAAGAATATGTGTACATGTAAACAATTTTATAACATATCTAATGTTTTATAATATATTGTAAAATGTATTAATTAAAATGGTAACACTTTACAATAAGTTAGTATATATTAGTTAACTATGCATTAACTAGCAATAGATTTGTTACAGTATTTATTAAAGATTTGTTAATTTTAGTTAATAAAAATACAATTTTTCATGTTCGCTCAGGACCATTCAATAGTATTAACAAAACAACCTCTGATCTTAATGCATTAGTGGATGTTGAAATGTTATTAAATGTGATTATAGAAGTGTATAATGTTAGCAAATGTTGTAAAGCATTACCATTTAAAATTTGAAATACATCAGTGAGTGCACAAAATAAAACACTCTTTTTATATGTAGTTTTTAAATGATGAGCATTTTTACCACGGTCCAGCTTCAAACACTGACCACTAGATGTTTTCCTCATCACTGGAGCGTTCGGATCGAAGGCTGCCCTTTACTCGCTGCACCATCCATCATCAGACTGACACATCCTGTGGTGATATTTCTCCTCTTTGATGAGTTTGAAGTGAAGGGTGTGTTTCCGTCAGATTCAAACATGTATTTGTTTACCTCCGCTTCTGAGTGTTCTTACTGTGAATCATGTCGGCTTAATGACATTAATCAGGCCAAATCAGAGAGTGGCGTCCTGATGAAGCACTCGTGATGAGCGCTTACACGATCTGCTCTGAGATGCTGCGCTGGTGTCGATGTCTCGTGTGTGTTGTGGAGCAGAGGTTTGTTTTTATGGACAGTTTGAACTTCAGTGCTTTTACTATAGTCATTGGTGAAGAGCTTGAGACTGTGCATGGATTGTCATGGTGTCATTTTCTTCAGCTGTCTTATGCTGTATAACTCTCTCCAGGTATTATAGACTCTCCTTGGTGGTTCTGGAATATTATAATTTATAGTTATGGTGTAAAATAGTTTTCTTTATTCATTATATCCAAACAGGGTCGTCACTTAAACCTCTGGTGTTGTTCGCGTGGACGTCAAAAATGACAGAATTTATTTAATTATTTATTTCAATGAAATCAATGTACTTTATTTTAGTCTGATAATGTTTTTAATTTAATATTTTGTATTTAATTTGAGGAGATTTGATTGTATTAGATAAAAAAAATTTTTTTAAATAATTTTGGTGGTAGTAGTAGTACTATCATTGCATTAAGTAATGTATTTCTGTCACAGTTTCTTTAAGTTAAACCAAACTTTTATTTTGTCGGGTTGCTGTGAAGACCTTTACGCTTCTGTCCGTGTATGATATGATGATTGTTTTTCTCAAAAAAACAAAAAACTTGTAAAATGTTCATGAAGTGACTCAAAGCAGTTCTAGAGATTATATTCATGAGTTCATGTACTCGTATATTACGGCGTCAGTAGCCTATGCGTGTAGTAAATGACACCACACAGAGACACGCAGAACATGCAGGATTCATATTTAAATAGTCTTTTATGGTTTAATATTCACAGACACTAGTCCATATCACATTTCGATCTGTACTGACGTACTTTTGATTTTTTGCCAATTTCAGTGACATTCCACTTTATACAGTAAATTCAGAAATCACTGAAAAGCACCAGAGGGTTAAATTCACAGGGCCCTAGACAGCATTTTAAGGGTACGGGTTTGAGTCACTTCTCCCCTGGCACTGATACTGCTTCCAAAAAAATCATTTGATTAACATACTGCACACTGCTTTTCTTTCATTTTCTGTCGTTCCACTTTCTCTCTTTTTATGTCTCTCTTTCTCCCTGGCTCAGTCAGACATGCGGCGACCCTTTTAACTTTGTCCAGGTTTTTCTTCTTCCTCTGTCCTTTAAAGGGCGGTTAATTATGAGCAGTGTTCTGCATGACTAGAGAGTGAAGAGATGCAGCGTGGACTGATAATCCCACAGGTTTATCCTGATACACGAGTCAGGAGAACCACTGCAAGACAAGCACTCGAGAGAATAATGTAGAACACACTCTACAGAGACCTGGTATACATTTACGTGTGTGTGTGTGTGTGTGTGTGTTCATCCATCCATTTCTCTCTTTTGTTCGAGCTATCAATCTACCCATCATCTATCATTCAAGGGGTGGTGATGGCGCAGTGGATAAGACACATGCCTTTGGTGTGAGAGACCCGGGTTCGAATCCACTGTGAGACACCAATGTGTCCCTGAGCAAGACACTTAACCCCTAGTTGCTCCAGAGGCGTGCGACCTCTGACATATATAGCAATTGTAAGTCGCTTTGGATAAAAGCGTCAGCTAAATGAATAAATGTAAATGTAAATCTATCCATCTGTCATGTATCCATCCATGCACCATTCATTCATTCATCCATCTATCCATCCATCTATTATTCTGTCCATCTATCATCCATCCATTCATTTATTAATCAATTGTTCTATCTAGCCATCCATCATCTATCGTCGATCCATCTATCCATCATTATATCTTTTCATCCGTCCTTCCATCATTCTATTGTTTCATTCATCATTCTATCATTCAATCCGTCTATCAATCATTCTATCGATCAATCCATAGATCCATCTTTCTTTCTTTCCATCCATCCATCTGTCCATCTTTTTGTCATTCAATCCATCGATCCATCTTTCTTTCCATCCATCGATCCATCTTTCTTTCCATCCATCTGTCCATCTTTGTCGTTCAATCCATCGATCCATCTTTCTTTCTTTCCATCCATCCATCTGTCCATCTTTCTGTCGTTCAATCCATCGATCCATCTTTCTTTCCATCCATCTGTCCATCTTTGTCGTTCAATCCATCGATCCATCTTTCTTTCTTTCCATCCATCCATCTGTCCATCTTTCTGTCGTTCAATCCATCGATCCATCTTTCTTTCTTTCTTTCCTTCCATCCATCCATCTGTCCATCATTCTGTCGTTCAATCGATTGATCCATCTTTCTTTCTTTCCTTCCCTCCATTCATCTGTCCATCATTCTATCATTCAGTCCATTCATCATTCTATATTTCCATCATCTATCATTCTATCGTTCTATTCATCCATCCATCCAGTGATCGATCGATCTGTCTATCTATCTGTCTGTCTGTCTGTCCGTCCATTAATCTATAGTTCTATCTATCCTTCCCTCTATCATTCTATCAGTCCGTCCATCTGGCAGTGTTTGGGTTTTCATGTGCCATGTTCTGATTGTCTGGAGCCAAGCATCATAAAAGCCTCATTTGAGCAGCAAGAGATGATATGATTTCAAGAGTGCTGAACGACTCAAGCCACCCTGCTCTCCTTTATGTCCTCCTGTGAAAACCAAGCACTCATTAATCTCAGGTGACACCTCATCTGTTTGCTCTGTCTTCCCAACATGCCTCTCTCTAAATGACACAGAAGTGGGGAGTTTTGACCGATGAATCATTTGAACCAAATGAGCTGATTCATGTGAAACTGTGAATGAGCGAGTGTGTTGATTTCGTTCTCAGTCCGCTCAGCTGTAGTCTGACTTCAGCTCAGCACTGTGTTTTATCACTCTACACTGCTGCATGTTGGTAATAGTAGCTTGGGATAGTTAAGTTAGACACGTTGCTACTTTTAGTGTTACTCCCTGAGGCTACTGCCAACGAGGTTGTTTTCCTCCTGCTGTCACTGTACAGAAGTCATGTGATCCGTGAAAGACCGGACAGGTAGCGTGGTCTGGTGTTGAGCTGCTAATGAGCACTTCACGTGCCGTTCATTCACAGCCAAAGACTGCCGTGTTTCTATCCAATGCGATTTACACCTCTGATTTTATTTTTCTGGATTCCATTTTAATGGTTTCATTCCATTTTAATAATCAAAAAATCTAATTAATTATATTCATAAAGCAACTTAATTGGTTTATATTTTTTACACTAATAGGGCCCTATGGAATGTTTTGTTTTTTCACAAATTTTGTATGTTCATTTATTTTAATTTTCCTGTTAAACAGATGAAGGCATAAAATATTAATTTAATTTATCTTTTAATCAAATGAAAATTTTTAGCAAAAAGTTTTGCACAACACCAGGTTCACTATTAAAATTAAAACATGGAAAGAAAGAAAAGTGTGATTATACCTTAAAAAAGGTTAATTGTATTATTGTTATTATTATTATAGTTATTGGTGTTATGATTAATGTTGGTGTTGTTATTATTACCCTCACACATTATACAATAATAATATATTTCTGTCACAATTTCTTCAAATTAAACCAAACTTTTATTTTGAAGGTTTGCCATGAAGACCTTTAAAGGGACAGTTCACCCAAAAATGAAAATTGACATTTACTCACGCTCAAGTTGTTCCAAATCTGTATGAGTTTCTTTCATCTGTTGAACACAAAAGATATTTTAATGAATGTTGGTAACCAAACAGTTGCTGGTAGCCATTGACTTGCATTGTATTTTCTTTTTTTTTTTTTTTCAAACTATGGAAGTCAATGGCTACCGTCAACTGCTTGATTACCAACATTCTTTAAAGTATCTTCTTTTGTGCTCAACAAAAGTGTACACACCTGCTTTTGGTTTATTCATCCAAAATTTAAAATTCTATTTTTATGTCTAGATTCTGCTATTGGGTTTTTGGCGCTGCAGTTGTAGTTCAGTCCCACGCTTGTTACGCTTTCAGACCCAAAGTGTTCCTGATAACCTGAACTGTCAGGAGACTCTGAAGTGACACCTGCTTGAGCGTATAGTATGATCGATGTGGCTGCCGGTTGTTTAATTGCCTTTCCTAACAAACTCAACTGAATTCAGCTCTTGTTTTAGTCGAGGTGAGTGGAATGATCTGCACAGAGAGTCTCTCAGCGGGCTAATTAACAATGTGAGCTGGTTCTGGCCGCTCTGGCTATGTTTGTCAACACCTCGCTGAAGTGAACGCACCGCCGGAGCTGTCAGCGCGATGTGATTGGCTGTGACGGACAGCTGCCACGTTGATGCGCTCCTGCTGTGTATCAGCTCGGGTCAGTCGGTTCAGCCCACATTTCCGGCTGATTGTAAACACAACACAAGATGCAGCAAATGGCCGGGTGAGCCATCGATCTGTGTCCGTCAGCGGGTTTTTGACTAGCAGTGAATGCAGGGAATAAGGAATGCTGCCGGTAATTGGTGCAGCAATCGCAGTGTGTTCAGCATCAGAATCAGACTGCAGCATTGAGACCTGCATCTCTCCGGGCCAGAGACTATCAAACGCATTATTCAGCTTCACCTGCAGGCCTTTGTTTGAGAACACAGCGCTGGACTGAATTCAGCAGAACCATGAATAAGTCACCAGCCCATCGCTCTCCTGAACTCCTGCTGTGTTCTCGCTCCGGCTGGGAGCAGTGCGGAGAAAATCACGTGCTTCATCTGTGCTTTTCTCTTGTTATGCAGAAAGAAGAACTACATGTACTCGGAATATGATAAATTGATAATCCGCAAGCACTTAATTAACTAATCAACTAACAAAGGCACCTGCTATAAATTCTATTTGATATTATTTTTATTGAATTCTTGTTATTATTATTATTAAACATTATAAATTAATAGATAATATAATTAATATTGCCTTGTACTTTAATAATGTTAATAATAATTTATAGATCAATAAATATTAATATTGTGCTTGAATCACTCTTTTGAATGATAATAATGATGAGGATGATGATGATGATTAATTATTAATAATAAACTGTACATAAATTAATCATATTATTAATGTTGCATTATACTTTTGAATAATAATAATAATAATAATGAATTATTATTATCAATAAATAATATTACTATTGTACTTTTGAATAATAATAATAATAATAATGAATTATTAATAATACATTGTAAATAAAAATATTATTAATGTTGCATTGTTGTTTATAATAATTATTATTGTTGTTGTTGTTGCTTTTGCAGCATTTTTTTTAAGCTTCAATAACAACAATCCCTTACTTTAAAATGTCTCCTTGTATGTTCTGC
The DNA here is from genome assembly GCF_936440315.1 of Barbus barbus. Classification (NCBI taxonomy): domain Eukaryota; kingdom Metazoa; phylum Chordata; class Actinopteri; order Cypriniformes; family Cyprinidae; genus Barbus; species Barbus barbus. The sequence continues at coordinate 30,991,614 of NC_136740.1, forward strand.
TGAAGAAAGTAAGTTGTTTTACAGGTATTTACAGGTTCAATTATTGTCTTGTGCAGTTTTGCTTTCCAATGTAATTTTGAGGATGTTTACATAGCCTATTAAATTTGGAAAAGCAAAACTTCAACAACCTTTAATGTTTGCTCTGTAGTTTCTCGTGTTACTGTAGCGTAACTCAGTCCTGCAGTGTTTTGTGTTCAGACGTCTCATCCCTGTCTGTGGCAAAAATCACATTTTCCCCAGGAGTTTTCATCCCACTCCAGCACTTCACAGCCGATCTCTGCACGTGTCCATATTGCTCTTCTGAATTGATTCTGTTGTATGGATTAGAGTCATGAATCATTAGCGCAGGCTTCTCCGCAGACGCTGCTCTGTGCTGCGAAGTATAAAAAGAGGGTATTACTTCCAAGAGCCCTGGGGGTTTTCTAACAGCGAGAGGGAACGAAGGTGCAAATAAGCCTGGCGAGGACAGAAAGGAGGTTGTGCTTGGCCTGACAGCATCAGATTATCAGTCATCTGACCCGGAGAGGAACCACGTTTAAAACGGCCGAGCGAGAGAGAACGCCACAGACGGCTGATAATGCGTGGCTAAGCTGAAAGCGGCAAGGCTTTGGTCTTTGCTTGTATTATTTTTAAGCACAAATCTGTTTTGGCGTTAGATTGGGTTTGACCGGCGACAGCTGCTCGCCTACGGATTTTAACCCACGTTACAGTGGCACACGGATACACGTGTTAATGACTTGTCACCCCAGACGTTTTCTCCCTGCGTCCATCTGTGCCACACAGAGAGTGAAGGGCTTGAGAAAAGGCCGGTGTGACGGTAGAGGATCTGTATTGTTCAGATAGTTGTTAGCTAGTCTAACAAACCAAATGTGATCCATTTGAAAGAAAGTACTTCATTTATGAATCAAACCATCATATACTATACTGAATGTTGCTGAAAAATGAGCATAGGATCATTAAACTTGAGCATTCACTTAATCATCGCCAATACAGATCTGTTTATTAAAATAGGCATTGCAGGACCAATAAATTAATATATTCATTTTAAAATGTACCACTCTTTAGCATGTTATAAAGATAAACGTTATACAAAATAATATATTATTTTCAAAATAATATTTTAATTTTAAAATGCACCACTCAGTAGCTTGTTATAAATAGGATTCCTAAAAAAAAAATAGTTAAAATAATATATTCATAGTAAATAATAATATTAATAATATAATGCTATATATTGATTTTCAAAATAAAATATTCAGATAAAGCTGTGCCACTCAATAGCCTTTTATAAACAAAATTCCTCAAATAACTCATAAAAATAATACATAAAAAATATAAATAATGATATTTATAATATATAAAATATTTAATATTAATTTTAAAATGTACCACTCAGTTTCATGTTATAAGTAGAATTCGTCAAATAAAAATTAGCCAAAATAAAATATTAATAGTATATATAATAATATAATACTATATTTTAATATTATCAATATATATTTATAAACAGAAATCATCAACTGAAAGTTAGCCAAAATAAAATCAATTATATAAATAGTAATAATGTATTGATGTATGTTATGTTAATAATATATTAGTATTTTTTTTTTAAATATATCAATAAAATTTATAATACATTAATATATTGTTTTCAAAATAATAATTCATTTTAAAATGCAACAGAATATAAACAGATAATATATATTTATAATGCAATTAATATTATATTAAATTACTATAATTCATGTTTTATATTAATAAAAAACATTCTAACTAATATAATCATTTTAAATTTTACAGTGACTGTAATTTGAACTTGAAAGTGAAAAACAAATGTGTAAAAAAAGTAATAATTACAATAATTCAACTTGCAGCAGCAACATTTTTATTCAACTAGTCTTGCACATCTCTAATATAACAAACACTGGTGCATTTCATGATTGCAATGCATGGGATTATTTTTATTTACTTTTTACTATGTGCTTTTTCTTTCATTTTTATGTTTTTTAATTATTTTTGATAAAGCTTTTTTTATATATATTTATTCTTTAATTATTTTCTGATTTAATTTTGTTGTCTTTTATTTTTCCTCCTTCTTTCTAAAAAGCACTCTGAATTACTACTGTAAGTGAAATGAGCTGCTATATAAATAAACGTGGCTTACCAAATAGCCATAGATATATTTAAACAGCTAACAGTGGCAGGACTGTTTTACAGTATTTACATGGCAGGGCGACACATGGAAGAATTCCATTCAATTTCCATATATATGGTGGCATAAATTACTCATACTGTGATTCTGGTCATAACGCCCACTCTTACTTACTTGAGAATGAAGCCGAAAGCTTCTAGCCATGTGTTCATATTTCAGTCTTTCTCCCACGTTGCTCATGGGATTGACGTTTTCATGAGTCTTGTGTGCAATACTCGGTTTTTTTTTCTTTAGAAGGACCTGAAATGGGATTTGTGAAATAGCATCAAACTGTGTCATCCATTCATCTCTGGTAAATAGTGTGAAAATCTGCTCATAATTGAGTTTGGAGGGGTTTTCTTCTTCAGTCGAGCGATAGAAACGTGAAGGCGCTGAGTTGCGTGTTTATCGGAGGAGCTCAGCTTCACTTCAGTTAAATGACTGTCCTGTATTCTGCCAGGAAACTCTTGGAAAGTAGATTAGAGTCACTCCAAAACCTCGTTTGACAATTTTAACACAAGAATGCAAACGGTCACACAAAAATGTATTTAATGATATTACATAATCCTTTTATTGTTGTTTTAAATCATTTTTAAAATGTCATACCATAGTTCTCTATTGGTTATTTTCTTATAGTATTGTGTGTGTATATATATATATATATATATACACACCCCTTGGTACAAATAAAAATATTAAAAATCTAATAACATTGAAAACTCTGGACATTTTTCATACTTGTTTTATAATTTATGCCATAGTCACTAAAACTATGAACTTTCTGAACACATTTAACTTTAGTTTCACAGGAAAAAATCCTTAAAAGGGGAGTTTTCCCCCACTCTACCCTATATAAATAGATATATTTATATAAATACATTTTTCAATTTTTTTTACTTTTAATGGTAATTAAAACATGCTTCATTTTACTAAAATATATTTTTTAAACTATAACATAATAATGCAGTACAATAATTACTGTAATAATACTTTTTAATTTTATTAGATGTATAACTAAAGATACATATATAACTAAACTAAAATATATTTAATTATATTATATATTAATTAAATTGTTCTAATAAATTGTTCTTTCAAAGATGGAATTTATTTTTCATATATATATTTAAAATATTGTTTTCCTTTTTTCTTTTGACTTTGTAGTGAAATACAACCTGGACATGATCTTGCCATGTTTTTACATTCATTAAAAGACGAAAGAGATTTGGTGTGATTCTCTCTATCATCTGCTGTGATTTATGGTTATTGTGTGTGTCAGTCATTAAAATCTCTCATCTAACGCACCCCGGAGGAGCATCATTTATCCCGGTGCATCCTCATAGACGCATGCCATCCTCCACAGCGCTAATTAGGTGGGAAGGAAACGCTGCGGTCCCGCTGATGTTTTTCTCTGCATAATACAGCGAGAGATGCTCTGTAATACCATAACAGGAAAAGACATAAATAGCAGAACCCGTCTATATCTGACTTTCTGGTTGTTGTTTTTTTGTCTAATTGATCTGATTCTGTTCTTGAGCGCTGAAATAAAGTTTCAGCTGTAGCGTCATGAATAATGCACCGCATGTTGAGCCCAAACGTCACCCAGAACAAAGACTCCAGATTTACAAGCTGGTAAACAGGCAGCGGATGTATCGTGTGGCTTTGTTCTGCTGCTGCATCAAAACCACGCGTCACCTGCGTGATATCAGCTCCGTCGCTCGCCTTCACCTCCGCCACGCTGCTGCACAACACAACCATCTGCAATATGCTCCTAAAGAGTCGGGTCACAGCATCAGGTGGAGCTTGATAAATCTTTACCTGGATCTTATCAGCTCCTACACTGCAGAAATAATACTCAAAATATCCTTAAACCTCAGTCTTAATGCTAGAGAACACACCTGGAGTGTATTTAGGCATATTGCACTTGCACAGTTTTTTTTTTATTATTTCATTAGACTTTATTCAGATTTAAAGAATAATTAATGAAAAGCAGGCTATATTTTTTTATATATTTTTATATATTTATTTTACATAATTATATATTTTACATATTTTATATTTGAAGTAATATGTCATTTTTTTATATTTATGTATACATTTTATATATACAATATATTTATAATTATTATAATTTATATATAATTTAATATATATATCTTAAAAGACAAAACATATTTATATATTTAAGGATATAAAAACACATTTAAAGCATAATCTGGCAGCGCCACAAAAAAAATGCTCTTTTATTCAAAATGTCTTAATTTTGCACAGTTTTGTCTTAATCTTGTAATTATCTTGCACAGTTTTGCTTATCAGTGGATTTTTCAGTTTAGCCCTGTAAAGCTTGACATTTACATTTAGTCATTTAGCAGATGCTTTTATCCAAAGCTACTTACAAATGAGGACAATAGAAGCAATCGAAACCAACAAAAGAGCAATAATATGCAAGTGCTGATAAAGTGAGAATATGGAGGAGAGAACAGCTCAGTTTTATTCTGAAGCCCAAACTGAGAAAAATAAAAAAATGAAATCTGGTGCAGATGCTGATATTTACTGTATATGGAAAAAAAGTGATGAAATTCTGATGCTTGTAATGTAAATCAGTCATCTTTATAACAGTGCAGCAGATGCTTACAATGATCTAAATATCAGTAGTCACTCTGTATCTCCAATAATATGTCTTAGTACTGAGATTGAAATGATCCAAACATATAAAGCAATGCAATGCTGATCGAGAGATGAAGAAATAAACGCTCCTCAGAAGATGTGAGATGTTTTGGAGGCTTGTGAAGATCATTCCTCCGCTGAGGAACAGAGAAAGTAAAGCTTCTGGAAACAAACGCTCCTCAAAAGATCCTGATGATCAGATTTGAGACGCACTGAAATCGAGTAAAGCCCAGCTGCTTCAGTGTTTATCTGGAAATATTACTACAGTTATTCTGACGTGTCCTTGATTTAAATGAGTCAAGATTTGAAAGCAGAAAGACATGTGAAGCACAATTACACTACAATAAAATGTGACTTGATAAAACGAGAGTAATGATGCTGAACTGTTGTCTTTGGTAACCGCTTTAGTAGATCTATAGTTTCATGTGTTTAATCACTCTACATACTCTTTCTTTCTCATATAGTCATGTTCACTGTATTTTGAGGTGAGTTATATCTGTTTTATTCATGGAAGACTGTGTTCAGATCCGCTCTGAATGTGTGCTAGAGAAGAGCCGTGCACAGAATGTCTGAGAAAATGACGTCTGTCACCAGGATCTGTCACTTAAATGGGTCAGACTGAAGATCTCTGAACTTAAACCCCCTTTGAGATCTCTGTATATTTCATCTTTATCTCTAAATGTAGTTTTGACAGTCAGACCAGACTACTAACCCAGCGGGAAAAGTCCTGATTCTCCCTCATGCCCGTCCATTGATCTCCACTCGTTATGTTTTTGTTTCTGACTCAGTACCGCAGATGCAGCATCATCTATAAGCAGAAATGTTCACTTACTGATGCCGTAGATTGATACGCATTATTTGCAATCAGCCATGATGAATTTACTCAGTGTCTGGTAATTATATATAATGTAGTGAATCATATTCATCTGGGCATGTGCTCTCAAACATAGCAATTTTCTCCATGTAGAATAAAAATGTGTTAGGCTACTGTAGGACTAGGTGATATGGACAAAAATATATAAAAAAACGTTTTTCCATTTCATACAATATTAATACTTATGTTCAGTTACCATTAACTTTTTGCAAATAAACGCTTTCCACGTGTTCGTTAGACCTTGAGAATAAATGTAAACATACCTTGTTTTTAAAAAATAATAATAATTGTAATTATAATAATTGTGGCCCCCATAAATTCATTTTATTTTCCCACAAATTGTGTGTTTTCAATTTAATTGTTTCTATTTTATGATTTAATACTAATTTATCATTGAAAATGGTGTCTAATGAAATGGATTAATCAAAGTTTAATAGTCAATCTTTTAAAATGTAATCTAATGAAAATATATTAATTTACAACAAAATATTTCAGTTTTGTTTTTTGTCAAATTAGACGCGGCACAACAGGACTGTATAAAATCAAATGGATGAAAAAATATCTTAGTTGTCCAATATTCCTTAAATTATTATTCTTATTATACTTTGAGAAATACTTCTTAGTGTACAATAGTATTATACAGGTATTTCAGTCATAATTTCTTCAACTTAAATCAAACTTTTATTTTGTTGGTTTGTTGTGAAGCTCTTTGAGTTTCAGTGTGTGTTTGACAGTAGTTTTTCTCGAATGAAACAGTGAAAACCTTGCAAAGTGACTTTTTTTATTGCCAAGCTGATAATATTATGACAATATTTTTCATAACTCTTTTCTCTCATAAAGTGCCTATTAAAACCATGAAGTGAAAAGACTTCGGAAAATCAAAGCACAACATCTGCATCTTTATTTAAACCTCACCAATAATATTTAACTTGTATTTCCTGTCTTGTTATTTGTTCCAGTGTTTTTTTCCGTGTCTTTGTTGAGTAAACCACAGACATTTGGCTCTAACGAGCTGAAGGGGCTGATGGGTAATGTGCGTCTGAGGTTTTTGTGCTGTAGTCATCAGAAAGGCTCCCCGAGGCTTTACCAGCTCTGTCATGTCGCGTCTGTAATACAGCAACCATAATTACACATCAGCAGCTCACAACAACGCTGAACGCTGACATTTCCTTCAGTCTGTAGCCGAGTGCGTCTCTCTGTGGAAAAGCCAAACCATCGTCCCTCAGGAATTCAGCTGGAGTGGATTTTTGGTGCCCTTTTTCCAAAACCGCGTCTGAGAGCATCTCCACTGAAGCAGAGCGAGCGCAGAATAGAGCCACCGGAGGAGACGTGCAAGAGCCTGAAGGGGGCTATTTATCAAAAAAAAAAATATTATTATTATTTTGGACTATATTTTTCCAGAAAATATATCTAAACATCCTTAAAAAACAAGATCAGTTTGCTGGAGAAGAAACATTGCATGAGTTATTAAGAATTTGTTTTTGTTTAGTTTTGTTTTGGGATGTGTTTTGAATTAAGTTTGTTTTTCTTACCCTGTTGTTGGCAAATTGTTTTTATTCTAGTTTGAAGCATAAAAAAATGAGAGGTTTATGTATAATTACAAAATCTACATAATTATTATGAAAGCACGAACAAAATGCTGTTTTCAATAGTTTTCGATGGATTTTAGCATGTCGTCTTTTACAAATTACATAACGTCAAATGATATACAGTAATCATTTGTTACTATATATATATATATATATATATATATATATATATATATATATATATATGTGTATATGTGTGTGACCCTGGACCACAAAACCAGTCTTAAGTGTCAATTTTTCTGAAAGCTGAATACATAAGCTTCCCGTTGATGTATGGTTTGTTAGGATCAGACAATATTTGGCTGAGATACAACTATTTGGGAATCTGAGGGTGCAAAAAATCTAAATATTGAGAAAATCACCTTTAAAGTTGTTCAAATGAAGTTCTTAGCAATGCATATTACTAATCAAAAATGAAGTTTTGATATATTTACAGTAGGAAATTGACAAAATATCTTCATTGAACATGATCTTTACTTAATATCTTAATGATTTTTGGCATAAAAGAAAAATTGATAATTTTGACCCATAAAATGTATTTTTGGCTATTGCTACAAATATACCCCAGCGACTTAAGACTGCTTTTGTGCTCCAGGGTCACATATATATATTATGTATATATCAGGGGCAAGGGAGGCAGTGTCTCCTCAAAAAATTGGATGAGAAAATAATCGATATTGCAAAAATGAAACAATTACTGTGTCAAATAAGTATTTGATCACTTGAGTCAAAAAATGTTAATATTTGGTACAGAAGCCTTTGTTAACAATTACAGAGGTCAAACGGTTCCTGTAGTTCTTGAGCAGGTTTGCACACACTGCAGGAGGGATTTTGGCCCACTCCTCCATACAGATCTTTTCTAGATCTGTCAGGTTTTGGGGCTGTTGCTGAGCAACATGGAGTTTCAGCTCCCTCCAAAGATTTTCTATTGGACTTAGGTCTGGAGACTGGCTAGGCCACTCCAGAACCTTGATATGCTTCTTATGGAGCCACTCCTTGGTTTTCCTGGCTGTGTGCTTTGGGTCATTGTCATGTTGGAAGACCCAGCCATGACCCATCTTTAATGCTCTGACTGAGGGAAGGAGGTTTTTGCCCAATATGTCACAATACATGGCCCCGTTCATCCTCTCCTTAATACAGTGCAGTCGTCCTGTCCCCTGTGCAGAAAAACACCCCCAGAACATGATGCTTCCAGCCCCGTGCTTCACTGTAGGTATGGTATTATTGGGATGATACTCATCATTCTTCTTCCTCCAAACACGGCGAATGGAGTTAAGACCAAAAAGTTCTACTTTGGTCTCATCTGACCACAGGATTTTCTCCCATGTCTCCTCTGGATCATCCAGATGGTCCATGGCAAACTTCAGACGGGCCTGGACATGGGCTGACTTAAGCAGGGGAACCTTCCGTGCGATGCAAGATTTTAAACCATGACGTCTTAGTGTATTACTGAGAGTAGCCTTGGAAACGATGGTCTCAGCTCTCTTCAAGGCATGGACCAGCTCCTCCCGTGTAGTTCTGGGCTGATTTTTCACCATTCTTAGCATCATTGATACCCCACGAGGAGAGATCTTCCGTGGGGCCCCAGTCCGAGGGACATTGACAGTCATCATTAGCCTCTTCCATTTTCTGACAATTGCTCCAACAGTTGTTCTTTTTTCACCAAGCTGCTTGGCAATTGCCCCGTAGCCCTTTCCAGCTTTGTGAAGGTCTACAATTTTGTCTCTTGTGTCTTTTGACAGCTCTTTGGTTTTGCCCATGTTGCTACTTAGACTTTGGCTGATTGTGGGGTGCGCAGGTGTCTTTATGACAGCTAACGACCTCAAACAGGTGCTATTAATTTAGAATCACGAGCAGAGTGTAGCTGGACTATTTAAAAGCAAAATAACAGGTCTTTGAGGGTCAGAAATCTGGCGGATAAGCAAGTGATCAAATACTTATTTGACACAGTAATTCACAAATAAATTGTTAAAAAATCATACAATGTGATTTCCGGATTTTTATTTTTAGATTCTGTCTCTCACAGTGGAAATGCACCTATGCTGAAAATTGTAGACCCCTCCATGATTTCTAAGTAAGAGAACTTGCAAAATCACAGGGTGATCAAATACTTATTGACCTCACTGTATGTATAGTATATGTTAATGGTAAATAAATTCCATAAATTAAATTTTAATGACAGTTGACAGTGAAAGTTCCTGAAGTTCATCATGACGTGTAATGAAGCAGGACTGTGATCATGTCGAGGCTCGTCTGAGCATCATTCAGCGATGAGAGTCGCAGCAGACGTTTGCTGAATCTGAGAAATAGAAGCTGACAGTCTGCCTGACTCCAGCCTTTTTGCAGCCTTGTTAAAAGAGCTGCCGTATTGAAAGCATCCGTTAGATGGCCGTGTGAGGGAAGGTGGAAGTGAAATGCACTGGATGGATCTCGGCTAGAAGGGAAGGTGTGATGTTTTACTGCTCAAACTTCAAGCAGCCCTTATACGACAGGTTCATTAATGACTGAAACTAAACTCAAATCAAGAATCTGATACTCTCACTCCATAGGAGAAACTATATTACACTAGTGAAACTCATATTAAAAAATATATATAATAATATATTAAATAATTATATTTTTTAAGTTTATATATGTATAGATAATAGATATTGTTATTCCTGATGTTAACAATTATTATTAATGATCATAATAATAATAATAATTAAAATATTATTATTATTAAAATATTAAGTCACATTATGCTGGCAGGTCATAGACAAGTTTCCTATATATATGTGATATTTATTATATATTCTTTACAATAATTCTGCTGTTTTCTGTGAGGACCCTGTTGAAATAACCCAAGCTGAAGTTTTTAACAGCATTAATGCGTTGTCTCTGTCTTGTCTCCTGCACAGACATCCTGAATTGCTTTTAAATGAACTCTTGATAAAGTCAGAAAGCAATCGTTGTTTTTGATTACTAAAGTTCGCACTCCATAAACAACTCTATTTGGTGCATTTTCCATTTTCTTTTATCCACATCATTAACGTGTGGACGTTTCACGAAGCTGCTTTGGTCTTTATATTAGCCGCAGCATTATATGCGCTGCAGCGTCTAAATGACGTCCCATGGTCCTCTGCGTTTATTCAGCTAATACATAAATGTGTGAGTTGCATCAGTTATTCCTCGTGGGAGCTGATCATTTACGGCTTCATCTTCTACCGCTGTTTGTTTTCTGGAGGTGAAGCCTTCAATCTGATGTTATTTGACAGTAAATGGCCTTTTCCATTGCTTATGCACCTGCGCTGTGCATAAGCATCCTGAAATGAAGATTTTGAATCCTCTGGTGCTCCTTGTGTTGCAGACAAAAATGACCTTTTTTTAATTCAATGAAATTAATCCACTGTTTTTTTATTATTTAAATTGAATACAACTTAAACTGTTGTAAATCTTAAATGCTTTGGAACACAGACTTCAGTTTGGTCTCTTTTTAAAGAAGATTACTGATGAAGTGAAAAAGGTTAAAGAAAAAAGTTTGTTTATTGAAGTTTAGGTTTATTTTTTTGAAAAATGCACAAAAATACTATTTTTAAATGTATATGAAATATATATTTTCCAAATCATGTTTTACTCTAAAACTGTGAGAAAATGAAAGCCATAAATATAAACAAGCTATGTTCCAAATACAAGGTTGATATCTAAAAAACAAATAATAATAATAATTGACTCCAACATGATTATTTTTGACCACGAAGAGTATAAGTGTTCGTTTTTTCAGGACCGCTTAACCTTTTCGAATAATTCATGTTTTTCTTATTTATTTATTTATCCCTCATATCAAGTACCAAAACCTTTAAGTTTCATACCATTCCGATGTAAAAAATAATAATATTACAAATAAATAAAAATTCAGTCAAAAATTACTGAAGAGCACCAGAGGGTTAACATACGCTGAAAAAAAAAGTTGTTAAATAAAGCATAAATCGTAGTAAAAATTAATCTTTCTACCTAAAATTGCACATTTAATTCTGTTAGTTGCCCTTTCTTTGTCATTATTATCCTGTGTGAAAATAGTTTCAGAGTAAATCCTACATCTTTTTTTTTGTCTTTTTCTTCAGGGTATTGCATAAGTCATATCTGTACATCATCATGCTTTTATGATGCTGTGTTATAATTTCGGAGCCTTAAAGCATCCATTTCATTTCAGCTTTATTTTATAAACAAGAAATGCATGCATTTGGAATGACATGAGGGCAAGTAAATAAGGACAAAAGTTTCATTTCTGGTTGCACTACTCCTTTAATATGTTAGTGTGTGGCAGGAGAAGCCTTACAGATGTGATTCTGCTGGAGTTGGTGTCTCCAGCTATGGGTCATTAGTGATCTCTCTGATACGAGCACAGGGGGCCAATCAGGTTGCTCTTCTCCTGTCCTTCTCATCTCAGCCCTCATTTCGCGCTGCACAAATGCATTAAGCAGGAGATGTGCTGCCCCTTTTCTAGCAGAGGGCATCGCATGTCTCTCCAGAGCCCAATGCTTCTGAGGAGGCAGAAGTTTGACCTTTTGCTGGCGACAAAGACTGCACTCAATGGCCATCCACAAACTCAGATTTGTTTTTAGGATAAGGACAAAAAACATAAGTGTGTGTATGTATCATTGTATGTATGCATCATGTTTCTCTCCATATATATATACATTCATACGCTGGATACTGTACATAAAAACATGTATGTGTCTGTTATATATAGTTATAAATAATAGTGTCTATTATATATATATATATATATATATATATATATATAAATAAGTATATATAAAACTTAAAATTCTTTAATTTTAGCTAGTTGCCAATGCAATGCCAATGTAAAATTTCTCATGTATGATTGAGTCATTGAATCATTTCCTTAAGCGATTTATGATTCATTCAGAAACTAAACACCACCTACTACTCATACTGTGTGTGTGTGTGTTTCACTTTAAGTTTGGTTAAGGTTTATAGTTATTTGTCTCTGTGTGTGTCTTTTTTTTTTCTTTTCGGTCTGCATACTTTATATTTTTTAGCTATTAATTTTGTCACAGAAAACACCAAAATAATAAGATTCAAGTGCAGCATTTATTAAAGAGTCCAAAAACAAAGTGTAATCCAAATAAGGGCAAAACAGAGTAACAGAAAACAATAAACCAGCAACCAAAGACAAAGAAAACCAGGTTTATATGTGGATGAGTTAACAAGGTAATTGAGACACAGCTGAATGTAATGAGACTTGATAGTCAAAGGGTGATGGGAACTGAAGTCCAGAGAAACCGACACAATAAAGAAGCGTGCCCTCTAGTGGTCTTACATGGGTACACCAACCAGACATTGTGACACGTTTTAGTTTAATTTTAGTTATCTTAGTACTTGAAATTTTGCATTGGCAGCTAGCTGAGTTAATAAGTTTTTTTATTTGTTTATGTTTGTTTTATTTCTGTTAACACTAACTATTTTTTCTGGCTTTAGCTTTAGGTAACTGTAATAATCCTTGTGGGTATGTAGCATATATATTTTATAATATTTTATTTATTTTCATTTATTTCAGTTAGTTACACCAGAAGCTGGCAGCACTGTCTTCATGAATGAGTCATTAATTAATTCATTCATTCACCTGATTCAGTCATACTGATTCAGTCAGGAACCAAACAAGTGACTGTCTGTATAATTGAGTCATTGAATCATTTCCTTAACCGATTTGTGATTCATTCAGAAACTAAACACCACCTACTCATGCTGTATGTTGCTCGTAGATGCACAACATTTTTGATTTGTTCAACTATTTTTCTTTCAGAAAAAAAAGACAAAGTTACTGGCAATATTGTGTTTAAACTATAAGTTATATGCAATCGTGCTTTTGAATATCAGCAAATGTTCATCTTTAACAACACAAAGCTATAGAGACAGTATTGATACTGATGCAAAACTTGCTTCACTGAAAATAATGATAACTTCGGTGCAGTTCATTGATGTTGATTCCTTCTAATTGATTCAGTTCAGTAAAGGATTCTCTTTTGAACTATTCATTAAAAGAACTGACTCATAAGAATCATTCGTTCAGTAGTCAGACTCCACTGGTCTCAATGATTCTTTTGATTTGTTTGTGAATCCTATACTATCACATTGTCTTTGTTTATATGACTCAATGGAAAGACATTTTCTGTCATTATTTTGCCAATCCATTTATTGCATCATATTTAGTACAGACTGCAAACTCATTCACTGAATGGTTGCTATATGGTTTTACTGTATCAAGTGAGAAGAGTCATGTGATATTCTGATCTTGTGTCTCTACTTCAGTACAAGTCTATGGGATTTTTTTACACCCATTTTATCGCCCACCAGGTGAAAATCGTCAGTCTGATATGGGACGAGTTACACTCTAAAGTTTAATACTTAGATTTATAGGTTTGTTCAAATCCCTCAACCTAAATCGTAGAAATAATAGTGAGACCTTGCCTTAGCCTTAGCAAGCACCACTAAAAAGAGCTCGGAGAGAAATATCTCTGTCACCAGCCGTATTTCCAGCTGTCTTTATGTGTTATTGCCGTCATGAGCGTTAAAAACGCGTCTTGAGATCTCAGTGATCTGCACTCGGTTTCATTCTGCTGCACAATGTTGAGTTTAATCCAGTTTTGAAGATGACCTTGTCACAGAAGCTGCTGGCACTTAATGGATGCTAAACTGGTTTGTTTGGGTTCAAGATGTTTGAAAGTCCATTGTGGGTGTATTTAACAAGGACAATAAGCTCTAGTGCAAGTTTTCTGCACCTCAGACAGCTAAAATCAATTTTTTTCCTCCTTATTTAATGAATATCAATTGTTATTTTGAAACAAACTAATTATTATTAATTTTTAATTATTCTGATCATTTGGACTCTCTAATGTGCAATACAAGTTTGTGTGTAAGTCTTTTATGCTCAACAAAGCTGCAATTATTTGAGCAATAAATATAGTAAAATTGACATTTTATTACAATTTAAAATAACTGTTTTCTATGTGAATATATTGTGAAATGTAATTTATTTCTGTGATCAAAGCTGAATTTTCAGCATCATTACTCGAGTCTTCAGTGTCACATGATCCTTCAGAAATCATTTTAATATGCTGATTTGCTGCTCAAGAGACATTTATGATGATTATTATCAGTGTTTAAAACAGTTGTGCTGCTTCATATTTTTGTGGAAACTGTGATGCATTTTATTTTTCAGGATTCTTTGATTAATTAGACATTTCAAACTGCATTTATTTGACTTTTGTAACATTATAAATGTCTTTACTGTCACTTTGGATCAATTTAATGCATCCTTGCTGAATAAAACTAGTCATTTCTTTCAAAAAGCATCAGTGAATCATGATATAGATGAAGAATTTTATTAGTCGATGCGTTGATCTCATGTGGAGTGTATGTGAGGAAAATACAGCAAACGTGAATGCATGAGAGTTGAGGAAGCACGTGAATGTGAGGAAACGCCTTCATAGATGTGTATCCTAGTTGCTGACAGTTTGCTCTTCTGGTTTGTTTTTTGCAGATATTTAAGCAGAAGGTGCTGGAGCTGGGCGAGAAGTTGTTACCCGCCTTCAACACGCCCACCGGCATTCCCAGAGGAGTCATTAACCTGGGCAGGTGAGCATCTGACGCAGCTTCCACCGTTCCATTCACAAAGCCATATGTCTCAAATATTAGGCTTTCTTTCTGGCTTTCTGAGAGAAAGAGACGCTTCCTGGCACTCCTGCCGCCCACCTGGCTTCCATTAGCCCACCAGCTCGCTCTGACAACTGCAGGCAAATTTAATTAACTGATTCTCACGCTAATTCCAGTTAGATGAGTAACAGGAGCCTGTCCCGCAGATGGGCTGGGAGAAAGAGGGCTCCGATGTGGCGCTCAGGTTAGTCATGATGACAGACCGAACACACGTCACTGCCAGCGCGCTCTTATTATGACGCTTACCCTGCTGGTTAGTGCCCTGATTTTGGGGAGAAGACTCTTCTGCTCACCGAGGCTGCATTTATTTGATTACAAATACAGTAAAAACTGCAAAAATTTGAAATATTATTAGAATTAAAAATAAATAGTTTTCTGTGTGAATGTGTGTTCAAATGTAATTTATTTCCTTGTTCAAAGCTGAATTTTCAGCATCATTACTCCAGTCTTCAGTGTCACATGATCACATTTATCAATGTTGAAAACAGTTGTGCTGTTACTAATTTGTTACTAATGCTTACTATTTTGATAATGCAGCTGATATATCTGGCACACACACTTGATTTAATATCTATTTATAGTACAAAAATATGTTTAGAAGTATGTAAAATATATTTATAGTTTAATAATAATACTTAATATTTAAAACGCTTACAATATATTATTATTGGTCAAATTCCAGTGCAGCATCACATGCATATTTAAAGGCAAACAAAAGTGAATGTGCAATAATTGAAAATGACTTTATAATCAAGCATTGAATTTTTTTAAATATGTTTTTTAAATAGAAGCATCTGCTCAGCTTCTGTTTTTTAACACCAACAAAGACTGATTAAATCGGCTTTAAGTCATTTTTCCCACCAGTGAACTCTTTCTGCCTTTTGTTTAACGAACTCTTAGTTGTTTTGTGCTGGTTTCGGTTGGTTTTTCCGCCGAAAGTTTTCTCACTTTCCTCTTCCTCCCGAGACATCAGCGCTATTGATCGTTGCTTCAGAAGGGAAGCGGTGCGTGGATCGCTCTCACAATAAGAAATAGACACAAATAATCTTGTGAATTAGTTCCACAGTTTCACCGAAGCGATCCTGCAGGGAGGAGTGAAGCCCAAATCTGGAGCGGTTCATTTCAGAGTTCATTCAGCATCTCTGTCTCTCTTTCTTTCTCTCTTTCTTTCTTGTTTCGCTCCTCAGTTTTTTCCCCATTTGGCAGGGGTTAGACCTGCAGCGTAAACAGAAGCAGAAGCATCTCTGTTTTGAACAACAGATGACATTTTAATTCCATTTAATCAAAACAAAGGATATAATGCTCTGGATGTGCTGTTCAAACTGCTCTTAAAATATTTACATAGTTGCATACAGACCAATACACTACAAAAATCCTTTTTAATCTGTATTTTTGTCTTGTTTTCCAGTAAAGATAGCTAAACGTTCTCAAAAGATCAATTGCACGAGAAACAAAAATTGGTACCATAAGCCTCAGTATATTTTATTGCATACCAACAAATACACGAAAACATTTAATTTTTTTTGGAAAAATATAGAAACATCCTTAAAAGATCTATTTGCACAAGAAACAAAACTTTGTAGCATAAACCTCAATATAATCTATTGCAAACAGGCAAATACACTACAAAAACATTATTTATTTATTTTTTTTCCCAGTAAAAATACATCAACTTTCTTTAAAAGATCCATTTACATGGGAAGCAAAACTTAACATTTCTCATATTATTTTAACTTGGTTAGAAATGATTACTAGTGATTACCTAACTGTTCTTCTCACCATTTTGTTGTGTTTGTATATATATATATATATATATATATATATATATATATATATATATATATATATATATATATATATATATATATATATATATATATATATATATATATATATATATATATATATATATATATATATATATATATATATACAGCAAAATCAGCTAAAGTACATAATTGTATTTTTCTATTTTTTGAAAACAAAAAATATAAAAATAAAATTTTAAAATAGATATGTTTTATTTAAATGTACAATATGAATAAAAACTATAACAGTATCTACAATAACACTGAAACAGACAAATACACTGTACAAAATATTTTAATCAGTATTACTGTCTTATTTTACAATATCGATAAATATCAACAAAGAATCAGTGGAAAAATGAAAATAAACTTAATTCCATTCCAAAAATCTTTTCCATGAGCAAATCCTAATATCTTGTGCAGTTTTAAAGATGCATATTTAACACCTTTTTTTTTAAAAAAAAAAGCATGTTATTTTTAGTTGTTTTCATAATTGTTTCCTGTGTGTAAATGCATCTTTTGGTGGTACGCATGTCAAATCGGGGCAACATTTATGGTAGAAGAATGCTTGGGATTTTTGGTGAAAACCATGTTCCTAAGTGCAATAAATTGTATTTCTAAGCCTGTGTTTTTATTGTTGTTTTTCAGTCGAATCATTAATGCCATTATTATGGATGAGCATTGTGTAAGTCTCTCGTGTGGGATGCAGAGAAGGCTTTTAGCAGGTGTGTGCTGATCCGCTCTGTATGGCGTGGGTGTTCACGCCGCGGCTCTGCTCTCTGTTGCAGTGGCACCAGCTGGAGTTGGGGCTGGGCATCGGCCGGCAGCAGCATCCTGGCCGAGTTTGGCACGCTGCACCTGGAGTTCCTTCACCTGTCCGAACTGTCCAGAAACCCCCTGTTCACTGAGAAGGCGAGAGTCCTTTACGTCCTGATGATTCACGCTGAGAGGATGGGATACGGGCGGTGAATGAACCGTATGATTTGTGTTTTTCTTTAGGTGATGAACATCCGAAAGCTGCTGAACAAAATCGAGAAGCCTCACGGTCTGTATCCCAACTTCCTGAGTCCCGTCAGCGGCAACTGGGTACAGCGTAAGTGACACATTTCTTCATTTAGCAGACACTTTTATACAAAATGTCCAAATGAGAAAGGCAAGAAATTAGAATATTTTGAATCCAGCAGGAACTACACTACTTTTATATGCATGTTTGTGTCTTTATTAAGATTTATTATAACTAAAAAAATATTATTATTATAGAATTATAAAATATTATGAATTACAATAAAAGAATGTCAAAATATTATAATTAATAACAATACTGTAATTAATAACAATATTATAGTATAATAACAATAGAATTAATAGAATTACAATAATAATGTTATTCTATATAAAGGGTATTATAATGGTGTAATTCATATTTCTACTGTAAATAAATATTAAGAACTATAAATATTATAACATTTTAATTAATTTTATTATCTTATTATCTCTGCATAAATAAAAAATATTATATAATTATCAAATATTATACAATACTATACATAAATGTCAAAATAGTTATTATAATAATAAAATGATGTGATTAATATAATGTTACTATTATATACTATATACACACACACATGTAATTAAGTATTACTTTAAATAAATATTAAGTACTTTAAATATAATAATATTTATATTTTGTTGATTATTTATGCTTTTACTGTAAATATTTAAATAGTAAATTAAAATGTTTAAATTGTGTGTGTAATTATAAAATTATATTTTTATTATAATTAAATCTTTTACTATAAATATATAAATATATTAATATTAATTAATACAATTAAACAATATTAGGTACTATTAGTACATTATAAATATATTTATATAATTATAAATATAAATATATTTTTGTACTATAAAAAATGTAATCAAGTGTGTGTGCCAGATATATTAGCTTTATTACGGCAAGTTTTTCTTTCCTGTAATGATGCGTTTCTTGTTAAAACAGGAAGTTGTAGTAAGACACATCGACATGCAATGCTCAATGCAAAATATTTCAACTACCCTAAAAATAGGTTTTAATGCAATTAATGCAAAATAGACAGAATGCAAATTTGGGGTGAATTTATTGACTGCATTATCAAAATATTGAATAAATTAGCATGCAAGGTTAGAGGGATGATATAATTTAGCTAACGACGGCTCTTCCTAATATATGGGAAAAGCTGATTTTTGTGCACACAGACTTAAACAACGTCAAAAGTCAAAGTCTAGAACTGTTTTTTGGTTTAATGCCAGATGTTTTCCCATTTTCATCAAGTTTGCAAAACAAAATGAATGCCAGTGCTGAACAGATTAAAAAAACATCTTCAGACTTGTAAAAATTTTGTCTCACAGGTTCAATTTATAATTGTTTGCAAAGCTGCTTCTGTATTTTAAGCAGACTCAAATATAATTAAGTTCGTGAAAAGCATCATTTCACTGGAGGATGTCCAGGCTTTTGACTGTTCTTGTTCTTTGTTCTTGGTCTTTTCTCTGCGGCGGGTCACGAGAGCGGCGTCTTTGAGTTACACAGTGCAATTATTCTGCCACGCATGACACGGATTGAGCCAAGCAGGGACATGAGCCCACAGCCAAGAGTTATTAAAATGATAATAAATCCCATTACCTTCTGGAAATTGAATATTTCAGATTCACCTGAAAAACAGGAGAAAGTGTTTTTTTCTTGAGCGGGATGAATGTAATCTGCGACTGCAGTGCTAATTGCTGCAGCGTGGGAACGGCTAATGAGTGTCAGTGATAGCGACGAGAGCGTTCTGATTTACATGTCAATAGAGCGCAGGGCGGAGACCAACATTCCTGTCATTATGTTTGCTGATTCCGATTACAGAACCCAGATCATCCGTGAGCCCAGCACAATAACGAAGGGTGTGCATATTAATAGAAAGCATTCGCTTATGATCCTGATTATGATCCCAAGAATAAACAGAATGAAACCTGCTGAGAAAATGTCTGGGGGATATTATTAAGTCAAAGGATGGAAATGCACAATTATATTTAAAAATGAAAAGATATATAGTATAATTATAATTATATATATATATATATATATATATATATACATACATTTTATACATTATACAGTTTATATATATTTTCAACATATAAATTCGAAGATTTATTAGAAACATATAATTAAAAAATTATATAAATAATATAAAAATATTTCTATTTTATACAATTTATGTATTTTATACAGAAATTATAAGGTTTCTTATATTACATAATTACAAATATGTTTAATATTAATAAATGTGAAGCGCTCTCTCTCTCTCTCTCTCTCTATATATATATATATACAGTGCCCTCCAAAAGTATTGGAGCAGTAAAGACAAAATTGCTCTGTTGGCTGTGGAGTCAAGACATTTGCAAATATGATTAAAAGATGAATATGAGACAAAACTACAGAATGTCACAGTTTATTATTAGCCATTTCAACACATACATGTTTTACCAAATAAAAAGAGCAGCACTTTTAGAGTTCAGAATTTTAGAGCTCTAATTGACTTCCTCATTTCTTTTAGCATCCAAATTGCTTGCTTTTCTCTCAAAGTCTGCTCCCTCATCTTCATCCTGGTTTGTGTGTGTCATCATCAAATGCAAGATTCAGAATACAGAAGTAATGGATATAACTGATACGACATATTCCCTGCTTTTAATATCTGAAGAATTAATGTAACAGGACACAGCTGATCACTTAGAAAGACCTGCGAGGCAACTGCTCCAATACTTATGCTCACATCAGATAGAGGGATCAAACTCTAAAAGTGCTGAACTTCTTAGCTGGTAAAACATCTATGTGTTAAATCACCCAATAATAAAATGTGACATTCTGTAGTTTTGTCTCATATTCATCTTTTAATCATATTTGTAAATGTCTTGACTCCACAGCCAACAGAGCAATTTTGACTTTACTGATCCAATACTTTTGGAGGGCAATATATATATATATATATATATATATATATATATATATATATATATATATATATATATATATATATATATATATGTGTATATATATATATATGTGTGTGTGTATATAGAGAAAGAGAGATTTATTTTAATTAAAATATTTTTTATATAATTAAATATTATAGATATTATCATAGAATTAAACATATGAAGAACAATATACTATAAGTGAATATATAAATAATATTTTTTATTATGCGTGTGTGTGTGTGTATATATATATACATAAATATATACATATACATACAAAATATTTTACTATAAATGAATACAAAAATATTAATATTTGATATTGCGTGTGTGTGTGTGTGTTATGTGTTTTTGATCATCACAAATGTTTTTGAGTATTTTTTTCCTCTGTTGACTTATTTCTGTTAAAATCTTATTGCCCCTAAAATTAGACTTCGTATTCTTCATTCAGAATATTTGTATCATGATTTTGTGGGTCAGATACATCCTGCACATGTTTTCTTGTGGTTTACCTGGTTTGTGTGATTCAGACGTTATTTTCCTCTGGTTTTCTCAGATCACGTGTCTATCGGAGGTCTTGGGGACAGTTTCTATGAGTACCTGATCAAGTCCTACCTGATGTCAGACAAGACGGATCAGGAGGCCAAGAAGATGTACTACAGCGCCATGGAGGTACACAAGCAGCATTCATACAACTCACTTTTCCTGCTATTTAGTTGCACATGCTTCAGTATGTTCAGTAAAAATGAAAGAAGTAGAAATGAGTGACTGCACAGGCGGTAAGTGTGTAAAATAGATTGCATGCTTTAATTTCAGCTCGATTAGATTAGTTCAAGATTAGTTTCACCTCAAGCCTCGCGCTCATAATGATCTGAGAGGAGAAATATAACACAGCCAACACAGTCTCACTTAATTAGCATATTAGCTTTTTCATTACATAATGTTTCCCTTAAAGAATGTCTACCAAGATATTAATTACATTTATGATCAGGAGAGGCCAATTTCATCCGCCCGATGTTAAACTATCAAACATGTTATCAAATATCCAGTCCTTTGTGCAATGCTTTTGATTAGTCTGAGAGATTTTATTGGTGGAAAAGTTTATTCGAAATGTATGCAACCGATATAATATTTGATATTTGTCTCAATAGTCATGCTTTTGCTCGGATTTTGATTTCATGTTGACTTCAAGTGGGTTGCTTACATTTGATGATGCAAAAATGCAGAAAACTGGTGATGCAAACAGAGAAAAAACATCTGAACGAGTTTTGTGTGGAAAAGCAGAACAAAACCAAACGATGAGTCATGTGCTATTGATCGTCCGTGTTGGTTTGCGCTGTTTTCCACTTCTCTAAAGAGGTGCAAGCATAAAAACACAGAGGAAGAGACTCTTTGGCAGATTTATACACAGATTGGCAGATATATTCTTTGGCAGATTTATACACCTTTGAGTCTCAAAGTCCCGATAGAATCTCAATGAGGCTCGACTTCAATTCTCCACGCTGAATACTGTCTTATACTATACATAAAACATTTCATGCATAAACGTCGCCTACTACAGCAATATGTGCACACCGTCCTGCTTTTATATGTGCTTTATTGAAATCCATCGTCGCCTTCATTTCAAAGCACTTTAAAAAGCGAGCGGATGTTTCTTCACTCTCACACAAAACATGTCCAGCCTTCTGTGTTTCATAGGAACTGCATGCGGCTGCGATTAATAGCTGCATTATCTTCAGCGTGCACGCATTGTTTTGAGGATCTCAGGCTCCATCACTCAAATACGCTTTCAGAAAGAGCTGGAAGCTGAAATTCACCGCTACACTGTAAAAGATCATTTTTTGAAGTTGAAAGTAAAACAAAAGGTATGCTGTACAAAGAAAATAAAATTAAATTAAAAAAAGTATTAATCAAAAAGTATTAAGAAAAATATCATACAAAAAACTTAAACATAAATTAGAAATGTTGCCTGGGCAACGAACTAAAATAAGTTGAAGCACTAAAATTACTATATAGAAATATGAAAAATTAATACAATGACAAAAACTTCAACTAAAGCTTAAACTAAACTGAAA
Source organism: Barbus barbus (assembly GCF_936440315.1). Taxonomy (NCBI): domain Eukaryota; kingdom Metazoa; phylum Chordata; class Actinopteri; order Cypriniformes; family Cyprinidae; genus Barbus; species Barbus barbus. The sequence goes on from NC_136740.1 coordinate 31,014,536, forward strand.
ATATAATACTAAAAGCTCATTTAAAAATGAGTAAATACTAAAACAATATGTAAATAATGTTAAAAGGAGGGTGTTGCAGTTTAGTTAGGGATTTGACTTGTTGTAAAACAATAAGTAAGTTTTACAAGAATATAATATTTCAGTCTTTCTAATTCAAAATTAGAATTTTATTAAAACTTAAAATGATTTTTATTAATTGAAGCTGGAATAAAATAACATTCATTAAATGAAAAACGTAAAAAAAATTAAAATTAGAACTAAAATAAGTACTCAGTACAAATAAAAATAAATTAAAGCTATATAGATATATAAAAATTGCATTTTTTACTAAATTACTAAAACTAAGCTGAAAATATAATAATCAAAGCTCATTTAAAATGATAACTATAACAGCGTTTAAATAATGTTTATTGGAGGGTGTTGTAGTTTAGCTAGTAAGTGATTTGACTCTTACAAAAAAATATTTTTTTTATAAAAGACATTTTTATAAAAGCTGCTTAAATATCTTAATTTACCTAAGGCCTAGTCCTGGCTTAAGCTAAGCCCCATCTGTGAAACCGGGCCTTAAATATATATATTTTTTTGTTAATTGAAGTAAAACCAGAATAAAATATAATAATATTTAAAAAAATATATAAAAAAAAGTAAATTAGTAATTATAAGTAATTATAAATTATGAAAATAATTGTATTTTTTAAAATAATGTAATTATAAAAAGTTAATTAGAGCTATATAGAAATATAAAAAGTAATAAAATAGCTTTTTTAACTAAATTACTAAAACTAAACTGAAAATATAATCATAAAAGCTCATTTAAAATAACTATAACAGCGTTTAAATAATGTTTATTGGAGGGTGTTGTAGTTTAGCTAGTAAGTGATTTGACTCTTACAAAAAATATTTTTTGAAGTATGTTTTGTCTTTTTAATTCAGAATTTCATGTTTAATTCAGTGTGTTACTTTCAGTTTCTTTGCAAATCAATTTCAAAGCAATCCTAAAGCAGTTTTTCTGCAGTCAGTCGATCGCAGCCGTATTGTATTTAGCAGACTGATCTCGCTGTGTGTTTGCAGGCCATCGAGACGAACCTGGTGCAGAAGTCTCTGGGTGGCCTGACGTACGTGGCCGAGTGGAGAGGAGGAATCCTGGACCATAAGATGGGGCATCTGGCCTGTTTCTCCGGCGGGATGATCGGCATCGGCGCTGACGACGGGCCGGTGGGACAGAAGCAGCACTACCTGGACCTGGCCGCTGAAATCACTCACACCTGCCACGAGTCCTACAGCCGCTCAGGTCAGAACATCACACCAGAACACAGCACAAGCTATCATTCAAAACCAACATTTATTCAGACATTTCTCACATTATCACAGTTTATTCACTATAGTTTAGAAAATGGCAATAAAATATGACAAGGACTCAGAGTTAAACTGTGTCAGAACAAATTGAAATTGATAATGTCAGATAACTTGATAGAAATGTATGTAATGAGTTCGGTTGAATAGCTGTCAGCTGGTAAATTTAAGAACACAATTAGATAATACCAATATAGCTCAACCAATTAGCAAGCAATGCTTCATTTTGTTCTGTCTGTGGTGGAAAAAGATCACATTAGCCATTAAAGAAAAAACACTTCAGCAAAACATGCTCTGAATAAGTGTCTGAATAATTTTGGTCCCAAATTTGTATAAATTTTACTGGTAGCCCACTGTATGAAGAATTTTTGGGTATAATATGTCACAGTTTACTTTATTTTGCTATCCTCACTTACATAAATTATAGTTTCCTGCACCCACTAGTGAAAAATATCAAAAATGATATCTGGTGTCTGAATAATTTTTGGCTTGAACTGTGGTCTTTCTGTTTTCTGTGCATCTCTTTAAAATGTCTTCAACTACAATCTAATGTTATTTTAGTATCATTAATACTATTACAATATTTATTCATCATTTGAATTTAGTTTTATATTTTTCAAGTTTTATTAATTTTTTGTCATTTTTATATTTTTTTGTTTTAATGAAAATTAAAAATGTAGTTTTTATATTTTCTGTTTTTATTCTAATTTTAAAGTTTAGTTTGTTGTTGTTGTTGTTGTTTCAATTAATATTTCTATTTGCGTTTTATTTTTTGTGGTTTTACTAAAGTTAAACGAAATGTATAATGTTGGATTGGCGACTAACTGAAATAAATAAATAACATTTTTGTTTTGTTTCAATTAATGTTTATTTTTTTGTTAAATTTTTTTTATTTATTTTATTTCTGTTGTAATAATATTAGTATTTAAACTAAATGAAAATTAGAAATGTTTGTTCGGAGGCTATGTGAAATTAAATATTTATTTATTAAGTTAATGCTTTTAATGCAAATTAGTTTTAGCTAACAATAACACTGCTGCATCCTGTAATTTATATTATTAAACCTAATTTACATATAAAGGAGACACTAAAAATAAAATAATTTGATTTATGTTTTGATTTAAATTCGTGTCAGTGTTGTTGTTGCCAACTAACACTATTACAATTATAAAATATAATAATAATAATATGAATGGATGTTAGATGAAAGACATAAAATTTCATTACAAATTTAAATTAGAAATGTTTAATTGCTGACTAATGGAAAAAAGATTAAGATGAAGTTGTAAAATTACTAAAAACAAAAAAAATAAATTCAAGCTATATATAAAAATATATTAAAAATAAAAATTGCAAACGCATATAAATTTACTAAAACTAAACTTAAAATATAATTATAAAAGCTAATATAAATATTACTAATTGTCACATATTAACTACAAATTTTGCCTCAATAAACTCCTAATTTACGACTATTGTATCGTTAAGGGATCTAAAATATGGTCGTGCAGAATAAGGCATTAATTTGTGCTTTATAAGTACTAATAAACAGCCAATATGCTAGAAATATGCATGGTAATAAACAACAAGTTAATAGTGAGAATTGGTCCTTAAAATAAAGTGTTACTATTATATTAATAAATCATATAACAGTATGTAAATAATGTTACAATAACAGTGGTGTGAAGTCAGACAGAGTGATTTGACTCTTATAAAACAGCTCCTGTGATCTGAGAGGAAGGCAGCTTTTGTCTTATCTTTCTGCTCATGCTTCCAGCGCGTCTGTGTTTCTGAAAATCCAATCTGCTGGCGCTCAGATAGAGGAAGGCCATTACTCTGCTGGATAATCACAGACTCAAACTGGTGCTTCCTCAGACATCAGAAGCAAACAGATGAGCCTAACCTGCGTCAGATCAGAAATAGCTCTTCACGGTGCTCTCGTCAGGAGGATCCAGACGCTGCAGATTTAGCTGGAGCGGAGGACGAGCGATAAATACCACGTTTGATCTCATCTCTACACACTATTTCTGACCTCACGTCTCTCTTAAAATAAGATCCTCAGGGGATGAGCAGGATATGAATGAGTCCCGCTGAGAACATGCTCGGGTCAGATTTTACACCAAAATCACAAGAGTCAAATTACAAATTAGCATTATACTGTATATAGCAAGAGAATGAAGCAAAGAGATTTTCACCCCCAAATTCTCATTTCCAAAATGCAACAAAATTATTAAAGTGAAAACTGTTATATTTGAATATTATTTCAAATTGAAGTATTGATAGGCATGCATAGTCTTAACTCAAATTAAAAGGTTGAAGCTAAAAGTAAAACCTATTAAAAACATTTTCATTACTTGAAATTAAATAAACTAAATTATAAAATATAATTATTATATTTCAGCAAGGCGATATTTCTCATTTTAATGTTTTTATTTCAAGTTTAACTTGTACTAAAATAAAAAATAAAACTTTATATATGCACGCACATACACACACATAGTAGTAAAAATGTAATTACTAACACTAATAAAAAATACTAAGAAAATAATCATTAATATAAAAATAAGATAAAAAATCACATAGCAAACTTAAAATCAGCTAAATAGATATAACTACTAAAAATGACAAAAGCAACAAAATTTGTAAAACTATATATTTGAATTTTTTGTTTATATTTTTTGCAGTTTTTTGTTATATATTTTTTGCAGTTTTTTATATACATACTCACACACACACACAAAAAACTGCAAAAAATTATAAAAACAAAATTAAAACTTTAAAATGAAATTGGAAATCTAAAAATAAAAACATTTAAAAACTTATAATAATATTTCAATGCTAAAATAATGTTATTTCATTTCTGTACTGCAGTAAAAATATTACTGAATTATAATAATTTTAATCTAAATAATGAGATATGATATGAAGTTAAACTATGTGGTAATAGCAAAAGAAATCCTGGTCCAAAAACAGGGTCATATTTATGCAAAATATAATTTTTGAGTTAAATATGATCTGGACATGTTTTTATGAGATTTATTTATATCTTGTTTATTTTTTTAATTCATGTTTATGTGTCTCAAAGCTGTCTTGTTTTTTATTTTATTTTATTAACATTATTATTTTCATTTATAATATGCCCCACTGCGCCATGAAGAATAAAAAAGGCTGTTATATTAAACGCGTTTGGAGAAGCATCTTCCCATATATTGAGAAGTGTCATTTATATACATTGACAATAGATGTATTGAAACTCTACCCCGTGGTAGAGAAACTCTACCCCGTGGTAGAGTTTCTCTCATCGTAACACACGATAATCACCAAAAACCACTATACTGCACTTAAACACACAGTCGCGCTGCAGAAAACACTGTTCCAGGCTGAAGTGGCGTAATATTGCTAAAGAGACGAGGGATTGAGACAAAACAAACCCAAATCAGTATGCAAATTAAAATGTTTATTCAGATGAGAATGTTTTTCCTGGACTAGGGCTGCTTGTAATTTAGATTTAAGGGGCATAATGGGATACATTTGGGTTTGTTATGTTATGTTCTGCTTTGATCGTAGTGCACTCAAACTACACACATGCTGTGTTTACTAGCTCAGGTTTCTCCACGCTGTAAAAACACAAAACTCAGTATTTACACCAGCTGAGCAATCAGCATGAGAGAGATAGAAGACTAGCGCTTTCTTTAGTGCATATAAAAACATGCATGTTTTCTCTTTTAGATGGTTAGGCTGTTGCAGTTCAGTCCGACTGCATTCACGAAGCTCTACTCTGTGCGTCTTGTATGGAATAAACTGGTTTCTTCTTCTTGTTTGGCTTCATAAGTTCATGCTATGAATGTGCTTTTCAAAGATTTGCAGATGAATGAGGTTAAAGGCAACCTGAAATACAGTGATTTGACAATATCCAGCAATTAAAACGATGTGTTGTCAATGTGAAATGCAGAGACACCGAATTTGAAAACCAACTTAAGACCTGGTGAATTCATTTAATCATGATTTCTGGTTCTCTGTTTATTAAGCAAAATCATATGTGATATTTGGCTGATGATTATTTATAGCCTACTGAAAATGTTTCATTTTAATTTTGCATTTGCATCTAGATTTCAAGAGCTTAAAATCCCCAATCAGAGATTTTCTCTTAAATCAATGCATATCGAAGCCCATTTCTTTTCATTTTCTTCATTTGACAAGTCATGATAATGATGAAAAGTGACAATTGTGACTTTAAAATTCTAAATTGATATAACACTCATAATTATGAGGGGGAAAAAATTAAATTATGACACTAAGAAATTTGGAAAATTCTTTTTTTTTTCATCTTATGACTTAGTATGTCAGTTTCAACTTTTAAATTCATACTTTCAACTTTTTATCTCATAATTGAGATTTTAAGTCAAAATTCAGACTTTAAAAGTTTAAATTATGACATACTGTCATAATTATGAGATAAAAATTCAGAAATATAAATAGTCATATTTGCCTTTTTATCTCATAATTTCAGTTTAGTACATTTTGACTTTCTATCTCTAATTATAGCTTAGTATGTCATAATTTCAACTTTTTAATGTCCTAATTTTAGCTGTCATGATTTCCACTTTTTTGTTAATATTACAACTTTTTAAGTTGTAATTGAAACTTTTTATCTAAATAACTTTTAAATTTATAATTATAACTTACCAAAGCATGGCTTTGGTTTTTCTTACTTGGTGGAAATGGGCTTCCATTGATACATTTTCTGCCCAGTGGTTTACTTAAGCTGCCCAACCTGGCAACCATGCGCACATGCTCTTTCTTGTGGAAAATGTGCTGTGATGAAAACACAGGCAAACATGTCAATTCTTGATTTGACATGGAAGTTCTTGATTTATGCTTACGGAAGAAGTGCAATAATTCTGATGAAAATTTTAAAAATATATATATTTTTTTTTTTAGCAAAATAAGTTCAAGTTCAAGTTGAGCTTTATTGTCATTCTGCTACATGTGTGGACATATAGTGGAACGAAATGTTGTGTCTCGCAGGACCACGGTGCTACATACTAGTTAAACATAAGATAAACATACAACAATGCAAGTATAAGAGAGAAAAAAAAGAGCATCTGACTATACATATACTATAAATACTATCACTACTATACCTAGTTGCCTAGACATACACAAACTGAGACTCTACAAGAACTTTACATATATACTGTACATGAAATTGTGCAAAAAGATAGACATAAGAATAAAAATTGTATATATATTTCATACATTAAATTGTTGTGCAGATTAAAGAGAGATTTTGTGTAAACATTGTATGTACAACACAGTATGTAAACATTATTTTGTAGTGTAATGCTCAAGTAAACATTTTCTTATTGAGTCTTTGTAGCAGGGAGTGTTCATAGAAAGTGTCTAGTGTGCATATAGTGGGATGAGTGCGTTACTACAGGTGGTTTGTATAGCCCACTCACCTGTGACACTCAGAATTGCACTTGGGAAAAGTTGTCAACTGTATTAATGAGTTGGGTGTGTGGGGGGTCAGAGGGGGACAGGGAGATTGGAGTTAAGAGCTCTCACAGCCTGGGGAAAAAAGCTGTTGAGCAATCTGACAGAGCGAGCTTTGATTCTCCGGTACCTTCTACCTGATGCTAGGAGCTGGAAGAAGGTACCATAATCTTGATTAACCGTTTAACCATTATTGTGCAGCGCTACAACTTCATTAGAAATCTGTGATGCAAACATGAAAAGTAAATTAATAATCTAGAAAAGTAGTTTCATTGTGATCATCCATCTAACAAAATACTTAAACGTGTAAATATAGCAATATTTCTCCAAATGAGTGCATTTTTTACTCAAAGCTCTAATGAACATTGTTTAGTGAAGCCATTTGAATGCAAATAAAGCAGAGCATATGTGACTGAGTTTATGATGTCCATAACTATCGATTGATTTTACTTGTTGATTGTGGACACCTGTCATAAATTATGAAATTACTGTCACTGTAACTGAGTTTGATCATAAATGGTGTTTAAATATCAATGCTGGAGTAATAAATATTTCTAATGAAATGCAGATTGTTGAGATAAAAAGAGTGATTATGATAATAATGTGCAGTGAATGTAAACAACAATCAGTGATCGTTGTAGGTTAAGAGGTTAAAATCTAAGTGAAATATGGTTTACAATCCATTTTACTGTTACAAATGATTGAACAGGACTTGACTTTATCCTTAGGAAATGGATTAGATTGTGAAAAGTGGGCAGAACATGTCAGAAAAAGTCACTTTCTTTCACAATAAGACCAGGAGCAGTCTGATTTTATATCAACTGCAATGTTTTTTTTCTGTCTACAGCCACCAAACTGGGCCCGGAGGCGTTCCGCTTCGATGCAGGAGCCGAGGCCACAGCCACCCGACTGAGTGACCGCTACTACATCCTGAGGCCAGAGGTCATCGAGAGCTACATGTACATGTGGCGTTTGACCCACGACCCCAAATACAGGGAGTGGGGCTGGGAGGCAGTGGAGGTGCATGTGTATTTCAACATTTAATGTCAATATTTAGATTATCGGTCAACAAATGTGGTCGATTATTGGTCAATAAATTTACGATTCATATCACAAATGAATAGATATAGATAAACAAGTAAAACAGATATTGCCTGCTTGGTGGTTTACAATTGTTCTGACGATGGATGGATGGATGGATGGATGGATGGATGGATGGATAGACAGATTCATAAATGGTCAGATAGATAGATGGATTGATAGACAGACAGATTCATAAATGGTCGGATGGATGGATGGATGGATGGATGGATGGATGGATGGATGGATGGATGGATGGACGGATGGATGGACGGATGGACAGAGATTCATAAATGGTCAGATAGATAGATGGACGGATGGACGGATGGACAGACAGATTCACAAATGGTCAGATAGATAGATGGATGGATAGACAGACAGATTCATAAATGGTCGGATGGTTGGATGGATGGACAGACAGATTCATAAATGGTCAGATAGATGGATGGATGGATGGACAGACAGATTCATAAATGGTCAGATAGATAGATGGATGGATGGATGGACAGACAGATTCATAAATGGTCAGATAGATAGATGGATGGATAGACAGACAGATTCATAAATGGTCAGATAGATAGATGGATGGATAGACAGACAGATTCATAAATGGTCGGATGGTTGGATGGATGGATGGATGGATGGATAGATTCATAAATGGTCAGATGGATGGATGGAAAATTCATAAATGGTTAGATAGATGGATGATAGATGGATAGACAGACAGATTCATAAATGGATGGATGGGTGGGTGGATGGATGGATGGATGGATGGATGGATGGATGGATGGATGGATAGACAGATTCATAAATGGTCAGATAGATAGATGGATAGACAGACAGATTCATAAATGGTCGGATGGATGGATGGACGGATGGACAGACATATTCATAAATGGTCAGATAGATAGATGGATAGACAGACAGATTCATAAATGGTCAGATGGATGGATGGCTAGACAGATTCATGAATGGTATAGACAGACAGACAGACAGACAGATAGATAGATAGATAGATAGATAGATAGATAGATAGATAGATAGATAGATAGATAGATAGATAGATAGATAGATAGATAGATAGATAGATAGATGATGAATCAGTGTACGGTTGAGGATCTGTGGTGTTTTTCACGGCTCTTCCTCACATTATCTCTGGTAAATGAACGCTCGGCTGTAGCTGTTATATTAATAAAGCTGATGTTAAAGTGTGGCGCTCCTCCGACAGGCTGACATGTTAATTATTAATTAGCAAATGTAATCATTAATTTGCTATGTCAGGTCTTCTTTTATTCAGCACTCAAATCTAGCGCTAAATCTTCTAGCCAACTTTAAAGTGACAGAAATAACAGCTCTCCTGTTTTAAAGTATGTCTCACAAATCGCTCGTTTCTTCTGCCCGCAAGAAACTGTAGCAAAGAAGTCTCTTCTGCTCACTAAGCCTGCATTTATGTGATCAAAAATACAGTAAAATTGTGAAATATTATTACCATTTAAAGCAGCTGTTTTCTATGTGAATATGTGTTAAAATATAATTTATTTCTGTGATCAAAGCTGTATTTTCAGCATCATTACTCCAGTCTTCAGTGTCACATGATCCTTCAGAAATCATTCTAATATACTGATTCAAGAAACATTCTGATTATTATCAATGTTGAAAATAGTTGTGCTGCCCAATATATTTTTAAAAACTGTGATACATTATATTTTTAGGATTCTTTGGTGAATGGAAAGTTCATAAGAACAGCATTTATTTGAAATAGAAATTATTTATTTATCTTTAATTATCTAAATGTCTTTACTGTCACTTTTGATTAGCTTAAAGCATCCTTGATGAATAAAAGTATGAATGCAGTATTGATTTGGAAAAAATTGTCTATATGCATAAAAGTTATTAAATTAAATAATTAGTTGCTTTTTATTATTTGTAATAACTTTGCTACTGATGTAAGATTACTGGAACTATATAAGGAAATGTCACATGACCTATATTGTTTCTTGGCACATTAGGATTGTAAAGATTGTGATTGAATCGTCCAGCTCAAGCGGTTTGTGTTCACAGGCGTTGGAGAAGCACTGTCGTGTAGATGCAGGATTCTCAGGAATCAGAGACGTGTACGCCTCCACAGTCAGCCACGACAACATGCAGCAGAGCTTCTTCCTATCCGAGACGCTCAAGTAAGTTCATTATCATGTTCCTGTTACACCTTCCTGAATCAGACACCCATAGATTTAATCATTAATAACGGTACAAACGGACAAATGCAAATAATGCAGGAAAAACAATCAGGATGGTCAAAGCAAGATGAAATAAATAGATCATGTTTTACTTTATTGGTCCAAAAAGCACAAAAACCCTACAATATATGACTTTTGCGCTGCATTTCATGTCTTTTGAGTCATTTAATAGCTACTAGTGACTTTCTTTAACCCTATCAAGCTTACTGTATCATATTTGATGCTCAAATTTGTAAGGCCTCGTCTAAACGATCAAAACTTTGCTGTTAAACCTGTTACATACACATCTACTGCATGCCTTCTGTTGTCTGATTTGATAGTTTAGACTTTTTTTATCAAAATATCTTTGTGTAATTGTACAAACGCCCAGTTTCAGCTGGTGTTTCACGTGCCTTTTTGCCGTCAAATCTTGACTGACTTTCAAGTAAACGTCAGAATAACTGTAGTCATATTTCCAGATGAACACTTACTGGACTGAAGCAGCTCGGCTTTACTTTATCCTCCATCAATCATTTTTTAGAGAAATCAGTGCGTCTCAAATCAAGATCTTTTGAGGAACGTTTATTTGTTCATCTCTCAATCATCATCGGATTGCATTGCATTATGTGTTTGGATCATTTAAATATCATCTTACTAAAACATATTATTGGAGATATAGAGTGACGACGGATGTTGAGATCATTTTATGTCAGTATCTGCTGTATCCTGTTATAAATATCTCATACTTTTTGTCAATATAAATATCAGCATCTGCACCAGAATGCATGTTTTTGCTCAGTTTGGGCCTCTAAATAAAATTCAGTGTTATTTTAGTGTAATTGAGAAACTATTTTGAGTAATTTTTATATTTTGCATTTTCGTTTTCATTTTAAAGTTTTAGTAATTTAATATTTTTAAGTAGGTTTTTTTATGAATGTCTATTTTTTATTCAATTTTATTTCAGTTTTAGTTTATTTTAGTACATCAAATTTTTTTATATAAAATGACAAATATTGCCCTTGCAACTAGATTTTAATTATTTTATTTTAACGTTTATTTAATTTCAAGTAACGAAAATTGTTTTTATATTTTAATTTTAGTTACCGTTTTAGTTACTTATAATAACCTTGAAAAAAATGTAGCTGTGTATTTCCTCCATCTTCTCACTATATCATACTCTGAGCCATAAAATATTGACGTATAAATATCATACTCAACAAAAAACACTTGCAAATATATATTTTTCTGACTATTATTTCATGTCAAAGTAAAGTTTAACCTTGACATGAAATGACAGCCACAAAAATATATATGTATGTATTTAAATGGAAGCGTTTATTGACAAAATGGTGCTTTTTATGTATTTTTGGAGCATGACAGCATCTGTTCACATTCACTTTAGAAAAGTATGCAGTGTCAAATCTCCTTTTGTGATGTTGGAGGCATATAAAAGCAGACTGGCATTGATGTTAGTGTTAATGCAGTGCTATGATGGTGATATCTTGACACTTTCCTGAGTTTTGTTAACCCCGTCTGTATACGATTGCAGATACCTATACCTGCTGTTCTCGGACGATGATCTCCTGCCGCTGGAGGACTGGGTGTTTAACACGGAGGCTCATCCACTGCCCGTTATACGCAAGAGCTGCCTGCAGGAGCACAGTGCCACACAAGACCATGGACAGACCAACCTGGAGTAGTATTTAGCCTACCATCACTCACACACACACACACACACATGGATCCTGACATGGATTCTCAGCTCCTTTCCTGTAAAGGATCTCTTCATATATATATCTCTTCATATATGATTGTATATCTCTGAGCCGAGGCTTCCCGCTCTCCTCGGTGGGCGGAAGCCGGCGCAATTTTCCGTGGACAATCAGTGAAACGTGACTTTCATGAGAAGAGCACCTTTTTTTCTTTGCTTCTTTCCTCTGTGAGGAAAAAAACGAATAACTTGCAGCCCCGAATCTGTGGGAGGAGTGCCGTACGATGGCGGGCCATGCTGAGCGAAAGAGAAAACCACTTTTTTTCACGTCTCACCTGTAATTTATCTTTTCTTTCATCCTTTTATTGTGTATTCCTTTCCCATCTCTTCTGCCAAAGCGTTTGCTGTCTTTTTTTATTTCGTTTTCTCTCCCAGCCCGTGATATTTTGTTCTATCTAGTTTCGAGTCCAATTCTGTGCTATGATTTTTTTATTATTTCAAGGACTGAGGTATTTACAAACCCCACAAAAGGATCCTTTGTGAAATGTGTTGTACAGAATCCTTTGGTTTGAACAGGAAGTTGAATGATGTCATTGGCAGGGCAGGATTATTTTATGTGATTTTAAACTTAAGCTGCTTTTAGTTTTTTTTATGCTTCAACTGCATTGTGAGCCTCGGTGTTGTGCACGACATGCCATGTTTCAAAGACCAGCATCACGAGAGCGGAAAAACACTCTTGCACTGATTCTTGGCCACTAGGGCTGGGCGATTATATATTGAATATTCATTATATTTTTGCAATGATTTTGCACGCAATTATTTTAATGTGCTTTTTTAAGTCAGACTAGTTTCATGGTGGTTCTTCAGTATCTAAAACAGCATTTAAATTTGATTGCTTTCCATGAATCTCTTCAAACTGTCCATTTCAGCGAATGGGTTCAAAACTCTAAAGCAAAGATGCATTAGCATCATCACTCAACAAAGCTGAAATAATTATTTGAATTTTCTTTTTAAATGTGCTCATTAAGTTTCATCATCACACTAGTTTCATAATGATTCTTCACACTGTAAAAAAAAATAAAAAAGTTGAGCATCTTAAAAATTTTAAGGCAACCAGCTTCAGCAGATTTTTGAGTTTTCTCAACTTGATGTTTTAAGTTTATACAACAAAAAGTTGAGAATCTCCTACAAAAATAAGTTGAGAGCTCAAAAATCTTCTGAAGCTGGTTGCCTTCATTTTAAGTTGGCTCAACTTTTCTTTTCTTTTACAGTGCAGTATTAAAATTCAGCATTTAAGTTCAATTCCTTTCCATGGATCTGTTCAATTGTAAAGCAAAGATGTATTTGTATCATCAATCAAAAAGGCTAAAAATTGTGTCATTTTAATGTGCTTTTTTAATTTTTTTCATTGTTTCCTAAAGATTACATCATCAGACAAGTTTCATGATCATTCTGCAGTGTCAAAAATAGCATGCAAGTCTGATTAATTTCCATTAATGTCTATTCAAAACTCTAAAGATGTATTTTGAATCATCATAAAAAATGCTGGAGATTGTGAATCACGTAATTATTTTAATTTGTCCATTATACTTCTGAAAAATTGTGTCTTCAGACTAGTTTCATGATTCTTCTACAGCATTTAAGTTTAATTCACTTCCATGAATCTAACTCTATATGCTTTTGCATCATCTTTTAAAAAATGCTGGAGAACATGAATCATGCATTTATTTTAATTTGTTCATTAAGTATTGCATCATCAGACTAGTTTCATGATTCTTCTTCAGCATCAAAAGCAGCATTTAAGTTTGATTCATTTCTGTGAATCAGTTCAGATCAAACAAAGATGCATCAAAAATGTTCTCAAAGTCTCCATTGGGTGCTTTTTATTTAGTTTTAGTAGAAATATCTGTAGGTAAATAGTGCTGTTTATGACCATGTACTGTTATACTGGTGCGTATAAATGAAAACGATTCAGCTGTGAATAACACATTGTACCGTGATTAAATGAATTCTTCAGATTTCTGCCCAAAATCAGCACAGAAAATGTGAAATTGCCTGCTTTTTTAGCACTATCGCCCAGCCCTGTCGGCCACAGTCGTCTCAAAGCATCGATGGTGAATGCAAATGTTTATTTTTCTGGGGTTTTTGTCCCCGAAGCAACGGCGTCAGACGGTAATGGTGGAATGAATGTGAATGATTCATGTCATTAATTGTTCTCTCTCTTTCTCTTTTCCAATTTTTATGGACGTTTATGAAAGACTCGCTCTTTTCGTTTTCCTCAGGTGTTTCTGTACAAGTTTTGATTACAGTTATTTGCACTATTCATTACGGTAGTGCCGATCATTGTTAATTTGAACATCTTCTGTCTCTTATTGTTGAATATTTTCAAATACTGGTAAAAGATCTGTGTGATTTATACATTTAAAACGAGTGTACAAATGCTTCAAGTGTCTTTCTTTGTATTCTGCAGTTTCATAAGCTCACATTAGCTTTGAAAACATGGTATTAATCTTTGACCTGCATAAAGTGCCACTTACATCCTCAAAATACTGCACATGATTCATAGGTTTGGTTTGAATAATCTGCACTTTGGTGTCATTTTAGTTTTTATAAAGCATTAGAGCCACAAAAACAATCATATCTATTAATTACCGGTTTTATATTAGTACCGTTGAGATACTAATATAGATTTTATTTTTATTTCAAGTTCTTTTCTATTTTTACATGTTTTTGTACAATATTTCTAGTAATTTAGTTGCTTATGCCATTTTATTAGTTTTTCATATCTTATATACATGCATATATATATATATATATATTTATTATTAATTTAGTTTATTTTAGTGCATCAAGTTTTTTATAGCATTCATCAATATATTTTATCAGCCATTTTATTATTTGTATAATTTGTATCAGTTTTTATTTTAATTTTTTGTGAATTTATTACATCAAGTTAAACTAAATGAAAATGTTGCCTTGGCACCTAGCTGGAAAAAGTTTTTTATATATATTTTAATTTATTTTTGCCATTTTATAATTTTTTTATTAACCATTGTATTGGTCAGTTTGAGTTATTTTAGTACATCAAGTTAAACTAAATGAAAATCAGCCCACATCACATAACTAGTGGTCACTGTTACTCATTGTCAGCTCTAAATGAATGACTTTTGGTTGCTTTGTCACCACAAAACACTCCTTATTTTCTTTGTCGTCTAACTGAATTGCAAAAATAATGACTGTTTCAAACAGGTTTCCCTAAACATCTTGCCATTGGTCAGACAAACCCCAAACTCACCTCATTGGTTGACTCAATGTGATTCTCAAACAAACAGATCAAGGTTTTGAAGGTGTCACAGCGTTACACTTTCCTTGGTTATAATTACTTTGTCTGCATATTAATCTGGCTGTATTATAACATCCAAAAACTGCACACTGCTTTAAGAATGAGTTTTTATGAGACTCGGAGATGAACGTTAGTTTCTGAAGCATCATCAGCGTTACTCTCCAGATCGACCAAGCGGCTCGATACAGCCATCCTCTCGGGCTCAAAACAGCTATGCAAGTTCAATTCTGTTAGTCGTTGCATTTCACATTATACTGCATTCAGAGTTTTTCCTCTGAGGGCTCTGTAACAGAGCGATTCATAACCTGCTCTCTTCTATACATTCAGTGAAGCCGTACTGAGTGCTGAAGTTTGTTACCAGCAATAGCATGAGCATATTCACATTTGCATACATGCATAAAGTATGTTTCTGTCCTTACCACACACCTTCCTGTATGTCTCCTCTCTCCTGTCGAAATTAACCTGAACTGGCAATGGTAGCCATTTACCTTCAGTAATGTGATGCATGAGTGAACCAGCTTATCCAATTATATCCATTTTATTTTATTATTATGATATATTTTATTATATATTATGTAATATTATATTTATTATTTTGTCGTATTATATTTTAAGCCCATTGTTATTCCATTAAATAGTATGCACTGATGAATCGTTCATAAGAAGAGTAACATGAATTTAGCAAGTAAAAGGATTGATTTTGAAATTTTATGGCATAAAAACAGCATTAAATTAAATTTATGAAAACTAAACTAAACTGTAACTCTTATGAAATTTTGCTATATTTCAAATATATAATATACGTATATAAAAGGTGTTATTATATTATTTAATATATTATATTTTGATGTTTTTATGACAGAAACAGATTATCCAATAAGATTGTTTTAAAATTGTATTATATTTTTATTTACTTAATTGTATTATTAATATTATACATTACATACATATACATTATATATATATATGTATTATTATTATTGCTAATAGTAATAATAAATGAATTTCTTAAATATACTGTATATTAGTAATATATTTTGATATTAGTGAAACTAAGAATAATTAGGTTATCCTGAGATTTCTTTATTTTATTATATTTATTTTTTCTTTTCTTTAGTATTTTATTATTAATATATTACACATCATAATATTAATATGTATGTGTGTGTGTGTGTGTGTGTACACACACACACACACACAATCAGATAAGATGAGTAACATGATTTTAACAATGGATGATTTTGAACTTCAAAGACATAAACAGCATTAAATGAAGTTGTTATGATAGCTGGAGTAATAAATGTCAGTGTTATCAGCTCCTGGAGTCCCACAGGTTGAGTTAATGAACGCGGTGTGAGGTCGGAGGTGTGTGACAGCATCAACAGCGCTCATATCTGCTCACAGGAGGTTGATTATACTGTAATTGATGGGGTCCGTCAGCAGGATAAGCGCATTTCCAGTAATTAGCCCAGCTAAATTAATGGCAGGGTTTTGTTATGCTACCTTTCATAAACTTCTGTAAATTTATTGCCATGTACAGTCATTAGATCAACTTCAGCTCTGGGCTGATATTAGTTATGTTAATTGCACTTTTGTGAATAGTTTTGATTTCCACTCAGGGCTGATCAATCTTCCCCTCGTTTGTTCATCACAATCACGGGAAAGAGTCTGGATCGATTATATTTGTTAAGTTCACTAAATTATTCTTCCTTGCTCCAATAATGTAATTTATGGACTCATTATGAACACACATCCTGTATTATACTGATTCATAACGCTTTGCAGGCCCAAAGCTTGAAACTTATTACAAGTAAAATATGCAATACAAAATGTGATGATTTAGCTGCAGAAGGAGAGATAAATCCTTTAATTTGTTGTGCTGCATGTTAAACGCGTTTCTTTTGACTCCTCTCTGGATATCAGTCTGTGACATAAATGTTCAATTTTCCCACTTTGAGGTTTGTGTGAATCACTCACGGTAATAACAACAGCATGGACAGGCATAAGGGAAAATATTAGCAATAAAAAGTCAGTTTCACAGCTGTTTTGGGATGATTATTAGATATGACACATGAACCAGTCTGTAAATAATGACAGTTTTCATTCTTTAGGACTTATCCTTTTAAAGGAATGGTTCAGCCCAAAATGAGAATTTGCTGAAAGTTCTCAGGCCATCCAAGATGAGTTTTTCTTCTTCAGAGTTGGAGAAATGTAGCATTGTATCACTTGCTCAGCAATGGATGTTCTGCAGTGAATGGGTGCCGTCAGAATGAGAGTCCAAACAGCTGATAAAAACATCACAATAATCCACACCACTCCAATCCATCAGTCCACCAATCCAACTGTTGCTAAAATAAGAGTTCTGTATACAAAATATTGCTTCCTTCAGTGAAAAAGTCATCTGTGAATCAGGAGAGAAATCTGCACAGATCAAGCAGCGTTTAGAAAGCCAAAACAGCTCGAAACAAATATGTGGCTGAATTTTGATGTGAGAGACTAAAGGAGATGGATTTTTTAATTGGAGGAAACGTTATTATGGATTATGGACTTTGGCATTTTAGCCAAAAGCGTCTTAATGATGGATTTGTTTCTTACAAACATGCATCTTTTGTCTTCTCATGATGTTCACTGATGGACTGAGTGGTGTGGATTAATTGTGGATTATTGTGATGTTTTTATCAGCTATTTTGACTCTCATTCTGACGGCACCCATTCACTGCAGAACATCCATTGCTGAGCAAGAGATTCAATGCTACATTTCTCCAAATCTGATGAAGAAACAAACTCATCTACATCTTGCATGACCCGAGTACATTTTCTGCAAATGTTCATTTTGAGTGAAATATTCCTATCATTAGTAAGTATTATAATGTGTAATATTCAACTGATTTTAGAGTGCAGGCCAGACTGAATGCATTCTACTGCATTTTCAAATATCTTTAAAATGCATTATGTAATATAATTTTGAATTGCATTATGCAATGCATGATAAAATGCCTGAAGTGAAGCTGCTGTGCAGTTGTTCTCACACACACACACACACACACACACACACACACACCTCTAGTTCCTGTTGTCAGTGGCAATGACCAGGGAAAGCGGCATAGGAGCTGAATAATGCAGGACTGTTCCCGTCTCTTCCTGCGATTGTCCCTGAGCCGTCATGCTCTGTGGCTTCTTATTCCACTCTTTCTTCTCACATTGTGTCTGTACGGTTTCATGGATTGTTGAGCATCGCCTCTCAATTTTCTCTCAGGGCTGCTAGTTGGAAAAAATGGGTCACGAAAAAGAGTTTTTCTCATTTTTAGAACAGCTCTCGCACTTGGTGTAAGGGAATAGTTCACCTAAAATAAAGATCTGCCATTATTTACTCACCCTCATGCATCACACAAATCATACGAATTACTGTTATGGTGCTTTTATGGTCTGATATATATCTTTTTCAGTATATTTGGAGAGAGTCATGGTTAGTGTAAATTGAAGATACTTCAAAATGTATTTTATGTTCCACAGAGACTATACAGGTTTGGAGCAACATTAGGGTGAGTAATGGCTGTTTTCTTTGGATGAATTATTCCTTTAAACTCCTTTACTTGTGTGCATTTAATGTCTGGAAACATGTTTTAATCATGTTTTAATCATGATTTCTGTTTGTTTGTGCTCTCATGTTTCTCCAGAGATCTTTCCTCACTTTGATTATTCTCTATGATATATTTTCTCAGACATACTGGGATCATAATGTATTTCATAAATTCTCTTTTTAAAGCATTTTGTAAATAAAATCATGTTTGAGTTTTCATTAGTTATGTAAATCTAAAATCAGGACAGATGTAGTTATGTAAATCTAAAATCAGGACAGATACAAATTGGCACACACATATTTGAATACCAAAATTTGAGCAACATGGATCATGAGCTGATTTGTGACTGCGTGTTTTGAGTTTGAGCTCCATCAAGTTGATTCTTTATTGTCTATTTTATACACTATTATTTTTGTTTCTATAATGTATGAATATATCCCCTATAGCATTCTAAAACCAAACCAATCAGAGCGCCTTGTTAACACTAGTTTTATTTTGATTTCTCGAGTCTGCTATTAGCTTATAGTCCATTAGCATCGGCCGCGTGATTGCTAATACTCTATTCACACACATTACCATTGTTTCACTGTTGCTTGCTTAAATGGCTACGCTCCATCTGACTAGTAAGCCAATTCTCAAATAACTACTATGATGACTTTTGTTCTACCCACTTAAAAGATAGAAGTACTTGCATTGTCCAATCTATACAGACTGTGTCTGTTCCCCGAATAGCGAGGTCAAAATATAAATTTAATGCAGGATCTAGAAAAAATCTTCGTGATTAAACCAGAAAAAAGCTAAATAAATGAACAAAAAACATTTTTGAAAGTTTGGGCTCCTAAACATTTGATCACTCGGACACTCGCACCCAAAGCAGTTATTGTAAATGAAATGATCACAGATAATAATTTTGATGTACTCTGCCTGACTGAAACCTGGCTTAAACCAAATGAATATTTTGGTCTAAATGAGTCTACTCCACCAAGCTACTGTTATAAACATGAGCCTCGTCAGACTGGGGTTCTTAAAACAATCCAAGGTTCTTATTTAGCACAGTGGCTAGATTAACAAATAAACAGACACCGCCCGATCTAAATATTCCCCCACAGTTTAATAGTAATGACTTTATGAATTTCTTTACTGATAAAATAAATAACATCAGAAATACAATATCAAATGTAGATTCTACTGCGTCTAGTATTTCAGCTTCATTCATCGCACCCAAAGAAAAACTGCAGTGCTTTACAACTATAGGACAGGAAGAGCTAAATAAACTTATCAGTGTATCTAAACCAACAACGTGTTTATTAGATCCTGTACCCACTAAACTACTGAAAGAGTTGTTACCTGTAGCAGAAGAACCGCTTCTCAAAATTATTAACTCATCGTTATCTTTAGGTCACGTCCCAAAACCATTCAAGCTGGCGGTTAAGCCTCTTATTAAGAAACCACAACTAGATCCTAGTGAACTGGCAAATTACAGACCCATTTCAAATCTTCCGTTTATGTCTAAAATTTTAGAAAAAGTTGTGTCTGCTCAATTGGGCTCCTTGCAAAACCATTATGTCTATGAAGAATTTCAGTCAGGTTTCAGGCCTCACCATAGTACAGAAACTGCACTTGTTAAAATTACAAATGACTTACTTCTTGCTTCAGACCAAGGCTGCATCTCATTGCTAGTATTACTTGATCTTAGTGCTGCGTTCGACACTATAGACCATTATATACTCATAGATCGAAAACTATACTGGTATTCAAGGGCAGGCTTTAAGATGGTTTAGATCCTACCTGTCCGATCGCTACCACTTTGTTCATTTAAATGGGGAGTCATCTCAATTATCACCAGTAAAGTATGGAGTACCACAAGGATCTGTCCTAGGTCCTCTGCTATTTTCAATATACATGTTGCCTCTTGGTAACATTATTAGAAAGTACCGGATTAGTTTTCATTGTTATGCTGATGATACTCAACTATATATCTCAACAAGACCAGATGAAACTTCCAAACTATCTAAGCTAATAGATTATGTAAAAAATGTAAAAGATTGGATGACCAACAATTTCTTCCTACTAAATTCAGATAAGACAGGGATATTACTTATTGGACCAAAAAATATTACACAGAATCTCTTGGATTACAATTTGCAACTAGACGGATGCACTGTTACGGCCTCTAAAGTCAAAAATCTGGGTGTTATCTTAGACAGCAACTTGTCCTTGAAAATCATAATTCCCATGTTACAAAAACAGCATTCTTCCATCTTAGAAACATTGCCAAGCTTCGAAACATGTTACCTGTTTCTGATGCAGAAAAGCTATTCATGCATTCCTGACCTCTAGACTGGACTATTGTAATGCACTGCTAGCTGGTTGTCCTGCATCTTCAATAAACAAGCTACAGATAGTCCAAAATGCAGCGGCTAGAGTTCTTACCAGGTCAAGAAAATATGATCATATTACCCCAATTTTACAGTCTCTGCAC
This sequence comes from Barbus barbus, assembly GCF_936440315.1. Taxonomy (NCBI): domain Eukaryota; kingdom Metazoa; phylum Chordata; class Actinopteri; order Cypriniformes; family Cyprinidae; genus Barbus; species Barbus barbus. The sequence goes on from NC_136740.1 coordinate 31,035,798, forward strand.
TGGCTACCTATTAAGTTCCGTATCATTTACAAAATATTATTACTTGCCTATAAGGCCCTAAATGGTTTAGCTCCTGCGTACCTAACTTGTCTTCTCCCACGCTACAATCCAACCCGCTCTCTAAGGTCGCAAAACTCTGGACTTTTGGTAGTACCTAGGATAGCAAAGTCCACTAAAGGAGGTAGAGCTTTTTCACATTTGGCTCCCAAACTCTGGAATAGCCTTCCTGATAACATTCGGGGTTCAGATACACTCTCTCTGTTTAAATCTAGATTAAAGACACATCTCTTTAGCCAAGCATTCACATAATGCATCTTATAATCTTGTACTGCAGTTATATCTGATCAAATGTACATTATTATTATTCTTTAGCTTGGGTTGAACAAATAATTTTTGCTTAGATGGAACAGCAGCTACGCTAATTATGTCTCTATTTGTTTCTCTGTTGATTAACATCCCGTGGTAACTAGGAATGACAGAAGCTTCAGTCTGGATCCAACCCTTAAATGATCTGAGATGACCAAACACCTGAGAAAAGATAATGCCAACCCCTCAGAGGACCTCAGAGGATGCAAACGCTCAGACAACATACAGAATTACCAAATTTAGCCATAAGTTAAATATATTAAGGTTCTGCAATATATAAATATATTGTGGAAACTTAATTTCCTGTAGAGCTGCTTTGCAACGAATTGTATCGTAAAAAGCGCTATACAAATAAATTTGAAACTTGAAATTTTCTTGAAAAACTTTTTTGAAAGAAAATGCTCACCCAAGATGCATTTAAATGATCAAAAAGTACAGTAAAAACAGTAATATTATGAAATAATATTACAATTTCAAATAACTATTTTCTATGTAAATATATTGTAAAATGTAATTTATTCACACGATCCTTCTATCCTTCTATAGGGGAAGTCGTGGCCTAATGGTTAGAGAGTCGGACTCGTAATCCAAAGGTTGCAGGTTCGAGTCCCCGGCCGGCAGGGATTGTAGGTGGGGGGAGTGAATGTACAGCGCTCTCTCCACCCTCAATACCACGACTGAGGTGCCCTTGAGCAAGGCACCGAACCCCCAATTGCTCCCCGGGCGCTGCAGCATGGCTGCCCACTGCTCCGGGTGTGTGTTCACGGTGTGTGTGTGTGTGTGTGTGTGGATTTGTTCACTACTCACTGCTGTGTGTGTGCACTTGGATGGGTTAAACGCAGAGCACCAATTTCGAGTATGGGTCACCATACTTGACAATACGTCACGACTTACTTCAAGAGAAATCATTCTAATATGCTAATTATTATCAAAGTTGAAAACAGTTGTGCTTCCAAATATTTGTGGAAACGTTGATACATTTAATTTTTCAGGATTCTTTGCTTCAAAGTTCAAAGAACAGTCTTTTGTAACACTATAAATGTCTTTGCTGTCACATTTGATCAAATGAATGCATCCTTGAAGAATAAAAGTATTAAGAACTGTAGTTCATGTTTCACATGAAGTCTTCATGTTGATCTGTTCAAACGTTCCTCTCCATCTTCATTCAGTGTTTGTTTTGGATCTTCATTCAGTTGATGGATAGGTGTGGGATTTTCTCATGTTTCATCCACCTTCACGTTCGTCTTGTTGATTGCGTCTCTGCTGCTTTGATAAATCACATATTCAGTAATGACCTGCTTTAACTTCTGCAGCTCTGAACTTTACTACATGAGACTGTTTACTTCAGGCCTTCAGGACCGTTTCATCAGACAGGTAGCCTATTTCATGCACTGTCAAATTGTTTTTTGACTGGACAGAACAGGACAGTGTGTATTATATTGGGAGGTTCATGAATAAAGGCCCGTTCACACCAAGGACAATAATAACAATCAAGATATCTACCTTTTTCTTCAACGCAGAAGTAATGGGTGAGACTTCCGGATTATTAGCTATAGAGAAATAAAGAGAATAACAAAGTGCAGTAAATGGTAAAACTGTTTGCAATGCAAAAAGTGTGTTTATAATTAAGATAATACATTAAAATAACATGGTAAGACACACCCATTTTCAATATCAATTTTGTACACTAAAAATAGCTGGAAGCAAATAGAACCATAGAGTTTAGAAATAGCCGTGCCCATTTTTATGGGAGGAAAAAGGTGGATAGTTTTAAAAATTGTCCTAATTTAAAATAATTTTGCAGTCTACACCAACTATAACTGTGAATAACGTTACACAGATGAACAATGTTATTAGGTGTGTTCACTTGAAGCGGCTCAGCACAGAGATAAAAACACCGACAGCCAATCAGAATCCATCCTGCTTTAAAAGAACGCTTAGATTTTGATCATCTGCTGGTGTGGACACTAATGTAGTTTTTGTTAGTTATCTAGTTGTCATTTTAGGTGTGCACGGAATTTTACACCAATAGCCTACATACTTTGTAATTTAATACAGAACAGTTTATTTATATGTTATTAATTAAATTTCGTTAGATTTCCATTTGAAGGCTTTCCTTTGACAGTAATTAAAAACAAAAACAAATTCACTGATTTTTGGGACTTTTTATCTCAGAATTGCGCAATATAAATGCAGAATTGTGAGAGAGAAAAAAATCAGAATTGTAAGATAACTTAAATAGCCCCAAAAAAATGGAATTGTAAAATAGCCTATAAACACACAATTGCACTTAAAAAGTGAGAAAAGTTGAAACTGGCTTATTTTTATTAGATTTTTTTTCTGTGGCGAAAAACGAAACAAAAAAAAACAATTGTAACATGTAGGCCTAAACTTTGAATTGCAATTAAGAAAAGTTAGAATTCTGAGTTTAGCCAATATATCGCAGTCCTCTTCAGAATTGCAGTAATGTCCAAAATCTGAGATTTAAACTCGGAAATGTAAGGTGGAAAAGTCACAAGTAATTTTTTTTTTTTATTAAGTGGCGGAAACGGGCTTCAATCCATATTTCACCTTGAAAATAATCACTAGAAGGTTCTTAACAGAAAGTATATTTTTTGTTCTTCGTCAGTTTTCTGTCAAGAGTTTCATTTTGAAACCATCCTTTGATTCATTCTTAATTGAGGCTGAACGCTCGATTTGTCGTTTTTAAATAAATATTTGGCACATTAATCTGACACATCGAATTAAGTCATTGAAAGCACTTTTTAAGAGATTTATGACAAATGGCAGGTGAACTCTGATTCATAAACTTCTCTTTTTCACTGTTTTGTTCCAATGTTCAGTGAATGTTTATTGCTAATAGCTGACAGCGTTAGGATTTTGGGGTGATAAATCGTTCATAACAGTCAGTAAGATACATTTTTCTGTTTTGTTTCCTCGAGGTAACTTGAGGAAAAACTATTGCAGTCTAAAGTTAGGCACAAACATCTGAAGTGCATCTGCGCATGTGCCTAATTTAGAGGGAATATTGACCCTAACAACACGCTGCTCCTTTGAATGGCAAAGCATTTCTTTTCATTTCATCACTTGCTTGTAACTGATGCAAGCTGACGCACCCGTGTCGCGCAGCACTGCAGGCTGTCAGGAGGAATCAGCTCCGGCGCCGAGCGTCACAAATATCGACAGAAAGATGCAAATTAAGTGCTGCAGTTTTACTGCAGGGTCACCGGTGCTTCATATGCGCTCTGGACTCATCACATCTGCATCCCAACAAGATGCAGGAACAGATGTCAGGAGAAGATGGGAAGCGTTTATGTAAAAATGACTTCACAAGCTATTTAAGGCATTCATTGAGGCCCAAATGTGTCATTTCTGTGCCTCTAAATGGAATTTTATTAATAATGTTTCCAAAGCATGCATAAATAGACAATTTAGGGAAAATAATCCTGACTGTTACAAAAATTTTCATTAGGGCCTACTTGAAATAAAACAAACAAACAATAAATAAATAAATAATATAGGCTTAAATAAGATTAGTTTAAGTTGAAGTACTAAAATAACAAACTAAATAATAAAACTTAAAAAAAAATACAATATGTTTAAAAAAGAACAAAAACAACAAAATTGCTAGAACTTTAACTCAGATGAGAAATGTTACATTGGCAACAAGCTGAAATAAAATGCTGAAATAGACTTTTAAAGTTAAAACCATGGTATGTTTTATTATTGATAACTCTGATCTCCATCTGAACAGCTGGGTTTGATCTTAAACATCCGTAAATGAAGTGGGACTCTCACAGACAGCCTCACACACCTGACACGGCTTTGTGCCTCAGGCTTCAGGACTGTCATGAGAGAAAAGAGCTATCTGCAGAAACCTGGCAGCGCTGAAAGGAAAGCACCACCGTTCTCATATCCTCAGCCGTCTGCTGGGTTTCAGTCGAGCGCTCAAGAGCTCCTCCAAATGCTTTGGCTCTTAATGGTTTGTGCACTTCACTGATCCAGGAGCTCCGTGAGCTTCAGAGAACCGGCCAGTGACCAACTCACTGATGGCTGCTTTATAGTGTTTTATAGTTTCGTTTAAGTTTAAATTGTATTAAAAAAAAAAAAATTAAGTACATTTAAATTTTAACTTAAAAATGTTATTACATTATATTTTATTATAAATAGTTTTACTTTTGTTAATTGTAAAATACAAAAAGATTAGAAAAGCTAGTGTTAGTTTTTTTTTTTTTTTTTTTTTTAAAGAATAGAATTAGAAAAGAGAAAGCTAGACTTAGAGGGTCAAATAAAGATGGAAGAGATGTGTTTTAGTCTATTCTTGAAGATGTCTAAGGACTCAGCTGCTCGGATTGAGTAGGGCAGGTCATTCCACCAGGAGGGAACACTTAATTTAAAAGTCCATGAAAGTGATTTTGTGCCTCTTTGGGATGACCAATAAAGCAATGTTCATTTGCAGAGTGCAAGCTTCTAGAGGCACATAAGTCTGAAGAAATGAATTTAGGTAAAGAGGTGCAGAGCCAGTGGTGGTCTTGTAGGCAAACTTAATGCTTTGAATTTTATGCGAGCAGCTATTGGTAGCCAGTGCAAATTTATAAACAGAGGTGTGACATGCATTATTTTTGGCTCATTAAAGATTAATCTTGCTGCCGCGTTCTGGATATATTGTAAATGTTTGATAGAATTGGCTGGAAGACCTGCCAAGAGAGCACTGCAATAGATCAGACTGGACAGAACAAGAGCCTGAACAAGGAGTTGTGAAGCATGTTCTGAAAGAAAGGGCCTGATCTTCTTGATGTTGAATAAAGAAAATCTGCATCGGGCAGTTTTTGCAACATAGTCTGAGAAAGTCAGCTGATCATCAATCATAACGCCAAGATTTTTGGCTGTTTTTGAAGGAGTTATGGTTGATGAGCCTAACTGGATGGTGAAATTGTGATAAAACGATGGGTTTGATGGAACCACAAGCATTTGTGGGGAAGTCGTGGCCTAATGGTTAGAGAGTCGGACTTGTAATCCGAAGGTTACGGGTTCGAGTCTCAGGCTGGCAGGAATTGTAGGTGGGGGGAGTGAATGTTCAGCGCTCTCTCCACCCTCAATACCACGACTGAGGTGCCCTTGAGCAAGGCACCGAACCCCCAACTGCTCCCCGGGCGCTGCAGCATAAAATGGCTGCCCACTGCTCCGGGTGTGTGTTGACGGTGTGTGTGTGTTCACTGCTGTGTGTGTGCACGTTGGATGGGTTAAATGCAGAGCACGAGTTCCGAGTATGGGTCACCATACTTGGCTGAATGTCACTTCACTTCACTTCACATTTCTGTCTTGGCAAGGCTGAGTTGAAGCTGATGGTCCTTCATCCTGCAAGAAATGTCTGTTAGACAAGCTGAGATGCGAGCAGCTATCGTCGGATCATCAGGATGGAATGAGAGGCAGAGTTGAGTGTCATCAGCATAGCAGTGATATGAAAAGCCATGTTTCTGAATGACAGAACCTAGTGATGCCAAATAGACAGAAAAGAGAAGTGGTCCAAGAACTGAACCCTGAGGCACCCCAGTAGTTAGATGTTGCGACTTGGACACCTCACCTCTCCAAGATACTTCGAAGGACCTATCTGAGAGGTAAGACTCAAACCACTGGAGTGCGGTTCCTGAGATGCCCTTTGCCAATAGGGTTGACAGGAGGATCTGGTGGTTAGTCTTGTGGTTAGTCCGGACTGCTGAGTGAATCATTGGTACATCCGTCCCCACTCTCCAAGAACTGTACTTATCCAGAGTGACCAAAAGGTCTGGCAAATTCACTCTGGACTCCTCACATCCAGCACACTCCCTCTTTGAACTGTTACCATCTGGTCAACGCTACAGAGCTCTGAGCACCAGAACGGCCAGGCACAGGTACAGTTTCTTCCCTCAGGCAATCCATCTCATGAACACTCAATAAATAAACGTGGAACACACAACACTATCACACATTATTTACTTAACATACATACTTATTTACATTTCAAATTTGCACATATCGTACCTGCACATACATAATTGTGTATATTATATATTGTGTTTTTGCTATTTTGTATATTTGAATATTTTTCTTTTTATTATCTGTGTCTTCTCCTGTCGCTGTCATTCTGTTGCACTATGGAGCTTCTGTCACTATAACAAATTCCTTGTATGTGTAAAAATACCTGGCAATAAAGCTCATTCTCATACTCTTTCTCATTAACCGTGTCAAAAGCAGCGAACACATCCAGCAAGATAAGTATTGAAGATTTGGAATCTGCTCTTGCTAGTTTTAGGGCTTCAACAACTGAGAGCAAGGCAGTCTCGTTTGAATGTCCACTTCTGAAACCAGACTGGTTGCTGTCGAGGAGGTTGTTCTGTGTGAGAAAGGCAGAGACTTGGTTGAACTCAGCTCCTTCAAGTGTTTTAGAAATGAAAGGAAGAAGGTAAACCGGTCTGTAGTTGTCTAAAACAGATGGGTTAATGGTGGGTTTCTTATAAGTATTGAGGTTATACGAGTCTGTCTAAATGCTGAGGGAAAAACACTAGTGTGAAGGGATGTTAATGATGTGAGTGAGTGCAGGTACAACTGCAGGAGAAATGGCTTGAAGGAGATGAGATGGAATAGGTTCAAGTAGACAAGTATAGGGTGATTAGATAGGATGAGTTTGGAGACTTCTGCCTCAGAGAGTGGAGAGAAGGATGTGAACGAGTGTATGTTTGATGGTAAGATGTGCTTGACAGATTGCGGTGTGGAAAATTGTGCACTGATGGTTTTAATTTTATTAATGAAGAACGTGGCAAAGTCGTCAGCTGTTAGAGTTGATGAAGGAGGGGGAGGAAGACGACAAAAGAGGGAGGAAAATGTTTTAAAGAGCATGCGAGAGTTAGACTAATTGTTCATTTTGTTATGATAGTATGTCCTTTCAGCAGTGGAGACATTAGCAGAGAAGGATGAGAGGAGTGACTGATACACATTAAAGTCAGGATTTTTTGGTTTGCACCACACCCTTTCAGGAGCTAATATTACACAGCATTTAATAATATAACAATTACTTTAAAGAAAAAAGGCAAAATGTGCTGTTATATAAAAGCAATATGACACTCATGATTATTTAGCCATATATATATTCAAATAATTAAAAATTATTAAATATTATTCCTTTAGTGATTAATAGTACTGGCATTAAACATTTGCATTAAATATTTTGAATAGTTTTAGTTTGAATTATTATTTTGCAACTTGACAGATGCTGTCATGTCAAAATCTTCTGTTCTGCATGAACTATTCATGTAAGACCAATTTTATATAACCGAGGGGCGAGGGCAAATGGGTGAAGTAAAGTAAAAGAAAATCCTTGTACTCTTTTCTATAATGCAACAGTAGATCAAAGCACTCGCAACGACAGGGTCATGGGTTCGATTCCCAGGGAATGCATGAACTGATCAAATGTTGTCACAATCAAAAGTCACTTTGGATAAAAGCATATTTGCGAGTTGCATAAATGTAGATGTAATTTTGTGAAAGTATGAATGCTACAGGCAGCAGGTGTTGTAGTCACATTTAACCTGTAAGTTCACAGTAATTGTTGAGTTTAAACAGCTGCATGTTGTTCCCAACGGGTCTGCTCATAAATCCCTGTCACTTCACAGGAGCAGCTTCACCATGTTTACACTGTAAAGCCACAAAAACACAACATCATTTTTCCTTGTGTGGAAAATATGCCTTGATTATATATATAGGTTTTTACTGTTTACTTCATTTGCATTTAATATTTTTAATTATTTTTCTAAAGTTGTAAATAAAGATTATTGCGGTATGTTTTTTTTCAAGAGAATAATTTTTTTTCAGATGTGCCCGACCACTTGCCTTCAGTCTAAACTTATTGCACCGATATTATTTTAGTATTTTAGTACGTTTAAATTTTTAGTATTTTAGTACGTTTAAATTTTCTCAATTTTGTTTAAATAAAAATATTTTATTACAAATTCATTTTTAATAGAATGTAAACTATAAAGTATCAAATGTATTTGATTTTATATTTATTAAATCAAAGTGCATTTTTAAATATAACTAAACAAAACTTGATTTTTTTTCCAAATCTTTTTTTTTCTTCTTTTTTTGCCAGATCAGTTTCAAATGTTGTCATTCATCGTGTATCATTCATAGTAAATTATTTTAGGTCATTGAGCGTCATGATGATGATCAGCTCACATGCAAGTTTTAAATCAGATTCAAAATAGAAAATCATATTTAGTTTTTAGGATAACAGTTAATACTGAAGCTTTCTGAGCTAACTTTTCTAACCTCAAATAATCTTTTCTCATAAATAAATAAGAAACATTTTCCAAATCAGACCGCAGCCTGGCTATTTAGAGCTCCACAACACAGAGGCCAATTTCTCTGTCTGTTCAGACCTCGTCTCTCTCGTGCCGTAATTGTGCTCTATAGGTCCACCTCATACTATTCATTGGATTAGAAAGAGAAGCTCACGCTGTGAAGCGAGCTGTAATCACATTGTTACAGTCTGCATCAGTGCGCTCACCATAAAGATAGCTATTTACATGCAAATTACTGGTACGGATTTGTCATTAGTGTCATACCTGTGCCCTGCTTGACATCGCAAACCCTTACGGCCAGTGCTGTGCTGGAGCTATGCAAATTCAATTTGCTTTTCTAATAAGAGTAAGTGCCATAAGATCAGAACCTCTGGCCTCAATAAGTCATGTGACCTCAGATATACAATTATGAGTAAATAAAAGTAAATAAAAAATGAAGAGAGAATAAATAAAATAAAAAAGAAACTTTACTTACTTTTTTTCAGAATTGTTTTATGAAAGTTCAACTGAACAGCATTTATTTAAAAAAAAAGTTACATTTATATATGAAGTTTATTTCCAAAAACAGATAACTCATGTTTTGTTATCATGTGTGTTAGTTATTTTTAATTATTTATTTTGTTTTTTTATTTATTTGTTTACTTAATCAAAACTATTAATTGGAATGCACAATGAAAAAACATGAAAAAATTATTTTGGAAAATTATATAAAAGTTATCTTTTTTTGCAAATGAACTCTTCATACAGTATATCTTTAAAGCATTTATTAGGAATAGAAATATTTTGTAACATCATAAATATTTTTACAGCATTTATTTGAAATAGATCCCTTTTGTAACATTAACATGAACATTTAATGTGGCATGAATAAAATATAAATGCTGAATAAAAGTATTAATTTAAAAATAAAATAAAAAACACAGACTCAAATGGCTCAGACTCAAAATTGTATTTTCTACTATGCAATGTGCCACTATTTTGTAATTATAAATGTCCACTTTTGATTCATTCACAAAAGCTTGTTTAATTGCACTTTATTGGGTTTGAACAAAAACAAAAACTTCAGTATTAGCTTTTTGTTTTAATCCACACAGGGAGCCGCACAAAGAGTGACTTATACAGCACAACACGGGTACCTGAAGAAAGCTTTCATGCATGCTCTGTCTTTGATTATGGTCTAATGAAACACAATTCATTTATTCACTAATGATCCCAGTGTGTTTCAGTATTGATATCACACTAACCGCAGCTGCCGTGCATCCGGCTAACAGGTGCACAACGGCCTTTGTTGGGTTTAATGCGAGTGATTGCCGAGCCGTATAATCAGCAGCTCTAACCTTTCAGCAAAACACAAGCCGCAAGAGAAATACTACAAGCAATAATATCTATTATACTGGCCAAACTGTCGTTTGACTGCTGGATGTGCTGCAATTAGGAGGCATTATGAAGACTCAATTAAACAATTACGAGCTCAGCTCAGGCCTCGGTGCTCAGAGTCCCATGAAAGTAAAGGAATAAGATGATTTCAGTACTTTCTTCATTGGATTACACCACTGCGGCACCTAAAGAAAAGCACCTTGTTTAGGTGTCGCTGTTTTGCAAAGAACACAAGAGATGCACAATTTAAGGAATAGATTAGCTAAAAATGAAGATTTGCTGAATGTGGTCTCCCACAGGCCATCCAAGATGTAGATGAGTTTATCAGATTTGGAGAAATGTAGCATTGCATCTCTGTCTCAGAATGAGAGTCCAAACAGCTGATAAAATCATCACAATAATCCTCAAGTAATCCCCACCTCTCCAGTCCATCAGTTAACTTCTTGAGAAGACAAAAGTTGGAACAAATCCATCATTAAGACTTCAATTTGTTGCTTCTGCCCAAAACATGAGTCCATAATACATAACGCTTCCTTCGGTGAAAAAGTCCATCTGTCATCAAAATCCACACACATATTGTTTAGAGCTGTTTTGGACTGTTTTGTCTTGTAAACGGTGCTTGATCTGTGCAGATTTCTCACCTGATTCACACCAGACCACTTTTAAACTGGAGGAAGTGTTGTTATGGATTATGGAGTCGTATTTTAGTTACAAACATCTTAATGAAGGAGTTGTTTCTTACAAATACGCACCTTTTGTCTTCTCCAGATGTTAACTGATGGACTGGAGTGGTGTGGATTATTGTGATGTTTTTATCAGATGTTTGGACTCTCATTCTGTCGGCACCCATTCACTGCAGAGCATCCATTGCTGAGCAAGTGATGCAATGCTATACATTTCTCCAAATCTGATGAAGAAACAAACTCATCTACATCTTGGATGGCCTGAAAGTGAATACATTTTCAGCAAATTTTCATTTTGGGGTGAACTGTTCCTTTAAATGCATGATGTAATATGTGTGTTGCAGAAAACTGAGTCACAGTGTTTAGTAGATCATATTCATTAGTGAGTAGAATGAGTGTTAAATTGCTCTTGGTGCTGCAAGTCTTTCATTTGCACAAACACACACACTCTGAGTCTCATTCAGACAGACATCACATGTCCAGCAGCATCAAGCAGACGAGCAGCAGCTCTAATGTCCCGCCGCTGAGACTTTCTTAAACTGACCTGATTCCATTATTACCCTCACAGTCAAATCTGCTGCACTAAAACAAAAGGTTTATTTCTGTGATCAAAGCTGTATTTTCAGCATTATTACTCCAGTCTTCAGTGTCACATGATCCTTCAGAAATCATTTGTGCCGCTTCATATCGATATACTTTAATTTCTTTGTTGAATTGAAAGTTTAAATCGGCTTCGTCGAGTTCACACCCTGGATTACAACAGTCACAAGGTGTATATCTTTCCAGATTATACCGTAGAAGTGATAGAACAGCGAAGGACATTCAGTGACGTGATGCGTGAGCTGAGAGAGTTAAAGGGGACACACAGTCTCCGCTTCCCTGCGCGCCTCCAGGTTCAGCACAACGGCCAGTTCAAGACCTTCACTGACCCTGCAGAGGCTGCCAGATTTGTGGAGACTAGGCTGAGGCAGGAGTAGAGAAATATGCACAACATATCACATTTAAAATACTTTTAATGACTATTGATATCCCTATTGTTTTTGTTTTATTAAGAGTGTGTACAAAACGCATTTACGTGGACGACGCTACTGTTAATAGTCCTACAACATGAAATGTTTGTAACTTGGAAGTGGAGTTGAGCGGGATCTCCGGTATCGGAGAGACTGGAGTTGGATCCTATAATTACTTGCATGCGAGTAGTGTTCTCAGGTCGAAGAGGGGATGAAGTGTTTCATTTCGGGGAAGCCAGATGTGGGAGGGGGGTGGTTGACTTTGTTCTAACTAAAGAAGAGTTCTACATATCGATGGTTTTATGTTGTTTTTTCTAGAGTGCCTCATTTCAATGTCTTATTTTATCTTTAATTGTTCCAGAGACTGATGACTAGTATTAATGGGGAAGCTATTACATTGGCTTCTTGGAATGTAAGAGGGCTCGGTCATGTAATTAAAAGGAGTAGGGTGAAATCACTCAAGGCTGATATAATATATCTTCAAGAAACCCACTTTAGTGTAACTCATCAACGTAGATTCAGGACCAACTTGAATTCTCAGGCCCCATTCGATGTCAAAGCTAGAGGTGTAGCTATTGTTTTTCGTAAGAATGTTCTTTTTCGACTTTCATCAATGGTTGCTGGTCCTCAGGGAAGATATATAATGGTAATATAACTGGACATATTAATTCTCTCCCTATAAATTTGCTTAATATATATATAGCCCCAATTTTGATGATTCAGAATTTTTCAGCAAAATCTTTAGCGTAATTCCGGGTGCAAACTCTACAAACCTTATAATAGGTGGTGATTTAAATAGTTACTTATAGATCCTTATATGGATAGACTTACAAACTACAGTTATTCCAATGCAAACACTTCACATTTTAATCAAATCTAGAAATTTGATTGATATTTGGAGACTTCAGCATCCAACAGACAGAGATTACTCTCATTTTACTCTCATGTTCACAAATCATACACTAGAATTGATTAATTTTTGGTAACATTTGAATTGATTTCTAATATTAGTAATATTAAATATCATAATATATTAATATCTGATCATAGCCCAGTTATGCTCCAACTTTTTAGCCAAAGCGAAATTACTGTTGGCGTTTCAACCCAATGTAAATCAAAGATTCAACTTTTATATCACATTTAACTGGAAAAATGGATGAGTTTTTTACAACTAATGACAATGGAGAGGTCTCAGATTCAATCCTATGGGATACTTTTAAAGCTGCAATGCGAGGTCATATCATATATCATTTGAGTCATCCAAAAAACGTGCTCTGAATAGTCGACTTCGGGAAATAGAGGAAACACTACCAGTATACGAACAAGCATACAGAGCATCACTTTCAAAGTCTGATTATAATAAAATTCTAAAATTAAAGTACGAGTATAATTCTATCCTGAATAGACAAATAAGTAGCCTTCTCCTTAAACTTAAACAGAAAAAAATTTGAGTTGGGAGATAAACCTGGAAGGTTGCCTGCAAGACAATTGAGGGGAGAACAAGCCAAGAAGGCAATATCATATTTATCATATGATAAAATCAAAAACAGGAAGTTTAATAACTAATCCAAAGGAGATAAATTAATGTTTTAGGGAATTTTACTCAGACCTCTAAAGTTAGACTCTAATTATGATCCAAAGAAGCTAGAATCCAAACTCTCAATCGAAGATTTTCTGAAGGCAATTCATGCTTTTCCATCTGGAAAAGCTGTAGGCCCGGACGGGTTCGGCTGTGAATTTTTTTGTAAAACTTTTAGTAAGAGACTAGCCCCCTATATGCTGAGAATGGTCCAATCCAGATTCAATCCAGAAGAATAGGCTTCCTAATTCTTTATAGGATGCAAATATCTGTGAAGTTTTGAAAAAGGGAAACCTGAGACTGATCCAGCTAATTATAGACACATCGCCCTCCAAAATTTTGATCAAAACGTGTTGACTAAAATATTGGCATGCAAGTTAGCACAATATATCTCAACGATTATTCATCCTGACCAAACTGGGTTTATTCCCTGCATTCTGTAATGTCCACCTACTTCTTAATATTGTATATACAAATCGTCAATTAGCTAACAATTCTGCTGCAGTTATCTCACTAGATCAGATCAGACTGAATGGCCATGTATGCGTTTGAAGCACTAAAACAGTTTGGATTTGGGCATAGATTTATCAACTGAATCAAAATTGTTTATTTCCGTCCATCTTCATCTGTTCTGACCAGTGGTATTAGATCCAGCTCTTTTGAACTGGAGAGGGTCTGCATCTTTTTCACAAATTAAAAGTAAGTTTACACAGTCTCACTTTTTCCGTTATTTGCAAATTAGAAATTACATAATGAAAAATATTCCACACTTTATCAATAAACCTGGAAATCCTATTATTCATGATCTTTTATCTTCTCATCCTGAAACCAGACATCTGGTATCTTGCTTTATTTGTGCTTTTGCAACATCTGTATGCACTAAGCACCTTAAAGCAGTCTGGTCTACTGAATTCAATGATGAAGTGACTGATGAGATTTGGGAAGAAGCCTTGTTGAGAATAAAGAGTTGTTCGGTAAATTTGAGCTATAACTTAATCCAGTTCAAAGTTATACATCATCTTCATTATTCCAAAACTAGATTAAATAAAATATTTCCCTCTATATCTTCTCAATGTGATCGATGCAATAGGGCGGAGGGGACATTTATTTTGGTTTTGTCCTGTTCTGTATGTTTTCTGGTCTAAAATTTTCAAATTGTTTTCTAGTGCTTACAAAATTAATATTCAACCTGAGCACAGTCTGGCTATTTTTGGCTATTCTGATGTAATGGACGTTCTTCCTCATACTCATCAACAGGCTCTAATGGTAGGAATGATTGCATGTAAAAAAGTGATACTACTCAACTGGAAACCTCCACAGGCCCCTTGTTTTCAGAGATGGTTGAATGAGATCCTCTACATTATCCAAATGGAACAGTTACGTTTTGGTGAGCTCTCCTCACAGAAAAGATTTGAAGCCACATGGGGACCTATCTTGAGACTCTTGGAAATTTAATTTCTGTATTCTGTAATCCTCCCCTTGTATTTTAATTTTTTTTATATATATATATACGTTTCTGAAGAACTGGATTTATAAAACAATTGTGAATATTGTAATTTATGTTTATATATTTTTTTATTTATTTAAATAGTAAAGTCATTTATAATGTTACAAAATATTTCTGTCACTTTTCATCAATTTAATGCATCCTTGCTGCGTAAAAATATTATTTTCCATTTTTCTTTTCTTTTTTAATCCTACTGACCCAAAACCTTTCAACACTAGTATATTCTTTAATTGCAGTCCATTTAACTCTGACTGAAATGGAATATAATTTTAGTTAAATAACATTTTGTCTATCTAATAGATTAAACTTAAAGCAAATTTTTTTCTTTGTGCAACATGTATAATGTATCAAATTAAACATGTAACACTGACATCATATTGTGTTTTCACTTCTACATTTATTATTGTTAGTGCATTAATATCTTGCAATGCTGTTGATTTTCTCATCAACAGTGTGCATTTATTACAATCATTGTTTTGTTTTTGTTTTTTCATTTTCATAATTATTTTGGTTGGCATGTTCAGCACTGACTGTACTACACAAATACATGAATATATGGAAAAAATATGCACATTTACTGACTCAAGAAATAGTCAAGTTTATTGATATTAATAATTGAATGAACTTCAAGTGGTTTAAAGGTGATTTATAGCAACTTGGCACATTAATATTGAATGTATGTTTATTTGAAATTTACAACAACCCAATATGCATCTCATTCAATTAGAAACTTAAAGTCGAAAGTATCCATTTGTAATAAATATATCTTACAGTTACTCTTATTGGAATGTTATTACAGCTTTGACAGAACATTCTTAAGGTAGATGTTGATCTTATGCAGCTGTAATCAGTATTTATTGCTGTTCTGTTGAAAATATAAGATGTCCTCGTGGTTATGATGAAACTGTCTGTGTGCTGCTGTATAAATGCTGATTTGTCAGGAATGTGTCCTTGTGTTTCAGGTGTGCTTCTGAAGGCCGTGGCGCTTTGTTGAATTTAATGATGTGGCATTCAAGGTGAAAACTCACAAACACAACGCCTTCGACATGCCATTCATTTGTAATGTGTGATGTTGATTATTACAGTCCAGCCGTTCCTTCAGCAGACGCTCGGAGGAAAGTGAAGTCCTGACAGCGCAGCTCATCTTCATTAGAGGGATGGTAATTATGTATAATGAAGCACTCAACGCAGTCATAATGTATGTCGGTGACAGAACCATAATTGAGATGTTTCGATGCATGAATATGAAAAGGAATCATGTAAGCAAAAATTAACTGGAGGAGGAACGTTTGCTTTCAGTTGCTAAGAAAAGAGATGAGAGGGACAAATGGAGATGGTGAGAAGGTACATGTTCTTTTTTAAATCCTCAAGATGTTCAAAAGGCAAATTCATTTATATAGTGCATTTAAAACACAACAGTAACTCTCAGGGAGTTATACTGACATCATAAAGGAACTGAGAAAAGATCAGACATATTTTAAAAATTTCAAGTATAAACAAAAACAATACAATACTTTTTAAAAGCTTGAGGTCAGTAAGATTTTTTTTTTATTAATGCTTTTTTTCTTCAAGGATGCATTAAATTGATCAAAAGTGACAGTAAACACATTTATAATTTCACAGAATATTTCTATTTTAAATAAGACCCTTTTTCTGTTAGTAAACATTGTGACGTTTTTCTGTGAGCGGAGTTTACCAATTAATTCATTAAAAATCCTACAATGTGATTTCCTGGATTCTTTCCCCCCATTCTGTCTCTCATAGTTGAAGTGTACCTATGATGAAAATTACAGTTAACACTTTTTAAGTGGGAGAACTTGCACAATTGGTGGCTGACTAAATACTTTTTTGCCCAACTGTACAATTACATATGATTAAGCATATAAATCATCAGTTTGTAGTTTTACACACATGCACACAGACATTATTTCACACAACATTAGTGAGCTGCATAAGAAATCTTTAGACGCACCAACAACAAAAGATAACACTTTATTTAACCTTTTCTGATAAGAAGTGTGTGCTGCAAATACGATCTATTCACATAGAACAGCTATTTGAAATTATAATGTTTCATAAAATGTTTTTGTGCTGAAGTTTTGATAACATTATTAAACACCAAATGACTGGAAGAACGTTTGCTCTGAAGTTTGAGTGAACCTTGCCAGAACATTCTGAGAACATTTCCTGTTGTCAGGTACGAGCAGTTTATTCAGGTATTCAAAATCTCTCTTACAGCACTTTAATTAGGGCTTCATCTTGTCACAGCAGATGGATTGCTAACATCTGCTGCAGAACGTGTGTCATGATTAAATCTGCCTGATTGCTTGTTGCTTGATATTTGTTTTGTTTTGTTTTCCAGGGCGGCTGTTCTTATCCAGGCTTATCCAGAAACCGAATTACAGGACGCCCAGAGGTGGAGGAACAATGATCTTTGGCTGAGTGTTACTGGGAGGGAATCGCAGCACTGAAATGAACTGCTGGAGTGAGTGATGCAGGATCAAATTAGACATAATGAGACATTTCTTTCATATGTCTGACTCTCGTCAGAGAAGCAGCGTTTCTGTGATCAGCGCTGATGCAAATGCGACGATAATGAATGTCAGTAATAGTGATGAGATGGATGATGAGATCTCACCTTTAGAAAAGTCTGAGCAGACAATCAATTCTTCTTAATGCCACGCTTCATGTCAGGAGATTGACTTACAAGACAGCTGGTGACATTAAAGGAATAGTTCACTCAAAAATGAAAATTTGCTGAAAATTTACTCACCATCAGGCCATCCAATGAAATGGCCAGAAATGTAGCATTGCATCACTTGCTCAGCAATGGATGCTCTGCAGTGAATGGGTGCCGTCAGAATGAGAGTCAAAAAACATTTGATAAAAGCTAATAAAAAAGATCACTATAATCCACAAGTAATCCACACCACTCCAGTCCATCAGTTAACATCTTGAGAAGACAAAAGATGCATGTTTGTAAGAAACAAATCCATCATTAAGACATTTTTAAAAAAAATATAGGTCCATGCTCCAGAGAAAAAGTGTTCTGGTCTGAATCAGGAGAGAAATCTGCCCAGATCAAGCACTGTTTACAAGCAAAACAGCTCCAAACAAATATGTGGCTGGATTTTAATGTGAGAGACAACAGGAGATGGACTTTTTCACTGGAGGATACGTTATAATGGATTATGGATTAAGCAGAAGCAACAGTTTGAAGTTAAAAACGTCTTAATAATGGATTTGTTTCTTAAAAACTTGCAGCTTTTGTCTTCTCAAGATGTTAACTGATGGATAGCTTAATTCCCACCATATTTCTGATATTATCTATCAAACCAATCTGACTAATTTGATCGTTCGCTTTTAATCTAAAACTGTGAGTGCAGCGCGTTAGCTGGTTAGCTTGTCATAAGAGTTTCTACTCGCATCTATTACTGTTTTATTTTTTCTCGCTCCGTTTCATTTCTCTCTCGCTCCGTTTTTCACGAATTCATCAAACAACAGTGGTAAGTGGTAAATTAAGTCGGTATCATTCATCAATCACGGTGAGTAATGGCTTCTTCTCCTGCTATTGTTGTTTGCACTGTTTGCCACATGTACAGTTTATCTGTCTCTGTCAGCAGCGAGGGATTCACATGTGATAAATGCTGGGAAATAGTTAGGCTGACAGAGAAGATTTCAGAATTAGAGACAAGCATTCAAACTTTAGTTGAGGACAGTAAGAATGTGAGGGCTGTAGATACTGCTTTGGATAAGACTAGCTCAGGGAGTCCTGTACATTGTTTGGTTCTGGTAGAGCCCCTGCAGAAGGGCAAATGGGTGACTGTGAGGCGGCCTACTCGCGGGTCAAAACACTCCTCTTCCATTCCAATCAAACAGGTTCTCCCCACTCAGTGACGCACCCACTGAGCAACCTGATGAAAGTGCTCTAGTTATTGACGATTCTATTGTACGGAACGTGAAAATAGGGACTCCAGCCACCATAGTCCATTGTTTACCGGGAGCCAGAGCGCCTGACATCTTGGCAAATTTAAAAGTGCTGGCTAATGCTAAACGTAAATTCAGTAAGATTGTTATTCATGTCAGAGCTAATGATGTTCGACTTTGCCAGTCGGAGATCACTAAAAATAATGTTAAAGAGGTGTGTGAACTTGCAAGTACGATGTCAGACACTGTAATATGCTCTGGTCCCCTCCCTGCTTACCGGGGTGATGAGATTCATAGCAGACTGTCGTCGCTCAATGGCTGGATGTCTAAGTGGTGCCCGCAGAATAACATAGGTTTCATAGACAATTGGAGGAGTTTTTGGGGCAGACCTGACCTGTTGAAAAGAGATGGTCTTTATCCCTCCTGGGGTGGTGCCGCTCTTCTCTCTAGAAATATGGCACATATTCTTAGAGTTCGTACTTGACTAACTGGGGCCCGGGTCAGGAAGCAGACAGACTGGCTAAAACGACCGTCTGCTAGCCGCCTCACGTCATAGACGTCAGCTAATTCTCAGCACATAGATATCACACTATAGAGACTGTGTCTGTTCCCCGAACTAGAAAATACAAAAAACATCCAAACCAATTTATGAGTAACAACTTAATTGATGTTCAACAAATAAAAAATGTATGTAACACAGAGAAACAAATGATAAAGCTTGGCTTATTGAATATCAGGTCCCTTTCTACGAAAGCGCTTTTTGTAAATGATATGATCACTGATCATAAACTAGATGTGCTCTGTTTGACAGAAACCTGGCTAAAACCAGATGAATACATTATTTAAACGAGTCTACCCCCAAAGATTACTGTTATAAAAATGAGCCACGTCCAAAAGGCAAAGGGGGAGGTGTTGCTACAATTTATAGCAATATTTTTAGTATTTCACAGAAGGCAGGCTTTAAGTATAACTCCTTTGAAGTAATGGTGCTTCATATAACATTATCTAGAGAAAAAAGTATTAATGATAAATCCCCCGTGATGTTTGTACTGGCTACTGTATACACCATCATAACAGAGTTAGTGCTGGCTGCAGATAAAGTCTCAATTGTGGGTGATTTTAATATCCACATTGACAATGAAAAAATGCATTAGGATCAGCATTCATAGACATTCTGAACTATATCGGGGTTAGACAA
Organism: Barbus barbus; assembly: GCF_936440315.1. Classification (NCBI taxonomy): domain Eukaryota; kingdom Metazoa; phylum Chordata; class Actinopteri; order Cypriniformes; family Cyprinidae; genus Barbus; species Barbus barbus. The sequence continues at coordinate 31,055,781 of NC_136740.1, forward strand.
CACGTGTCAGGACCTACTCATTGTTGAAATCATACTCTAGATGTAATACTGTCATATGGAATTGATGTTAATGGTGTTGAAATTCTGCAGCAAAGCGATGATATATCAGATCATTATCTAGTCTTGTGTAAACTCCATATAGCTAAAACTGTAAATTCAACTCCTTCGTACAAATATGGTAGAACCACATAAGACTGCTTTGTAAGTAATCTTCCTGATTTATCTAAATTCCTCAGCATATCCAACAGCGCAGAAAAACTTGATGTAACAGAAACTATGGACTCTCTCTTTTCTATTGCTTTAGATACGGTTGCTCCTTTACACTTAAGGAAGATTAAGGAAAAGAGTCCAACACCGTGGTATAATGAGCACACTCGCGCCCTAAAGAGAGCAATGGAGCACAGCTGGAGGAAAACTAAACTAGAGGTATTTGGTATTGCTTGGCGGAAAAGTACCCAATCCTACAGAAAAGCATTAAAAACTGCTAGATCTGATTACTTTTCGTCTCTTCTAGAAGAAAACAAGCATAACCCCAGGTATTTATTAAATACAGTGGCAAAATTAACAAAAAATAAAGCATTAACAGGTGTTGACATTTCCCAACAGCACAGCAGTAATGACTTTATGAACTATTTTACTTCCAAAATTGATACTATTAGAGATCAAATTGTAACCATGCAGCCGTCAGCCACTCATTCTCTACAATAGAGGGGAAGAATTGTACAAATTTGTTAAATCAGCTAAACCAACAACAGACCCTATTCCATCTAAACTACTAAAAGAGGTGCTTCCAGAAGTCATAGATCCTCTTTTGGCTATTATTAATTAGTCATTGTTATTAGGATATGTCCCCAAAACCTTTAAATTGGCTGTTATTAAGCCTCTCATTAAAAAAACACAACTTGACCCCAAAGATCTAGTTAATTACAGACCGATCTCAAATCTCCCTTTTCTATCAAAGATACTAGAAAAGGTAGTATCCTCACAAATATATTCCTTCTTAGAGAAAAATTATATATGTGAGAGAGTTACAAATGCTGCTTTTATCATCTGATCGTGGTCTTATCTCTCTATTAGTGCTACTGGATCTTAGTGCTGCGTTCAACACTATCGATCACAACATTCTTTTGAATAGACTAGAAATCTTTGTTGGCATTAGTGGAAGTGCATTTGAAAATCTTGTTAATTACTTATAAAGCCCTGAATGGTTTAGCTCCTCAGTACTTGAGCGAGCTCTTATCGCATTATAGTCCTCCACATCCATTACGTTCTCAAAACTCTGGCCATTTGATAATACCTAGAATATCAAAATTAACTGCGGGGGGCAGATCCTTTTTCTATTTAACGCCCAAACTCTGGAACAATCTACCTAACACTGTTCGGGAGGCAGACACACTCTGTCAGTTTAATTCTAGATTAAAGACCCATCTCTGGTGTGTATATAACACACTAATACGCTTCTAATATTCAGATCCGTTAAAGGATTGTTAGGCTGCATTAACTAGGTCAACCGGGAACACTTCCCATAACACACGATGTACTTGTTACATCGTAAGAAGATTGACATCTACGCTAATATTAGTCTGTTTCTCTCTTATTCCGAGGTCACCGTAGCCACCCGATCCGGTCCATATCCAGCCCAGATGGTCACTGCAGTCACCAGATCCAGTTCGTATCCAGATCAGATGGTGGATCAGCACCCAGAGACGACCTCAACAGCCCTGAACGTCAGCGGAGACCAGGACTCCTAGATGAGCCCCAGAGACAGATCCCAAGTGAGGACCCCGCCACCTAACCAGCCATCGGGAGAAGACCACTGGAACCAGTTGAGCCCTTACAATCTGACTTTGCTGCAGTTGGAACAAACTGCTGGTTCGTTTGGCCAGAGGAGAACTGGCCCCCCGACTGAACCTGGTTTCTCCCAAGGTTTTTTTTCTCCATTCTGTCACCGATGGAGTTTTGGTTCCTTTCCGCTGTCGCCTCTGGCTTGTTTAGTTAGGGACACTTCATTTCCAGCGATATCGTCGACCTGATTGCATAGACACTATTTTAACTGAACTGAGCTGGACGATGACATCACTGATTTCAATAATGAAATGCCTTTAACTGAAAATTGAGTGTTTAATAGTCACATTATTGACACACTATTTTCCTAATTTGATATTGTGCGGTTGCTTTGACACAATTTGTATTGCTAAAAGCACTATATAAATAAAGGTGACTTGACTTGTTTTGGCTCTCATTCTGACGGCACCCATTCACTGCAGAGCATCCATTGCTGAGCAAGTGATGCAATGCTACATTTCTGAGAAAATGAGGCCTATTTTCACAACCATTTTTTTAGCATCATGACATTTTTTAAGCACATTTTATCCCCATATTCACATACTGATTGCATGGACCAAACTCCACTCACAGGAATGTTTAGTAACACATAATTAAAAGTTCACCCACACAGTTTCACCACTGAAAGCACAGATGCTGTCGATTTGAGTTAACTTGTTTTGAATCTGGATCTTTAAATCACTGAAGACACCGATTAGAACAGACCCGTCAGCCTGTAGTAAATACGTCCTGTCCCGTGATATTCTGGGCATCATTTAGCATTCGGACAAAAGCGCTGATGCATCAGCTTCACTCAAGGTGGACCAGTCGAGCTCCATGATAAAGAATTATAACCGTTCATCCTTTTAAAATAATGAAACGTTCACTTTTTGTGCGCGTCGGCTTAAAAATGAAGCATGAAGCTCATTATTTTGTAAAAACCTTCAAATTGAGCAGCTTGCAAAGCACGCATACTGATTCTCCAGATTGCGATTGGTGAAAAAGATTGATTTGTGCATTATTCTCAGTTTGACTGCTTTTAAAACTACCAACGTGAGAAAACCCTGCCTGAGGAAAACGCTTAACCAGTGCATTTTTTAAGGGGTACTTTTTGTTTTCCGAAAACAGAGGCAAACATTTTTAAAATATAAAAGACTTGTAGTGCTTTTTAATGATATCCTTTCCATTAACAGACTGTTTATATGTAGCTTAAGCTTAATTAAAGTTCACTTTTAGACAATTTAGTATGAGCATTAAACAGAAAGAACTTAAAATGTCAGGAGTCCATTTTGCTCAGTTTAATTGCTGATGATGCATGGGAATATTTGTATTTTTAGTCAAAGTATGAAAACTTATGATGACACAAGTATTTGTTTTTCAGAATTAATATATGTTTTGCTCTAGTGTTTATATTTTGTTGTAAAAGTTATGTTTTAAATCAAAATTAGAGATTAGTGTTTCCCTCAGTTAAGTTTCTTCCATTTTAATGAGTATATAACTTTTCATCTTGCTCAAAAAACTGATGGTAGGAGTATTACTGTTAACTAAAGCCATAAAAAAGTCATTATTTGAAATAAAATAACGTTAACTTTAATCAAATATAAAAAAAAATACTTATTGTTTTATAAGGCACCATTTTCATTTTAAGTTAAAATACTAAAATAAATAATCTAATAAATAAATAATTTTACAAGAAAACAACAGAATTACTCAATCTTTAACTAAAATTACAGTTAAAATATAAAATTGAAAAATAAAATTGAATTCAAATTAAGAAAAACTAGTACCCTATATCAGTGACGCTAAAATAACATTGAAAGACAGAGAGGGTTTTATGAGTATTGGATCTACATGTAAAAAATTATAATCATTTTGAGTTTATATAACATTATATTGTTTTCTGAAAGCATAGACCAAATTCAAAAAAGTACTGAAGTTGCTTGCCTCAAGTTTTTAAGTTTTCTTCATTGTAAATTGAAACGCATCAAGGCCTACACGACTTCAAACTTTAAACTAACCTTCAAACTCTTCCAAACATTGTTTTATAGTTTATATAAAACTGTCAAGTCAACATTCACAGTTTAATTTTCTAAGTTATTCTTGTGACACGGGTCACTTTCAAACACGATCAACTTGCATTAAGCCGAAATGTATTTTTGTAAATTTATGTGCACAAAAAGTCATTTCAGCATATCGACAGACCATAAACCTTCCCTCTGCCAAACTAAATTTGCCTTCCTTATAGTCGGCCAGGCATGTACCGTCCAGATATGAAGGATCTGAAGGGCAGAGAGCAGAGACGAGATCTCTAGCAAGGGTGGCTAATAAATCGCAGTGAGCGACAGCACGGCTTCATTCTCGCTAAGTCTGACGAATGCTCCCTAATCTGGCTTTATGTAGTTTTCTCATGCACATACACCCCACGTTCTGCCATCTGCGATCCAGTGGATAAAGACAAGGCCAAATATCATATCTGCAGGTTTATGAGCTTTTCCGGTTCTTCGCTTCTAGTTGACACAAGCATGCTGGTCTTTTGATTATCCTCGCTGGAAGTGTGAAGATATGAGGAGATCTGCTCTCAAGGACGAAGAAAGAGCAGAGAACAGGCTTTCCAAACATGTCTGATGTATTTTTTTGTGTCTGTCACCCTAAGATAGAATATGAAAAGACGTTTCACCCTGAAGGCAGTTTTTATCTTTATCACAGGGGGGAGTTCTGCCAGATTCACTGTTTGTCTGCTGAACCTCCAGCAAAACAGCGCTGGATTGAAATCTAACAGAGAATATGGCTCGGGAAATCGATTGCAAGGCCCAACAGTGAAGAATTTAGTAGAGACGCTATGTCTTTATCAACATCCAGTGACTACTAAACCTAGCAATAGGTTTGATTAAACAACCACTGCTGTTGTAATTTTGGCTGCATCTGAAATAGGTCATAAAATTGATATTACCTGAGAAGTTAAAGAAATACACTAGAAAACTGCATGCTCACAAGGACACACATTTTTAGAGTAAGAACATAAAAGAGCCAAAGTGTTTAAAACATACGAGCACAGTTCAGCTGAATGATAAAGTTTTCCCTCTTTAACTTTTTGTTCATCTGCTTCTCCCATTTGCTCTTTTTACATTGACTATCACTCTATATCAGGGGTGCCCAACACTGTTCCTGCCGATCGACTGTCCGGCAAAGTTATAGTTACAATATATACTGATAAATTGAACATTCACTTCAGTGGTATGAGATGACTGGATGCTTTCAACTGATTTCTGTTGAACTGTCAGCAACTGAACTGCAGCCCAAACTATTTCAAATATAGTGAATTAAGCTTCAAACTCACACACAAACTCATGCAATGTTAACATCAAACCTGTATTTTGATGTACAGCTCTGGAGTATTTTCACTAGTTAGCAGTAAACCGGTTTTCTGTCGATTTGTGCTACCCTGTCAGATTTTGCTACCTCCCGTTAAAAAATAGGTAGTACAGTTTGACGACGAAAAATGCTACCTGTCAAATTATGGTTTATTAACGTCTACACCTACCCCAACCCTAAACCTACTCTTACAGTAATACAAATACAGTAATTGTGTTTTTCAGGGTTTTGGCTAGAAAGAATACATCCACAGCTGGAAACCAACAATAAATAATTTTTTTCTACCTATTAGATTGTTTTAATAACGTCTACACCTACCCCAACCTTAACCTACCTATTATCATTGTTCAGCGTGAGAAAAATGATCCAATATTGATGTGCGTATGCGCAGTAAACCCTAGAAAAATCTGACCGATATAAAATATCAGGACACCGATTACCCCGCCTGAGTATGTTCATAGATTTGTTTTGGATGTTTGGAATCTTTGGAAATATGGATATTTTATACATCATACTTTTTTCACTTTCAGTTAATGTCATAAAACTTGCAAACTAAGTCAGTAGGAGTAACACGTTAACACGGCTGAAGACGTGAAAAGAGGAACAGACAAACCGATTTAATTGAATGAGTCATTTACCAGAAAAAAATAAAATAAAATCACCAGAATTTTACGCTGGAACCGCTCCGATTGATTCAGGCTTGTGACTTCGATCATTCAGTTCAAGTGTTTCAATAGCAAAAACCAGATCAAAAGAGCCATTCATTTTCGAATATTGACATCGGCATCGCTTGTAATGATTTTAAAAAGCACATATAGTGATGGGTGAAAAGTTTTCGAAACTTCCGAATCAGTTAAACCATTGCGTCGCAAAATTATTCACTGTTTCGAAGCGCTCCAATCAGATGGCATATCGCAAATCATTTGATCCAGATTGGGACTTCAGTGCATATCGTGAATCATTTGATTCATTCATCTTTTCATTTATATCGGAACTTCGGAGCAGATTTCCGAATTATTTTGCAAATCAAATTATTCGCAATCCACGCTGTGTGGTACTGGGGCCGGATTCACAAACATCTTCTTAAGGAATAAGTTAAGAAATTTCTTAAGATAAAATCCACGAAGTTCGTAAGAATGTTCTTAAATGCAATTCTTGAAAAATTAAGAATGGGATGAAATTAGATTAAGAGTGAGGAGTTGAGGTGGAGGTGGGATGCTGGAAAACCGTCATAGAACAGAGGTGAGTTGGCTGTATATATACACCTGATGTGCTTGTTAAGGTGATTAGCTGACGAGCTCCATCTTGGCCAGACTGATTATCTGATCGTGCTCCTCCCGAACCTTGTTAATAAAACATCATTTAATTTGTGATTACCATGGTTTAACAATAGTAACCATGTTCTTTTTCTTTAACATAAAGAGGACACATATACCTGTAGGTTGAATATAGAGATGCAGTTTTTTTCAATATATATTCTCTACAATATTATGTATATTTTTTATTATTCTGTCATACATACTGTAGATAATATAAAATCAAATAATATAAGTCAAAAAAAAAAAATTCATTGCAAACTGATGACCGAGTCTGTCCTCCCAGCCCTGATGGCCTTCTAGTTCTGGATCATTATATTATTTTCTTTAAGTGCTTGTGTTAAGTTTTTGCCCCCAAGAAGAGATTGTGAGCTCTGGTCCATTATGGCACCGCACCGGTCCTTCGGCCATCTGGGAATTTAATGAGGCTGGAAGAGGCCTCGATGATACCAGCATGCCCATCTCATGCCCCCATCATTCCCCGGACGCCTGTGATGCATCAGCAGAGCTCCTCATGCGACATTATTGAGCTCATGCAGTGAGTTCAGATGAGACAGTCTGCCACACACATGCTCAGATGTCAGAGTGACACTTATACAACTATGCATTTTTGAACTATAATACTGTATTACTGACTTAATATCACTGATGTGAGCTTGTATTCTGATAACGTGGACTTTTGTATCACTTTAAATGTCACCCCTTATCAATTATTTGGTTATATGTATGCATGCATGCTGTTTTCAGCTTCATTTAACTCATTTTACCATGCTTAAATACATTCTGCAGATTTTCCCTGTATAAATGCAGTAAAAATTAGTTTTTGCACTTGTTATTAGAGCCCAAACTGCTCAAAACCTTATCACTGGACTTGACTTAAAGTTCACCATAATGATTTCGCTTCTGATGATACACAAAGAGTTTCTTTATATGGTTTTTACAGCATGTAGTCTACAGATCCATGTTTGCCTGGAGGCCCATGAAATATTAATTCCAGACAAAATGGTGCTGTTTGTATTAAATCTGCTCAGCATAATGCATTTGCATATTAGAAACTTACATAGGGCCTTCACTGTCTACTGCTCACATGATTTATGAAGTTTCTCTATTTAATCCTCTTTATCACGTCACGGGACATATGCAGCATCCATTACAGAAATATGTCATGCATATTTGATAAAGCACTTGAATTACTTCAGTTGGGAAGTGTCTGAATTATCCTTTTACTTTGTTAGGTGGAGAAACTTTTGGTTTTGCGTTAGCAACGTTCTTTACTAAAAAAGTAGTTTCAGTATTTTGAGCAGATACCAAAGGTTTTCCAAATTTACTAGACAGTTTAAGACCCGAGACAGATATGATAAGCATTTAAAATCTCATATTGGTGTTGCTTATTTACCAAGGCTGAAAGAAAAAAATGCATGAAATCTCATTGAAACAGCAGTTCTAATGTTCAGCAGAGTGGGCAGAAACACAAACCAGTCAGCAATGTCTCCAAACGAAGTCGTGTTTCGTCAATGCTGAGAGTTTTTGCCAGGTCATTAAATTAAAACCTCCAGAATATTAAATTATTCTGTAGTAGTTTCTAGTCCAAAATATTGTGTAGTTATGAGACTCTGAACTTGAATGCACTTAAGGTGAATCATTTGAAGCATACAGAGCCTGCAGTCTACATATTTATTGAACAAAATAACAGTGTTTTACAGTTTAATAATCGCTCAAGGCCGTATTGGGATTTTTATTGCATCTTGATGGAATAATCATTGGATTTGCCAAAGTTTGAAAGCTTTATGGAATCGAGTTTTGAGTTTGGCTTGATACACTTAGGAGCCAGTAAACTAGATATCCAGGAGCGCTTTGTTTTTGAATTATTTATGTGGAATAATCAGTACTTATTACATTTGGATAGACAGAAATTCTGATCACAAAGAAAGACATTTTCTGCAGAATTCTTCTGTGAATTTCCGTCCAACTGTTCACAGAGACTGCTGCTACATTATCTGGAGATTTATTTGAAGTTATTGTGGTTATTTATTAATAAGATGGATCCTCTTCACATTTCCTGGGTTCTCAGAAGCAGAGTTGTCATAGTTGGGTAAACTTCTAGAACAATATACAATAAATATATTTTTTGTAAAAAATCCAAAATAGCATTTCTGTGACTTTCCAAAGGAGGAAATTTAGTGTTGATGAGTTTGTTTGTTCATTAGAACATTTTTGGAGGAATATGGTATTCCATCACTTGCTCAGTAATGGATGCTCTGCAGTGAATGGGTGCCGTCAGAATGAGAGTTTTTTTTAGCATTCAAATCTGGCTGGGTGGTTAATAACACATTTTTCTGTGGTGTGACAAACTCGGAACGCACATTTAATATTGACTTTACACGGACTTTAAACTCCAAACCGTTGCTTCCAGTCAAAATACAAGTCTATAAACCAATATTGTGGGTTATGGACTCGTATTTTAGCCTGAAGCAACGGTTTGCAGTAAAAAGCATCTTATTAATGGATTTGTTTCAGCTTTTTTCTTCTCAAGATGTTAACTGATGGACTGGAGTCGTGTGGATTACTTGTGGATTATTGTGATGTTTTTATCAGCTGTTTGGACTCTCATTCTGACGGCACCCATTCACTGCAGAGCATCCATTGATGAGCAAGTGATGCAATGCTACATTTCTCCAACTCTGAAGAAGAAACCAACTCATCTACATCTTGAATGGCCTGTGAAAAGGGTCTATAATAATAATAATAATGTTGACTAAAAAGTGTAAACATTTCCATAAAAGTACATGAGCTCTTTGGCTGGCGTGATTCCGTTAAAAATCTCCATCAAATGTCACTCAGAAGGGGGCATCCACAAGCCCTTAATCAGATTAAAGCCATCTGTTGTTTGTTTACTTTAAATATATCATTTTAATGTTAGTGATAGATCTGATCCATTTAGCTCAATATTTGAATCTTGTCATATTTGCGGGAGATTAAATCGTCTCAGCTCTCACGCACAGGAGTGCAAATGTTTGTCCTTTGTTGATGGAAGCAGAGCTGACACTCGAGCCAGTGACTCCTTGTGTAATGTCACCGAGTCCTTTCAGAGGAAAAAGTAATTAACATTTTAAATGGCAAACCACATTAAAGCCAAAAAGCAATTAATGTTTTAAATAACGGCGACCAGGGGGGCCTGAAATGGCACCTGCCTGTTCTTGTTAACGGAGCCAGTCGTGCTGGGAGTCAAAGCCCCTTATTGTTGTGTAGTTGAAAGTGATTTTTGTTCCTATCCTGAGGCATTGAGAGACCGGTGAGAATAAATGGTTTAAATCAAAGGCATTTAAGATCTGCAGCACGATATGACTGAAGAATGGGACCACTGATCACTTGATGAGAGCTCATCACTCTTTATTAACTCTACAGTGTGTCAATACTGTACATTACAAAATGAGTGATAAACAATACAATAAAAGTAAAAAGAAAAGAAAAAAGCCCAGATGTATTAAAGGAATAGTTCGCCTAAAAATTTGGTGGATAATTTGATGAGAATTTACTCACCTTCAGCCCATCCCAGATGTAGATGTTCAGTTTTTCATTGGAGCTTTGTGCTCGTGTACGTTATCCTGGCTCTCTCATTCGTCACAAATCCAAATATTCCATAATATTTCCATATTTGTGATGTAACGTATCTGAATGCTAAACTATTATTTATGTAAATGATAGGCTTTGTACTTCAGTCGCGTTCCAACGGTGACACAGAGGTGGGCGCGCTGATGTTTGGCTCACTGTATTTTATTTTGATAAAGTACCAACTGTGCTGTCAAGTTAGCAATGCTGGGGGGCGTAGCAGGGTCTTAACCTTGATAAAGAATATCTCTTTGGTTTTGAGACTTTAGTCTTTGCAACTTACGCACAAACAGCTTGTAACACTTCAAAGAGAAAGGAAAACTTGAAATGGCATCATATGACCCCTTTAAATATGAGTCCATAATTCATAATAAAGCTTCCTCCAGTGTAAAAAACAAACATCTCATCTGAATCAGGAGAGAAATCTGCACAGATCAAGCCAAAACAGTTCAAAACAACTCTAGACAAATATGTGGCTGGATTTTGATGTGAGAGACAACAGGAGATGGACTTTTTCACTGGAGGATGCGTTATTATGGATTATGGACTCATATTTTGGTTTAAAGATAATAACGTCTTAATAATAAATTTGTTTCTTACAAACCCCGCAGTTTTTGTCTTCTCAAGATGTTAACTGATGGACTGAGTGGTGTGGATTACTTGTGGATTGTGGTGATGTTTTTATCAGCTGTTTGGACTCTTATTCTGACGGCACCCATTCACTCTCTGTACAACAGTAAAATGATGTTAGCAGTGGCAGTGCTTTGACTTTTGTCTCCTTTTGTGCTTCAGAGAAAAATCTAATATAAAAGCAACATGAGAGTAAGTACATGACTTTCTTTTTTGTGGTGAACTGCTCCTTAGGCAGTAGTAAATGACAGCAGGATTTGAGCTGTAAGAAACCCCGGCCGCTCCAGACATCGTGTTAATCTGTGAATAAGCCCGCTGGGTTTTGTTAGCCGTGTTTCTGGTCTCTGGAGGGCTCGTGTGAGCAGGGTGCAGCGTTTTCCCACCAAGCGCCATTAACAGGGCTTTCCCTCGGGTCGTCCCGTACAGTGATATTCTGTCTCCTTCTGAAACGCTGAAGAATTCATCAAAGGTTTCCCGCAGCACAGTCATTTAGATCCTGCTGTGGGGAATTGTTTTTGAGTTCTTTCTGAGGATATACACGCCTCTTTCCCAGGACTGGAGGAGAGCAACCGGGAACCCGTGAGGCTTAACATGGCCAGATGGGGTTTTATATGGTGATGGGTTAAATTAAGATGGATTCGGGACATTAGGCCATGAGGAAAATTTGTTCAGAGGCGGAGAAAATTATGAAATCATTATTTGTCATATAGCCAAGAACTTTTACTTTGCTTTGTCCTTTTGCTACATTCATTCACACACTGTTGCATATTTAATTCAGGCAACTATTTGACATTTTGTTGTTTTGCATGTTTATACATGCATGCTTACAAGTTTGTTTAGCAAGTTTGGCAACGTTTTGTTGCAAAAGATAGATGTTAAAAATCAAATCAAGATGTGTATGTTTGTTTTCTTATTTGTTTTGCTTGTTTGTTTATTTATTACCAATTCATTTGTTTTCATATTAAATTACTTGTTTTTTGGTATTTTAATTATTTGTTTTACCAATTTGTTTATTTTTCTATTATTTATTTTCAATTTTATTTGCATATTTTTGTTTATTTGCTTGTCATGTTACATTAATTTATTCACATTAATATTTTTTATTTTCATATAATTCATTAATTTATTTTCATATTAATTTATTACATTAAATTATCTATTTTCATATTCATAATTTTCATATAAATTTATTTTCATATTAATTCATAATCATATTGGATTATTTATTTTCCTAATATTATTTATTTACCTTGTTCTATTAATTAATTTATTATAATAATTTGTTTTATTTTTCATATGAATGTAATTATTGATTTTCATTATTCATTCATATTAATGTAATTATTTTCATAGAATTTCATTATTATGTACGTTTAATTATTTAATTATTAATTGATTAATTATTTTACCTTATATTAAATTATTTATTTTCATATTTATTTTTATATTAAATTATTTATTTTTATGTTTTATTTTTTGTAATGTTTCATTGCATTTTTATACAGGGCTGTGTGAGATGGACATAACAGAGACCTAACAAAGCTTTCTGCAGGTTTAGAGCACCTACATAGATCTCCTTGGTTTACTGACATCCATAACGATGGTGTTATAAAAAGAAATCAAGTGCTTAAAGTTGTCTAATGACTGAAATGTATTCAGAAGTGCCAGTGTATAAGGGAGGTCATTTGACTGGTGAGATTAGTCCCTTAAACGAGGGCCTTTTACAAGTATATTGCTCTAAGCGGCTTCTGAATTATAGTTCATTTACATGCTTTAGGTATATGAACAGTCTTTGCACTTGTGCCTGTCCCGGGTATTATATTTCTGATTAGAAACCGAGAGTTAAATGAAGCAATAGAGCACTCGGGCCTGTTTTTGCAGCGCAAACATGACACAACTAATACATCACAGAGACAAATGTTAAGATTCAGGGCATGGCTGGAGAAACAGATCAGGTGTGAGAGGAGACAGTGGCGAAATGACTGCAGCTAATCAAATAACAACAGAAGGGCAATGAGTCAGAGCAAAGTCCCGTTCAACTGTAAGAGGAGCATTAAAAGTTTTTAGTGCACTATCAAGGTGTCCTAAAGAGGCCTGAGCCCTGATTGCATCTGTTATTGATGTACCAGCAGGTGTCAGCAAAGCAAATGCTAAGTAGGACACAATGTGCGCCGCCCCAGCAGCTGAATAATTCATCCGGAGCACCATTATTAGTCAGTGGAGTTGGGACTGCGGAGATCCGTGGGGAAGAAGGTGCAATTGATTACCCTGCTGCTTATAAACCGGTTAACTATGTGAATGCAGTGTGTTTTGGATTACAATGTAGTGTGACTAAACAACAGAGAGTTAGATCAAGCGTTTCAACCCTCCAGACACTCTCACTCACTGCTGTTTTGTCTCGGCTCATTCTTTATCTCTCCATTCCTCCCCGTTTCCGTCGGATATTTAGCAGCTCTGAATCTCTCCGGCCTTTATAGGCGAGATAGTACTGGTATTATTACAGATGTAATTCAGCTCTTATTAGAATTCTTTATTGTTCTCAGTGCCAGAGTCCAAAACTGTATGCATGTTGTACAATTTAAAGGGGTAGTTCACCCAAAAAAGAAAATTCTGTCACTCTCATGGAGGGCTGATCGATTAGGAAAAATGATGTTTTTTTCTTTTTCTTTTTTTTTTACACGATTAGGAGTAGAAAAGTTTTTCTAGTAAATTTTACAAGGAACTACAAAGAATAGGCAAGTAACACATTGAATTAAACATGCATTTTTGAAGTAGAAAGCCTGAAATCATAAATTTGCAAAACAAAATGCAAACTTTGAAAACAGGTTTTTGAAAACAATACCAAAATCATTTTCTGTGTAAACTTCAAAAATGCTAATTTGTGAAAACGGTGACACTATAGCCCCTTTCACACAGTAATACCAGTAAATTGCCGTAAAATTACCGGAACGACTTTACCGGTAAATTAAAAAATGAGCTGTTCACACAGGCAACGACATTCCGTCTTTTTTCCGTAAAAGCACCATTCACACATCCATTCCAAAATACTGGTAAATTCTGTGACATCATTAACCTCCAAATGTCTGCGCTTGTATTTGTAAACATGGAGGGGTATATGCGGTCAGTCTTTTTCTTGATGCTTTCATTTTTGTTTCAAACTTTCCAACTGTGGGTGATTGTGTGTATATTAAATATACGCAGCTTTCAAGTTTATAATGAGGGAAATTCCTGCAAATATTTATTCAAGATAGCAAGTAGGTTATATGGGTAAATAAATCCACACTAACTAGCAGATTAAATCAGTCATTTGTCAACACTGTGTGATTCAGCTGGACCGCGTCTTCTCTCTTTCACTCTCTCAAAGCGGCTTCACATCAGCGCATCTCATCTGCAACGAGCTGCTGCACACCGATCCAGGACTTTCGCACGCATTTCGGGACAGTTGACAAAATTGTCACTTGCTTAATCGGGTCATTGTTGCATCGTCACAAAAATTTATAATTTGCACGTTTGCTTTTTAAGCAAATCGGTAATCACGCGCTCCAGAGGCTGTTTCAAGGCTGAGCGCTCACAGTCAAATCCAAAGCCGCCTATAGCGAGTATCATATCGAGTTATTTTTTCGTATTTTGTTGTTGAGCTTAAGTGGCCAAATACACACAAAATTACACAAAAATGGCCGTCCTTGCGATTATCCAGGTTTTTTCTTAAGTAAATGTGAACAGGTGAGAAAGAAAACGCATGTGTATAGGCTATTGGATCCGTGCATTATGTCTTGTGAGAGCAGAGAAGTTCACATGTTGCGTCTTTTGCGTGCTCAGGTTCTTTGTTTCAAATGTAGATGTGCTGCAAGCGTGGTCATTATAAAGGATTTTTCATAGGCTATATGCACACTATAGGTCAGCACAAACGTCTTTCATTGGCACGTGTGGAGGGGGATCTACCAAAATGAGGTGCCGTATCCGGATCTGGCTTGTTCCGGCACAAATTAAGCCCTGCTACAAACCAAAATACTGAATTACAGGAGAAAAAATGTCACTAGCATCCGAAGGCAGAGGCGCTACCTACAGCTAAAAAAAAAAAAAAACAGTTATGTTTAAACAAATGGCTACACAGAGGTCTGTGCTACAGACATGGGCGGATACATGGGAAAGTGTGGAGTGAATGCTTCATCTGTGTCAGAAGGTTATGATTGGCCCGGAGTAGAGTCTTACGTCAGAGCGTTCTGAACTCATATGTGCTCATACCGGTCATTTTCCTTCTTCGTTCACACAAAGCAGAATTCCGGCAATTTACTGGTAATGTTACAATTTCTCATTCTCAAATTGCCAGAACGAATTTACCGGTATTTTTGAAAAGGTCCTGTTCACACATGATCTCTTTACGGCAATTTACCGGTAATTTTCCGGAAAAGTCTGTATGTGTGAAAGGGCTGTATGTCTCTTTTGTCCGCTTTTGACCACTTTCCTATGGGCGGGTGTATGCATGGACTTTTTCTGATCTGATTAAAATTTGTATTTTAATGAGTGAAATAAGTATTTGACCCCTTCGCAAAACACGACTTAGTACTTGGTGGCAAAACCCTTGTTGGCAATCACAGAGGTCAGACGTTTCTTGTAGTTGGCCACCAGGTTTGCACACATCTCAGGAGGGATTTTATCCCTCTCCTCTCTGCAGATCCTCTCAAAGTCATTAAGGTTTAGAGGCTGACGTTTGGCAACTCGAAGCTTCAGCTCCCTCCTCATATTTTCTATGGGATGAAGGTCTGGAGACTGGCTTGGCCACTCCAGGACCTTAATGTGCTTCTTCTTGAGCCACTCCTTTGTTGCCTTGACCATGTGTTTTGGGTCATTGTCATGCTGGAATACCCATCCACGACCCATTTTCAATGACAGCACACGGCCCCGTCCATTGTCCCTTTGATGCGGTGCAGTTGTCCTGTAGTCCTGTCCCATAGGCAGCATTCCTCCTCCTCCAAACATGTTGAGTTGATGCCAAAGAGCTGGATTTTGGTCTCATCTGACCACAACACTTTCACCCAGTTCTCCTCTGAATCATTGGCAAACTTTAGACGGGTGCTTTCTTGAGCAGGGGGACCTTGCAGGCACTGCAGGATTTCAGTCCTTCACGGCGTAGTGTGTTACCAATTGTTTTCTGGGTGACTATGGTCCCAGCTGCCTTGAGATCATTGACAACATCCTCCCGTGTAGTTCTGGGCTGATTCCTCACCGATCTCATGATCATTGAAACGCCACGAGTTGAGATCTTGCATGGAGCCCCAGACCGAGGGAGACTGACAGTTATTTTATGTTTCTACCATTTGCGAACAATCGCACCAACTGTTGTCCCCTTCTCTCCGAGCTGCTTGGTGATGGTCTTGTAGCCCATTCCAGCCTTGTGTAGGTTTACAATCTTGTCCCTGACATCCTTGGACAGCTCTTTGGTCTTGGCCATAGTGGAGAGTTTGGAATCTGATTGATTGATTTATTGCTTCTGTGGACAGGTGTCTTTTATACAGGTAACAAGCTGGGACTCCCTTTAAAATAGTGCTCCTAATCTCAGCTCTAATCTTACCTGCATAAAAGACACCTGGGAGCCAGAAATCTTGCTAATTGATAGGGGATCAAATACTTATTTCACTAATTAAAATGCAAATCATTTCATAACTTTTTTTAAAATGTGTTTTTCTGGATTTTTTGTTCTGTCTCTCACTGTTATTATAGACTGATCATTTCTTTGTCAGTGGGCAAATGTACAAAATCAGCAGGGGATCAAATAATTTTTTTTTCCTACTGTATACATATGAACGTGAAAGGAAGCAAAAGAAAATGATAAAGAGAGCAGCAAAACTACACCATATGCTGAGGGTTTGTGTTAGAATCAGGCAGTGTTGGGGAAAGTTACTTTTAAGTAATACATTACAATAGTGTGTTACTCTATAAAAAAGTAACTAATTGCATTACTTGGCTACTTTTTATGGAAAGTAATGTCTTATGTTACTTTTACGTTACTTTTTGTCACCTGCTGGGCTTGCTTTGTTCTTTTTTAATAACAAAAAAACCCAAAAGTTATATTTTTGGCAGCTTGTCTGTGAATAAATGGGAAAGCAAAGTAAATTGTGTTACTTATTTGAAAAAGTAACTTGGATAGTTCATTGTGAATTTAAAAGTAGTGTGTTACCTGAAAAAAGTAATTTGATTGCATAAGTCACGTTACTTGTAATGTGTTACACGCAACACTGGAATCAGGACTGGCAAGACAATATTGTGCTTTTTACTTTTTCCGCCTTCAATCCAATCTTACGGTTTCAGATGCCAAAATTTAAATCAAGTCTTGCTTGTGGCTTTAACAACATGTCCCGTTACATCTGTAGGCAAAAAAACTTTTCCATTTTTACTACATTGTTGATGTGTAAACTAACCCTAAAGTTAGTAAGTTTTTATTTTCAGTAGTTATTTTCTTTTTCTTTTGTTGTTTGATTAACATTAAAGACACGTCTGGTTGTTTACATTTACCTAAGACACAACAGACTGCTTTTATATGTTTTATACGCCTTAAATACATCATAATAGTCCATATAATTAATGTACTCTATTCCAAATCTTCTGAAGTTGTATGATAGTTTTCTTCTCCTCTGGCACTTCAAGTTGATCACAGAATCAGTTAATTGAACTTGAGAACCAGATTCATGAATTAATCATTCATACAGTGAAGTAGATCAATTGATTCACTGAACAACCATTTGTTTACAATTCGGACACTGCTTTTTCTCTCAAGGAGCTCTAGATTGGATATCTGTATTTTCAGAAAATGACTTAAATTTGGTTCCGCTCCTCATACGATCACGTGGCTTCAGAAAACGTGCTGTATGAGTCATATGGACTAGTTTTATGAGTCATCTGCACTATTTTTATTGTACTTTTTAGTTATTTTAGAGCTTGACAGCATTCATCCCCCTTCACTTTTATTAAATGGAAAAATTCTGCAAGAATATTCCTCAAAAATAATACTTTTGTGCTCCACAGAAGAAAGAAAATCAAATCTATTTTGAGTTTTATTAATGGCAGAACTATTCCATTATAAAGACAAAGTGTAATATTTTTTAATCTATGTTCTTTTTAACAACAGAATGTAATTTAGCCTATATAAAGTACATGTTTGATAAGCCATTACATGTCCTGGTCTATCAGGAGCGAGCAGTAAATGCATACTCAGCTATATATTAACATCACGATGAACAGTTACCTAATGCAGATTACAGGACAGGGAATAATGAGTTTATATCAGCTAGTTTCAGTATCATTAATCTTTTACAACAACCAAAGC
Organism: Barbus barbus; assembly: GCF_936440315.1. Lineage (NCBI taxonomy): Eukaryota > Metazoa > Chordata > Actinopteri > Cypriniformes > Cyprinidae > Barbus > Barbus barbus. The sequence goes on from NC_136740.1 coordinate 31,073,856, forward strand.
CACTCTGGTATTCTGTCAGAAGCATAGTGAAATTTAAAACAGGTGTTTAGGAAAAACAAAGCATTCCCAGAGGCTCTAGAGTTACATTTTGCACACATTTCTCATCCTCTATCTCTAAACCTTGCCTATCTTGCTTAGAGCATTTCTCATCCCACAAAAAGCCTTTGTCTTGATCTCTGAAGCAGCCGCAATGAGCCACTATCAGTCTGCCAAATCTTATCACAGCCCGCTGTAGAAGAGGCACAAATGAAATTACGCCTATGTAAATGATCCAGCATAAAGGCGATATGAAACGCTCAGGTTATTCTCCCATTCTAGTTGGTAATATGGCAAGCCATTTTAACATTTAATCCTTAAATATACAAGCATCTATTTTCATGCTTTTTAGATACTAGTGACTCTTTAATTAGGTACTAGTGCTTATTCATTAGGTACTAGTACTTTTATAAAAGCTACTGTTCATAAGATAGTACTTAGTCATTTGATACTAGTACTTACTTAATAGATGCTTGTACTTGTAATTATTAGATTCTAGTACCTATTAAATAGATGCTAGTACTTATCCATTAGATACTTATTTCAATAGTGACTAGTAACTATTCCATTGTTACTAATTAAACAAAAATCTCATTCAGATATCAGCTATTCAGTTTTGACTTGTATGTATTCCAGTAGTTACTTGTACATTTTTTTTATACTAGCAGTTATTCATTGGGAACTAGTATTTATTTTTTAGATATTTGTACTTATTCATTAGATGCAAGTAGCTATCAAATAGATAGTAATAAATACATGCTAGTAATTATTCATTAGATACTAGTTATTATTAGACACTAGACTAATTCTGAGTATGGGTCACCATACTTGGCCACACACCACTTCCCTTTCCCTTTCCTTTCCTTCATTAGATACTACTTATTCATTAGATACTCATACCTATTAAATAGATACTAGTACTTATTAATTACATTATGATTAGCTACTAGTACTTACTCAGGAGGTACTAGTACACATTTAATAGATACTAGTACTTATTACTAGATACTAGTGCTTAACAATTTCCAAAAAAAAATTATCTATCTCATTCAGATATCAACTATTTACTGTAGTTTGGACTAGTATGTATTTCATTAGTGACTAGTACATATTTATATTCTAATAGTTATTCAGTAGGTACTAGTACTCATTACATACTAGTACTTACTACTTACTCAGTATGTACTAGCACATTTATTAGATACTTCTAGTACTTATTGTTAGATAATAGTACTTATTTCAATATTGACTAGTAACTATTCGTTTGTTACTAGCAAAAATTTCAAATTTCTTTTCAACCGAATACCTGAATAACCGTAGCTCATTTGATGCGTTACACCTGTTCCTGAATAAATATATGAGAGCAGACAATCTGGCGATATGAAGGCAATATTTCATAACAGATGGCATCATGCAGATGATGAGTGGAACACAGAACTGTTGTTAAGGAACGCAGCTGCTGGCATTGAATAATCAATCAAACTATCAGGCTGGGCTGTGGAATAGCATACTAACTTTTACCATTTCTGCAGTAGATCATATTAAAGCTGTGTGCAGCATGCAAATTTTCTGTATGCATAAGATACTCTGACATTTGCCAAAATGTGCTGAAGACACCCAGAATGCAATTCACTTAACCTTTTGTTTCCACTGAGATGAATGAAGCCGAAGTAATAAAAAAAGCAACGTTTTTTAATATCAGCATTTGATGCAGGTTTTATGAAGGTACATTTAAAATACAACTTCAAACAATTCTTCATGACTTTTTTATTCATTTTACTAGGGAAGTCAATCTTTTCAGAGATTTTCATAATCAATTTATTAACAATAAATTAATTGATTAATCATTAACATAAATTCATACATACAGACCATTTAAATTCTTAACACATTTTGACTGCAATGTAAATAATAATTTTACAGAAATTAATAAATACCTGTGCTTGTAGTTTCCTGTATTTCTAGATGATAATTCAAGAGCATTTTAATGTTTGTTATTTTAAATTCCTTTTTTTAAGTTATAGAGTATGTACAAAATACAGATGGCACACTTTTTTAAATGGCATTTTCAACATTACTAATCATTTACATCCCTAATGCATGCTATTTAACTTTTTGGAAATCATAGTATATGATTCAGTTCACTGAATCGAAGTAGTAAGCTGCTGTAGTATTGCAAGAAACGCAAGTGCTGTTCTGTGCATGTCAAGTTTTGAGACAAAAAGTGAAGCAAACAATATTTTCAATGTTTTTTTCATCCATAATACCATAGTCCTGATTAGCCAAACTCCTATTTGAAATTAAGGTCAGACATTCAACTGAGGTCAGATCAATTAACCCTGACTTAACATTGTTTCTGAAAAGCTGTGTTTGTGTGTGATTGCGCCTCTTGTTTGTTCACATGCTTTGAAGTCAAAAGTGGAGAATTTCAAGTCAAGTATTGAATGGATTTAATTCATTCTTTGATGTCAAAATATCAAAACATGGTCTAAAGAAAATATGAAAATGAGCATCAAGTTGACATTCTCATGTTAGCTAGCTGTCAATCCATCACTGAGCATGACTAACTTTATCAGCATCCCGCTCATTTTTTATCCATTTGAGTAAATAATCATGAAGTTAAAATGTTGCAGATCTTGAAATGCGTTACAGAAATAACCTGTGTCCTGTTGTCCAGTAGGTTTGCAGAGGACACAGAGAGCTCATCCGGATTTAAGTTAAGTTAACAACTTTATTAATCCCACAAGGGGCACTTCAAGTAGGGTAGCAGCATCACACAGCAAACACAAGACATCACATAGAAGATACAAAAAAAAAAAAAAAAAAACACCTTAAGACTTTGAATTACAAAAACGAATAGCCTCTGGAACAAAGGTAAATTTATATCTATTAGATAAACATTTAATGCTTCTTGCATTTTGCATTCACATTGGGTGGGCTGAAGAGGTGCTGATGTCTTTATTGATATTGTTATGGTTGGTTTAGTAAAGATCAAACGCTGTCCTTGTTATTCCACTGCCACGCCGTGACCTGAAGTACATTCGCAGATCGATACATCACATCAGCAAGTCCAGGCTTGTGAAAGAGGTCACTTGACATGTTAATGCGATTGCAATCTGGTACGAGAGTCGTTTTCTGAGGAGGATGCTAATTTCTCAAAGTGAGAGCGCAGTGACCTGTCGGTCATGTTGTAGGAGGAATACACTTTCAAATGAGGCATTTCTGATGAGTCAGCAGATCTTACTTCTATTGTCTTGTCGAGGACATGCAGTTCTAAACTCAAGTTATGTCAGAGCATCGATTTTTCTCATCTCATATCTCGTGCAGTTCATCATCGATGCATCGTGGGGCGTCTGAAGTGTGGACGCTCCAATGAGCTGGTTTGACCTGGACCGCCTATTCAGATCACCTAATTAATAATCATTAGGCCTGTAAATCAACCAAATTTCTGAAAGTGGGTTTATGCTTAAAGCAAGAACAAATATCCGTCAATAAATGTGTGTTAATCATAAACTCACTTCATTTTGATGAATTTCTCAGAAGACTCATTCTGTATCAAATCAACCAAATTTTAGAAATGTCTCTGGCTAAAACATTAGATTTTAAAGTATAATAACATCAATCACCTTATTTCAGGGTTTTTGCAGATCTTAAAGTGTCTTAATTCACCCTTTGCCCTTATAATGTCTTTAAAAAGTGATGGCATTAAATGCTACATGCACTGCAAAAAAAAAAAAAAAGAATGTCTTCCTCAGTATTTTCTTTTTTTGTTGTTGTTGTTTTCTAATACAAACATCTAAGCATCCTTAGATCAAGATACATTTTATCTTGTTTTTTGAGCAACTGAGTTTTTGCTTAAATGCAGGAAAAGAGTTGACAGTTTAAAAAGTGATGGCATTAAATGCTGCATGCACTGCAAAAACAAAAAAAGAATATCTTCCTCAGTATTTTTCTTTTTTTGTTGTTTTTCTAATACAAACAATTTATTAATGTGGTGAAACATTTCAAGGACAGCACCTGTTATTTTCTGCCAAATAGCTCTGATATATCTTTTATTACTTGAAGAAATTGTTGAAAGCGTTGATACATCTTCATTTTCTGTTTCATAAGACCACTCTAAAAGCTCTCAGACATTGATCGTGAGCTGAAAACGACAAAAACAAATCATTAAATCGTAATCAAAGTACTTTATATGACTTGAGCTTTAATGTCCAAGACTTATGAGGTTGTATGTTAACTTTGTGTGGTTTCTATGAGAGAGGATTCAAATGCAGGAAAAGAGTTGACAGTTTATTACCGAAACAACAGACAGGACAAGAGATGGTGAGGAGGGGAGAGAACAGAGTCCAGTCAATAGGCAGGGAATGAATGACGACACGCGGCCTAGGTGAGCGGCCACAGAGTCCAGTCCAGGACGGCAGACCGCCAGAGAGCAGTGAAGGCAGCAAAGCTGGAGGCCGGAGGTTATCAGCGGTGGCCAGACACTCTACACTATTCTACTCCACACTAGTAATGTCACAGGCTCGGCACAGGCCTAGCAGCGTGGCAGACCCAGGGAGGTGACCGGTAGCCCAGCCTGCTGGACAGGACAGGACAAGGCGAGACGAGACTAGACAGGGGACTGAAGAGAGACTGAATACAAACAACTAGGTAGGGAATAAGCAGTATTACAGGACTAGTAAGACAGAGCAAGCAAACACTGACGTAGCACAACGAACTGGCAAAACAAGAGGGAACGGGAGAACAATATAAAGGACAGGAGAACATGAGGAACAGATGACAACACTCAGACAAACAAGGAGAGAACGAGAGGGACAGGTGACAACACTCAGACCAATGAGGACTAAACAAGGGGGCGTGGTAATGGGAAATAAGGAGGCAGGACAAGAGGAGCACATGGCAGACAACAACAAAGACAGAGCCATGTGCTCAAACACAAAACAAACATGAAACACAGACAAGACCGACAAAACAGTAAGGGCAGGATCCTGACAAGAACAGATTGAAATTAAAGCTACTGTTTACTGAAAATTATGTTATTCAGTGTAATAATTACAACCATCAACCTTTTTTAAAAGGTCTTTAAAAAGGTCTTAAAGTCTTAATTCGTCCTTCAACAAATAAAAAAGTCTTAAATTGGACTAAATTTGGTCTCAAAAAGTATTAAATTTGCCTTCATAAAACCTGAAATACTCAAGCCTCTCACTGAAATGCTCAAGTTAGTGAATAAGAATGCACGGCTGATGCAAGCATCTGTGATGATTGACAGTGACAATAAAAATCAGCGATGCCAGTGATCGTCATCAGCGTACACAATTCTGGCCATTTTTCTAAAACAGCTTCACCGCCCCATTTATTCAGCTTTTGAGTTGAAAGCTTGTCAAAATAACACTGATTTATGGAGACAACATTCATATCCTGCCACATCTCAGATTGTGAAACAGCAGATGCATCGGACACAATGCATAATTCATGGGAATGCCAAAAAACGTCTCTCCCTTCAAGCTTCGTAAACATCTCTGGTTTGTGTCAATGTGTTCTTCAGGTCTTCAGAAAGTGGAGAGTCTGATGTAAGAATAGGACTTCTCAGGGGAATCTTGTTACCTGTTGTACCTTCAGCTCAAAACAGGCTGAGAAATATGAAGAATGAAACGTGAAGCTCGAGGTCAGTGTGAGACTCGACTGCGAATGAATGCAAATGGCAAACACATTCATTGTGTTTCATCACTGATGCTACAATGACATTGTCCTGCTACTCTTGAGAACCAGGGTGGAGCATTGAATAGCGTAACATGGTATGAAAGATTGGTTTTCAAAGCCCAACCTTACAGTCTTTGTGTTAACCTTTTTTAAGCATTCAGTTCAGTTCCTCTGCATATCATACTAGCCATTTGTATCTCTTTTATACATCTTAACAAGGAAATTTAAGTCTCAAAGTCTCTCATTTAATTACTTTCTTATTATTTGCACATACAGTATCTCACAGAAGTGAGTACACCCCTCACATTTTTGTAAATATTATATATTTTCATGTGACAACACTGAAGAAATTATGCTTTGCTACAATGTAGTGAGTGTACAGCTTGTATAACAGTGTAAATTTGCTGTCCCCTCAAAATAACTCAACGCACAGCCATTAATTTCTAAACCGTTGGCCACAAAAGTGAGTACACTCTGGGCCCAATTAGCCATTTTCTCTACCCGGTGTCATGTGACTCGTTAGTGTTACTAGGTCTCAGGTGTGAATGGGGAGCAGGTGTGTTAAATTTGGTGTTATCGCTCTCACTCTGTCATACTGGTCACTGGAAGTTCAACATGGCACCTCATGGCAAAGAACTCTCTGAGGATCTGAAAAAAAGATTTGTTGCTCTACATATAAATGGCGTAGGCTATATGAAGATTGCCAAGACCCTGAAACTGAGCTGCAGCACGATGGCCAAGACCATACAGCGGTTTAACAGGACAGGTTCCACTCAGAACAGGCCTCGCCATGGTCGACCAAAGAAGTTGAGTGCACATGCTCATCGTCATATCCAGAGGCTGTGTTTGGGAAATAGACGTATGAGTGCTGCCAGCATTGCTGCAGAGGTTGAAGCGGTGGGGGGTCAGCCTGTCAGTGCTCAGACCATACGCCACACACTGCATCAAATTGGTCTGCATGGCTGTCGTCCCAGAAGGAAGCCTCTTCTAAAGATGATGCACAAGAAAGCCGGCAAACAGTTTGCTGAAGACAAGTAGACTAAGGATATGGATTACTGGAACAATGTCCTGTGGTCTGATGAGACCGAGATAAACTTATTTGGTTCAGATGGTGTCAAGCGTGTGGGGCGCGATCAAGCCCGCCGCCGTCCGCGGCCAACGCAAGACAGCCGCCCGTGGCCAACACAAGCCCACCGCCGTCCACGGCTCTCCCAAGCCCGCCGGCAGAGAGTATGGCAAGTCCGCCGGCAGAGAGTATGGCAAGCCTGCCGGTCGCTGCTTACCCAAGCCCAGTGCCAGTCCCTTGAGATTTGTGGGATGCACATCCAGGGCACGAAGCTCCCGTTCCACCACATCCCAAAGATGCTCTATTGGGTTGAGATCTGGTGACTGTGGGGGCCATTTTAGTACAGTGAACTCATTGTCATGTTCAAGAAACCAATTTGAAATGATTCGAGCTTTGTGACATGGTGCATTATCCTGCTGGAAGTAGCCATCAGAGGATGGGTACATGGTGGTCATAAAAGGATGGACATGGTCAGAAACAATGCTCAGGTAGGCCGTGGCATTTAAACGATGCCCAATTGGCACTAAGGGGCCTAAAGTGTGCCAAGAAAACATCCCCCACACCATTACACCACCACCACCAGCCTGCACAGTGGTAACAAGGCATGATGGATCCATGTTCTCATTTTGTTTACGCCATATTCTGACTCTACCATCTGAATGTCTCAACAGAAATCGAGACTCATCAGACCAGGCAACATATTTCGAGTCTTCAACCGTCCAATTTTGGTGAGCTCGTGCAAATTGTAGCCTCTTTTTCCTATTTGTAGTGGAGATGAGTGGTACCCGGTGGGGTCTTCTGCTGTTGTAGCCCATCCGCCTCAAGGTTGTGCGTGTTGTGGCTTCACAAATGCTTTGCTGCATACCTCGGTTGTAACGAGTGGTTATTTCAGTCAAAGTTGCTCTTCTATCAGCTTGAATCAGTCGGCCCATTCTCCTCTGACCTCTAGCATCAACAAGGCATTTTCGCCCACAAGACTGCCGCATACTGGATGTTTTTCCCTTTCACACCATTCTTTGTAAACCCTAGAAATGGTTGTGCGTGAAAATCCCAGTAACTGAGCAGATTGTGAAATACTCAGACCGACCCGTCTGGCACCAACAACCATGCCACGCTCAAAATTGCTTAAATCACCTTTCTTTCCCATTCTGACATTCAGTTTGGAGTTCAGGAGATTGTCTTGACCAGGACCACACCCCTAAATGCATTGAAGCAACTGCCATGTGATTGGTTGATTAGATAATTGCATTAATGAGAAATTGAACAGGTGTTCCTAATAATCCTTTAGGTGAGTGTACTTCACTTGCACTGAGAGAAATCTCAGAGACGCAGTCTGGCTCATAACTTTAGCAGTGATATAGATAAATGAGGTCACTGGCACAAAGCAGAAAACTCTTTCTCAAAATTAAACATTTTCTGACCTGTACTGTCTTTCTTTTTCCCATTTGTATCCATTGACAGCATTTAGATTTTTTTGTTACTTTGTTGAATTTATTGTGGTGTGATGTGATATGCTTTTTAGGACAGTTTCCACAAGGATGCATTGACGTCAATTTCTTCTGGACTCTGACAGTGTGTCTGACATGCAGTCGTAGAAAATCACACAAACAGAGGTACGTTTTGACAACTCAGCGTTAACTCATACATCACTGAACCATAAATACAGCAGCTTAAAGGAATAGTTCACCAAAAAACGAGTTTGCTGAAAATGTACTCACCCTCAGGCCATCTAAGATGTATATGTTTCTTTATCAGAACAGATTTGTCAGAAGAAATTCAGCATTGCATCACTTGCTCACCAATGGATGCTCTGCAGTGAATGGGTGCCGTCAGAATGAGAGTCCAAACAGCTGATAAAAATATCACAATAATCCACAAGTAATCCACAGCACTCCAGTCCATCAGTTAACATCTTGAGAAGATAAAAGTTGAAACAAATCCATCAAGACTTTTTTAACTTCAAACCTTTTGGCTAAAATACGAGTCCATAATCCATAAAAATGCTTCCTCCAGTGATAAAGTAATCTGGTCTGAATCAGGAGAGAAATCTGCACTGATCAAGCACCGTTTACAAGCCAAAACAGCTCTAAATAAAACAAATATGTGTGTGGATTGTGATGTGAGCGACAACAGGAGATGGACTTTTTAACTGGAGAAAGCGTTATTATGGATTATGGACTCGTATTTTAGCCGTAAGCAACAGTTTTAAATTAAAAATATCTTGATAGATTTGTTTCTTTTGTCTTCTCAAGATGTTAACTGATGGACTGTAATGGTGTGGATTTGTTGTGGATTATTGTGATGTTTTTATCAGCTGTTTGGACTCTCATTCTGACAGCACCCATTCACTGCTGAGCAAGTGATGCAATGCTACATTTCTCCAAATCTGATGAAGAAATAAACTCATCTACATCTTCAATGACCCAAGGGTGAGTAAATTCAGCCAATTTTAATTTTTGGGTGAACTGTTCCTTTAAAAAGCATAAACAAAACACATAAGCTTTTGCTTAATTCAGTTGCTAAAGTGTACTACGGGTGTCTTTCCCAGCTCATTTGTGCGTATGTATGTTTGAGTCGTAGCACACAAAAGATGAAGAGCATGTGTGCGTGATCAAGATCTCTTTGTTTCCCCACAAGAAGCTTTCAGAAAGCTGCAGTCATTTCTTACAAATGGCAACCCCAGAGCAATCTGTCATCCTCAGATGAACCCGCTCTGCCTTCACTTCCTTTATGTGTTCTGCTCAGCTCTGTGAATTTCAAAGACGTAGCAGTGAGTACAAAAAGAAAAGACGAGGACGGGAAAGGTTAGCGAATAGATCCCAGTGAACCGGCTGCTCTCTGCTGAGGTCAGCAAATCTGAGAAGGGAACGAAGTTACAGTTGAGATACAATCGGTACGAAGAAGAACGCATAATAGGGGTCTAGAAGGGAACAAAGCACTGTTTTTAAAAGAAGCTTTCAACAACTAGAGCACTTCATAAGACATTGAAATACAATGAATTTGGAACACTATGTAGACAGCAACTATGCAGCACACAAGAGGCTAGAATTCTTTAAATTGGAGATAGCATGTTGTTAACCGTATAAAGCATTTTTAAGACCTTAAATGCTGAAACAAATGCTACATGCCTCTACTCCATGCTTTCTGTTGTCTGATTAATAGCCTTTTTTATCAAGTAAAAGGTCTTTTAGTGTGATTGTCCACCTTCAGCTGGTGCTTCTCGTGTCTTTTTGCCGTCAAATCTTGACTGATTTTGATCAAGTAAACGTCAGAATAACTGTAGTCATATTTCCAGATGAACGCTTACTGGACTGAAGCAGCTCGGCTTTACTTGATTCTCCATCAATCATTTTTTAGAGAAATCAGTGCGTCTCAAATCTGATCATCAGGATCTTTTGAAGAACATTTGTTTGTTTATCTCTCAATCATCATCGGATTGCATTGCATTATATGTATGGATCATTTAAATATCATCTTACTAAGACATATTATTGGAGATATAGAGTGACGACGGATATTGAGATCATTTTATGTCAGTATCTGCTGTATCCTGTTATTAAGATATTATTGATTTGCATTGCAAGCATCAGAACTGCATCACTGTTTGGCCATATTAATATCAGCATCAGCACCAAATTACTTCTTTTTTTTTTTGCTTATTTTGGGCTTCTTAATAGAATCAAGCTGTTTCTTCCTTTGCTAATATCACTATTTGAGCCATAAAAGCCTGGAAGCTTGTTTATGTCACAGGATTTAAAAAAAGTAATTGCAACTTTAACTCACACTTTGATCAAATTTTTCTGATTTTTTCTTGTAATTATGAGTTTATATCTCACAATTGTGATTTATTTTTTTCTGAATTGTTCAATTCAGTTATAAAAAAATATCATTTTGAATGAATTGATATGATCCTCATCTTTATAATTGTATGAAAGAGCAGCTTGAACACTCAACTAAACATCTTATTTATCTTCCACAGAAGAAAGAAACTGGAAACTCAGGATTGGACTGACATGACGAGAGTTATTATTTTTGGGTTAAATATTCCTAAAATAAAAGTGTGTTTATTGAACATTGGTGTCTGCTGTTCAAAATTAATAAGCCACTCGAGGCCGAGTGTTAAAGTGATTTTAACTAAATTAAAGTGTGTTTTTGTGCTGGATGTGAAGCGGATTACTGTAACAGCCTCCAGTGGCTTATTAATGCAAATTTCTTGGTTTGTTCTGTGTATGCCAGAGGTGTTTTGGACCGCTCACCTGCTAGCATGTGTACATTACAAACACCTGCTGTTTTTCCAGACTCATCTCAGGTAATTAGAGCAGACAGACACGTATCTGGCCACCGTTTTCCATTTTCTTGCCACCTGTCTTGTCATTTAGGTTTAAACTGAGCAGGACTTAATAGAAGCATTATAGAAACAGAAACCCGCCGTTTGTCTCGTCAGGATATTAATATTAGCTGTATGGTGTTGACACGTGTCTGGCTCACTGATTTCAGTCGTCATCTGATCCTGTGTTACTGAGCTATTTAAAACAATATCCCATAATACTGGGTGTTTGTATTAGCATGATGGACTGCACATGAGGTTAATTGTGTTTGTACAATGTTCTGCCCTTATCCGCCCCATTACTCTTAAAGATATTATATTCAGAGAGAAACACTGTTTGCATACTAATACACAAGTGCAGTAAAGTTGATCTTTCAATCTCAATTCTTTTTAATTAACTTAAAGTATATAAAACATATATATTATTTTATTTCCGCTAGTTCCCAAGGAAATACTTTTTATGTTTTATTTCATTTTTTTACCTTAAAAAATTAAATAAATAATAAAAAGCAACAAAATAAAAAAATAACAAAAATATAAAATAAATAAAAATGAATAAAAACTACATTGAAATATAAATGGCAAAATGACAAACACAAAATTAAATTACTAAAATTTTAACTAGAATGATGAAATGAATAATATAAAAATAAAAACAAATTCAAAATATTAATAAAACTATAACAGTTTCTCAAATTCTACAAAGACAACACTTAGTCATTTTCTTTTATTTTCTATGAAAAAGATTGTGTTGTAGAGTTTTGCAAATGTTCATTCATATATTTATTTTTGTTCTAAAACTATTTCAGAGAACTCAGATGAAAAAGTGCAATTAAAGTTAAAAATAAGATACACGTTACAGTGATTCTGTTTAGGTTTTTATTCGTTTTTATTTTAGTTTTAAGGTGTCCCTAATACCTGTGTACTTACATAGTAACCAGATATGTACGTAGTATGTAACCACTGTGTAAGTACACATTGGTACATAGTATCTACAGCTGTAATGTTTGTGTAACTACACACATGTAACAACCCACTGAATGGTATGTGCAAGTACAACAGAACATTGGTAACAACACTTTTTGGTAATGAAAGTACAAATGTGTAGCAGGACTAACAGCACTTTTTGGTAAAAGAAAGTATTACACTTTATATTAAGTAAACAATTCCTATGGATTTACCATGTAATTACTCTGATGTTACGCAGCAGCAGCCAGTAAGTTAGGCTTTACATATAAATTGTGGTTGGTGTCCAGAATGTTACACTTTATATTAAGTGGACAGTTCCTGAGGAGTTACCATGTAAATACACTGGTATTACAGTGGTGCACCAACTCCAACTCGAGATCCAACTCCTCCCACTATATATCCCTAAACCTACCATTCTCCACCCCCTGGATCAAATTGTTCCAATTACTCTTATACATATTGTTGTTACAAAATGTAGTTATATAATTCCTTTTACACGAGTACTTAGTGAAGTGAAAAAAGTGTTGTTGCCAATGTCCTGTTACACATTTGTACTTACACATACCATTCTGAGGGTTGTTACATGTGTGTAGTTACAGAAATATTAGAGCTGTAGATACACTGTGGTTACATACGTACACATCTAGTTACTATGTAAATACACAGGTATTAGGGCCACTTAATATAAAGTGAGACCAGTTTTAGTCATACTAGTACATCAAGTTAAATTAAAAAATAAATTTTGCAACTAGATGAAATACTTTTTTCATAACTTAAATATATATATATTTTTTTATTTTATTACAGTTAATGTTTATTTCAAGTGATATATATACAGTATATATATATATATATATATATATGATAAGACACATGCCTTTGGTGTGAGAGACCCGGGTTCGAATCCACTGTGAGACACCAATGTGTCCCTGAGCAAGACACTTAACCCCTAGTTGCTCCAGAGGCGTGCGACCTCTGACATATATAGCAATTGTAAGTCGCTTTGGATAAAAGCGTCAGCTAAATGAATAAATGTAAATGTAAGAATTTAATAACAAAATAAACAAACACAAAAGTAAAGCGGCAGCCCCTCACGGACGACTGCCGCACACAAAACACAAAATAAAATCCAGGCCTGGTCCTCTCTCGTCTTCCAGTGTCATCACTCCTCCTTTTATCCTTCCGGAGCTCCTCCATGGGACTCGAGACCGGTGAGTGTCGCAGGTGTCGCTCGTTATCATTAACTCCACCGGCCTCGCTCCGTTCCCACGGCTCTCGGCCCCGCCCCACTCACCACAGAGTGTTTGAATCTTCTGTAATAGTTGCAAATGAGTCCCTCAGTTGTCCTCAGTGTGAAAAGATGGATCTCAAAATCATACAGTCATTGTTGGAAAGGGTTCAAATACACAAAAATGCTGGAAAACCAAAGAATTTGTGGGACCTGAAGGATTTTTCTGAAGAACAGCAGGCAGTTTAACTGTGCAGGACGTACAAGGTACTCATGAACAACTATCACTAAACAAAAAAATCACAGCTGTGGATCATTCAGGTAACAACACAGTATTAAGAATCAAGCGTATGTAAACTTTTGAACCGGGTCATTTTTATAAATTCAACTATTATTTTCTCTTGTGGACTATATGTAAACATCTTTTATGTGAAATATCTCATTCAGGTCAGTACTAAATAAACAATAGCATGCATTTTGTATGATCCCTCTTATTTTGGTAAAATAATCAACATTTTGCAGATTCTGCAAGGTGTATGTAAACTTTTGACTTCAACTGTATATATATATATATATATATATATATATATTATTTGTTTTAGTTAACTATAATAACCCTGGTACAGTGCAATGATAACACACACCCTTAAATGGCTTATTAATATTACGTTAGCATCATCATAAAAGTCACCAATGTTAGGTGTATTCGAACTATAGGTTTAGAATTAATAAAGTAATCATGGAGCTCAAACAGTAGAGATTGGTACCAAGGTCATGGGTTCGATTCCCAGGGAATGCATGAATTGATCAAATGCATTGCACCGAATGCAATGTAAGTCGCTTTGCATAAAAGCATCTGCCAAATGCAGTCATTGTAAATATTATTTATAATGCAAATTAGCCTGTAGACTGCTACCGAGTGAAGTAGCCTAGTGATTTGATGCATTTTACAGTGGCTTTGAACGTGGCACAGAATTCATAATCATAACTGTGTATTTTATAATAAAAGGTGTGAAAGATGCATCAATGTCACACACGGTCCACAATCACAGTCTGTTCTGGAGCCTCCCGTTGAGTTCATGGCATGTGATTGACTAGTTTGCTCTCGGAAAGAGCAGTGAAGCACAGCAGTGAGTCCTCCATTTCAACAGCTTCGGTTCTGGAAAGATTTCGCCCATTCATTTTCTTCATACTGTATGCACAACTAAAAGAGCTTCAAGAGAGTTCAAAGCCATGAACTGAACCAACCAGCTCCGAGATGAAGAACGACTTTTCTGTAAAGTTAAAAAAGAGTTTGAAAATTATACTAAAAGACTTTAATTCAGTAAACTACTCCTGTAGTGCGTTGCAAATGACGCAACTGAATCAAACTATTGACTATAAGTATAAAATAGCAGTTTTGAAAAACAAAAACCTTCACCGTGGTGGGTTTTATAAAAGACGATTTATTCTTGTTTCAGCTTGAGGTCAGACATGTCAGAAACACAGAGCTCGAGGTCATCGACTGACGTCTTGAGTTCAAGGACTGACCTCTATGACCTTCCAAGGGTTTACGGTCGATGGGTGAACGATGCCCCATTAAAACTAGGTACAGAATTGTGAGATAAAATCTTTGCAAAACCTGTATAAACATGGACCAAGGTACTTATTGAGTAATTGATGGTAATGTGTTAGTACCGCATAACTTATTCTGTACATTAACTAATAGGAACATGCACCAGTACTTACATAGTAAGTATATGGAAATAGGACTGGAAAATA
Organism: Barbus barbus; assembly: GCF_936440315.1. Classification (NCBI taxonomy): domain Eukaryota; kingdom Metazoa; phylum Chordata; class Actinopteri; order Cypriniformes; family Cyprinidae; genus Barbus; species Barbus barbus. The sequence goes on from NC_136740.1 coordinate 31,088,943, forward strand.
AAGTGCACCATTTTACATAAACATTACACAGGAATTACCAGTTCTTCAAATTTTGTAAGCATCACTGTGGAGAGCAATTTAGCATTAAGAGTCCTACACAAGCAATTGAAAAACAGTCTTCTTTTTGTTAGATAAGGTTAGGACTTACCAAATATACCATATATACCAAGTGCAGTATGTGTCTTGTTTGTTACCACATATTTCCGTAGGTGCTACACATTTACCATGTACATATCATTAGTATGTACAGTAATGTGTCTTATTGGTTATCATATACATATACTGTAAGGACATGCCTGTTTGTACCCACTTGTCCATAAGTACTACATATTTACCATGTGTATACATTAGTAAGTACAGTAAAGTATCTAATTAGTTACCATGTACCGGCACTACCTGTAAGCGATCGGTATTACCCACACTTGTCTGTATGTACAAACTAATTACCATGCATGTACAACTGTTAAGTACACCATGTTCTTATGTTACCATGTACATACACTTCAGGTAAGTACCTTGTGTTACCACTCATTTGCCTGTAGGTGCAAGATATTTACCATGTATGTACCAGGGAAGTACACATACTGTAAAATAAAGTGCTACCGAAGAAAGTTAGAATTCTGATTTTATAGCTGCATCAAAAAATGCCCTTAAGAGTCAACTGCTTGCATGAGAGAAGCTTCTTGGAGTTGTGACATTTTTCAAGGAGAATTGAGAAGACAGTGATTAGAGAAATAGTGACAGAGAAGGTTAAGGAAGTGATTTTGTTCCTATTTTTAATGGGGCATAATTCACCCATCGACCGCAAGCCCCTGGAAGGTCGTAGAGGTCAGTCCTTGAACTCAAGATGTCAGTCGATGACCTCGAGCTCTGTGTTTCTGACATGTTTGACCTCAAGCTGAGACAAGAATAAATCGTCTTTTATAAAACCCACACATAGTGAAGTGTTTTTTTTATTTTTTTTACTGTTTATATTTTATACTTATAGTCAATAGTTTGATTCAGTTGCATCATTTGCAATGCACTACAGGAGTAATTAATTGAATTCAAGTCTTTTAGCATGATTTTCTTATATAGTATAAACTTCGAATACAGGGTTAGGGTAAAGATTTTGACTACCCTTTTCTTGCAATTCAGTTTTTTTGGTTCTGCCATGAAAAAGTCAGAAAAACTATGTGGGGGGGGGGGGGATCAGAATTGTGAGATATAAACAAAACCTTTTTAAATAAACTCATAATTGCGAGAAATAAATAAAAACATACAAGATATAAACCAGATACAAACAAAAAATTATGAGATATAAACTCAGAATTGTGAGACATAAGCAAAAATTATGATATAAACTCAATTGCGAGATATAAATAAAAAATTGAGATATAAACTAAATTGTGAGTTATAAGTAAAAACAAGTATGATATAAACTCATAATTGTGAGATCCAAACAAACAATCAGAAAAACAGTTACAACTGCCAGCAAATTACTTGGGATAACACTACCAAGCATGGAACACATTTATAAAGATAGACTGGTGAAAAAGGCAAATAACATTATATGTGACTATACTCATCCTCTAGCATCTCACTTTGAATTACTGCCATCTGGGCGTCGTTTTAGTCTACCCTTCCTGACTAAGAACAGATCTAAATTCTCTTTTATACCACAAGCCATAAAAGCTTTAAATCAGTCAATAAGCTAGATGTCCAGCTGGCTGTATAGTGTAATGTAGGGTGTGATGCATGTTCTTTATGTTATGTCTGTCTGTGTCTGATGTATGGACTAATTGTTTGTTGTTATATGTTTGATGTCCTGTCATAAAGTGCCTATGCGACTGTGCTGCAAACCCAACTGCCCCACGGGGATAATAAAGTTGTCTACTACTACTACTACTACTACTACAATTCTGAGACATAAACTCAGAATTGTGAGATTTAAACAAAAATTATGATAAAAACTCAGTTGCGAGATATAAATAAGACATTTTGATATAAACTCAGAATTGCGAGATATAAACAAAAAAGTATGATATAAACTCAAAATTGCTAGATAAAAATAAAAAAGAGATATAAATATTTTTTACTTAAAATATTTAATTTTTACACAAGTGCCTAAAACTTTTAACAGGACTGTAGCTTTGCAGGAGGTTTCTTGAAGGGTCTTGGAGACACAGTTCTTCTGGATTGAGTCTCTCTCAGTTCGTTCTGTTTCTTCATGTCATTCCAGACAGACTGATGATGATCAGATCAGATCTCTGTGTGGAGCACAATAATCTCACTGGATTATTACAATTAATGGCAATATGAATGTTTGGAAATGTAAACTGATATGTCCTACTGACACACTACAGCAAAAGATAGAAATAACTGACTTAAACCCATTTTTTAGCTAGTGAAAATACTAGTAAACTCAAAACTGAGAGAAACCAGAATAGCAGATAAGCACACTCTCCAGCTAGCTATCTGTGATTGATTAAAAGTCGAAAGTCGTGACGTATTGTCAAGTATGGTGACCCATACTCGAAATTGGTGCTCTGCGTTTAACCCATCCAAGTGCACACACACAGCAGTGAGTAGTGAACAAATGCACACACACACACACATACACACACACACACACCGTGAACACACACCCGGAGCAGTGGGCAGCCATGCTGCAGCGCCCGGGGAGCAGTTGGGGGTTCGGTGCCTTGCTCAAGGGCACCTCAGTCGTGGTATTGAGGGTGGAGAGAGCGCTGTACATTCACTCCCCCCACCTACAATCCCTGCCGGCCGGGGACTCGAACCTGCAACCTTTGGATTACGAGTCCGACTCTCTAACCATTAGGCCACGACTTCCCCAGAAGTGCATAGTTAGCTGTAGACTAAACATGAAGCACACATTGTTTACACACCGCTGTCAAATCTGTGCTGGTTTCCTGCGATGTTCAATGATATGAGTGTTAAATGATCTCGTGAGTTTTGAGGGAATATTGTCTCTGACCACACAAAGCAGTGTTCACTGTTTAGGGAAGTTAACACTTCTCCTTTGTGACACTAGAGAAGTTAACATACTAACAAACCTCTCTGACATCTGTGTGTAGCCTTTGTCACTGATGTAACCACAGCGTCTGGCTCTCGTACAACAACATTAACAAGTGTACAAACATACATAGTTCACATCTGCTGATAAATCATAGGACTCTTATTAGTCTTATATGTATTATTTATATACTGCTAGTTTGTATTCATATTTTGAATGAGATTTATTTTATTTATTTTTTAAGTGTCATTTTATTTTGTTTATTTTTGGGGTAATTGTATGTGTTTTTATGTATTTTATACTTTTAGATTAATTTTTATTTCAATTGTTTTTTATTTTTTTATTTGTCTCCAGCTAATAATTTTAATGATTCAACTTAAACATATTCCAAAGCAAATTTTCACATATTCTAAGTTTTATTTATAAATCTAATATTTATATTTTATTTTACTTAAGCTTTATTTCAGTTAATGATTTTTAATCATGTTATTTCTAGTTTACAATTATAACCCTGATAGTAAGTTTAAACTTTTTTTATTAAATTAAAATTAATAAAATTAAATTAGCAAAAATGTCTTAATAGTTTTAGTTTTTTGATAATAGCCCTGATAGAAAGTAAAAACTAGAATTCAGAAACTATAACAAAACTTTTTTAATTTAATTTTTTATTAACAATAATAACCCTAATGAAGTGTAAACTACATATGCAAAATGTATTTAATATTTATTTCAATTTACGAAAATGTCTTACATTTTTTAATAGTTTTATATTTAGTTATCGATAATAACCCTGATAGTCATTTTAGTTAATGGTAATAACCATAATAGTAAGTGTAAACTAGTATGCAAAACTTATTTGAGCTTTATTTTAATTAACAAAAATGTATTAATAGTTTTAGTTTTAGTTATCGATATAATAACCCTGATAGCAAGTAAAAACTAGATTTCAAAAATTATAACTACAAATTTGTAATAGTTTTATTTTTAGTTAATGATAATAACCCTAATAGTAAGTGTAAATTAGTATGCAACATTTATTACAGCTTTATTTCAGTTAACAAAATGTCTTTGTGAACTATAATAGCATTGATGATAAATAAAAGCTAATGCAACAGACAGCAGGGTTTTCTGAACAGTATTTGAGAAACATATATACGGCCGGCCATTATTAATGATAAAGATAAAGTAGAGATGGCCTCTTCTGTGTGTGAAGGTCCACCTCTCTCACAATCTTAACTCTGCTGTTGTTGGTGCCGTTTGTCTCAGTGAATCCCCTGATACTGAACAGGACGGGTGACTTGTAGTCTCTGTTTGAGCGTGGCTCTGGAGCAGAGCGTCTACACTCACGAGGCTTCGGCTGATGGAGCTAAATCCTCCAGGACGCCTTCAAGGTGTGTTTTGCTTATTGAATTAAGCAGCTATCATCCAGATTTTCACCGCAGTATTGATCTCCCCTGTCCCCTGATGGAAAACATGCCATAACAGACATCACGTCGAGTGAGTTTAAAGTGTTTTCTCTGTAGAGACGCTCTGGCTGCACTTCGCTGACAAATGAAGTCCTGCGGCCGTTTGTCTGAGTTCATGTTGTCATTGTCTAGTTTACAATTATAACCCTGATAGTGAGACTGAAGATGCTGACACTGATGATGATTCATGCATCTACTGCACATGCATGTGTTTCTGCATTCAGTCAAAATGACATACTGTACCATCAGTGTTGTGTTGTGATTGAGACTTATGACTGATAACCAAAATACATTGCATTTTGCATCTTTTCATTGCATTGCATTGCATTTCTTTTTGGAAAGAATAAGAAAGAAATGCCGTTGTAAGAAAGTTGTTTTATGTGGGAAAGTATTTATGTCCACGAAAGTTGATTGGAATCTTATTTTTTTCAAAGGGTTTTTTATTTTATGTTTAATTTCATTTAATTTAATTTCATATCATTATTTTGCATTGCATTTCTGTTCTGTAAAAAAGTTGTGAGAGAAAAGGAAGAAAAAATATGTAGGAAGAAATTAACTTTTGTCTTCATGGGCACTAATGAGGCTGAAAATCAATTCCAGTAGTTAAGTTTTAACTTTTATGAAGGCCTTTTATGTAAAATATGTGTATTTATGCCATTAAAGTTGATGGAATCTTTTCAGTGCTTTTATTTATTTATTTATTCATTCATTTATTTATTTTGCTTTTCTTTCCAGAAATATATGCCGTTGTAAGAAACAAGGAAGAAAAAAATATATAGATTTGTTGATTGGAATCTTAAATAGATTTTAAGAGTTTGTTTGTTTTGGGGGGGTGCAAATTTGATTAGATTTTTTTTTTTTAAATGCATTTAAATGTGCATTTTTTCTATTTTTGGTGGCATTGTTAATAATTTCCCCCGGTTTCACAGACAAGGTTTAAACCTAATCCCAGACTAAAATCTAAATCTCAACTGTTTCAAGTTCAAGTTCAAGTTCATTTTATTTGTATAGCACATATACAACAGCCAAACAGGCTGACCAAAGTGCTTTACAGAAGATACCACATACACAGAAAAACATACCAGACAAAATTGAATATAACCCGATTTAAAAAAAAATAAAAGACTAAAAGAAAAAAAATACTTTTTTCAACTAAAAGAAACTTTGATCTGACTGATCTTAAAATATATCAGTGCCCTTTATTTTGTCTCAAAATGCACACCAGTAATGTTTTTTCTAAGGCACGTTTATAAAAATTACTTAAATGTCCTAACTGAACTATGTCCTAATCCTGGTTTAGTCTAAACCCTGTCTGTGAAACCAGGTCTTTCTGTAGAAAACTGGAGGAGATATAAAAAGGTAAAAGCTGAGCTGTTTGAGGGAAAACTATAAAAGCATCAGACTGAATTTATTTTATTGTTTTGCATTTTATTGCATTGCATTGTTATTTTTTGGGGAAGAAACTATAAAATAAAATCACAACAAATGGATGTATTTATTATGTTTGGACTGTTTATAGTGCTTTTATTGTACTTCTTTTGTTATTTTGGGGGCTTGACAGTGAATTGTTTTTAGATAGAGATGCATTCATTTATTTAAAATCTCTCTTTTTGTCTTCCACAGAAAGAAATAACAGCCTACGGGTTGAGCGGCATGAGGGTGAGTCGATATGGGCGAAATTTACATTTTTAGCTGAACTACAATGCTTTAATGCCCTCTTGGATCTACATCTGGATGTGTTTTTTGGAATAAAGAGCACATTTAAATCATCATGATATTGAAAGTGTTGCTTCATTTTTAATTGCCAGCAAAATGATTGCACATATATCATGCATTTTTGATGCACGGCTCAACTCTATATATATGCCACAGCAGATACTGTGAGGATTCAATCGTTTTCTAAAGAAAGTACAGAATAAGTTGCGAGAGGCTTCTGAGGTGAGCTGTGTTTGATTGTGCCGCTCTGCACCCTTCTGGGCTCCGGCTTTGAGTTCAGTGAGATTATGACATTGTTTAAAAGCTTTGCCACAGAAGATCTTAAGCGACTTGAAAGTTACGAGTGCTTTTACCTTGTTTTCTCTTTGTGTTCAGAAGTTTCCCTCGCTGAATTCCCCGAGGCGTTCCTCCTGTCTGTGTGGTTCATTCGGTATCTGAAGCAGCGTTTCACTGCATATTTTGATCATTTCTCATACCCTGAAGGGGAACTATTTCACAGTCTTGCATGTAATGCGTGCATCTCGCCTTTTCTCTGTCTAGCGGCGGTATTTCAATATCAAAGTCTTTTAGTGCCCGGATAATTGCCTTTTTTGCATTTTACAGGAGCTGTTTCGACATGCTTTCATCGTCACCATAATCAATAGTTAAGGAAAATGTCACGGCAAATGGAATTTTGAAAAATGTTTCTCAAGGTCAGTGATTCGATCCATCGGGCCGAGACGAAATCGATCAAGCTGCATGGTTTATCCTGCAGGAAATGAAGAATCATGTTAGATTTCAGTGAGATCTCTATTGTTTCTCTCAGACAGCAGTGAGACTGAGTGGAGAACAAAAGGAGACTCTGTGTGTGTATTTATATATACATAATAAATATAGTACAGTAATATAGTAATACACAGTACACACACATATATACATGTATATTATGTAAACAAAAACTTTTATTTTGGATGTGATTAATCACGATTAATCATTTGACAGCACTAATATAAATATATATAAAAAATGTATACAAATAAATTTACTAAAATGTTAAATAAAATGCAAACAAAAACTAATAAAATAAAAAATATATACAAAGTTCTGGCATGAAGCTCTAGACGGCGCAGTCCGATAGATATAACTCGATATGATATAATGACATCATTATCACATGGCACAGCTGATTGGTTCTCTCTTGTATCGGTAGCCAATGAGCTCGCTGCTCGACATTAAAATATATGACTAGTGCTTGCTGTAGCAGTTGCAGCGTGCTTCAGAAACCCTCCATCTTCCCCAGCTCCACCTGTATAGATCTGCTATATAGTGCTGTATGGGGGTTATTTCATGTATGTAGTATTTATAGAGTTGTAACTTTTAGTTTTAGTTACTTTTTCTTATTTGAAAGTCGCTTTGGACAAAAGCGTCTGCTAAATGACAAAAGTAAAGTAAGTAAGTAAGTATTGGCAGTAGCAAGTCTTGGTACTTGCTCTACCGCAGCAGCAGCAGCAGCAGCAGATCTATTCCGCCTAGACCAAATACATAAACATTGTCATGTACATTACCATGCAAAGCACTCCTAGATTTGTCATGACAGAAATATTTGTCAAATATAAAAATAAAATAATTCAGTATGTCAGTGATAGTAAACTAACGCTGCGGGTTGGTTGTTCTCTGTGGTTCAGGTTAGCGCACATAATGCTGTGAGGTCAGATGTGTCTTCTAATGATCAGAGAGACGCCGGTGAGCATCTGCGAGTGCTCAGCTCTTCTCCAGCGCTCAGTTTCCATGGGATCCGAGCATCCGGCTCTGCGCGCTATCGATCCAGCTGTCAGCGCTCTGTAATTAGTGTCCTTTCTTCCATGGAGACGAGGAACACCTTGCGTTTTATAGCTGTGTGATTCTGATAATGCTGCGTCTCTCGCTCATTTATGGCTGATGTTTGAGGTCATCTCACATATGCAGCGGTTCACACACAGGCCCATCCCAAACATGCTCTCACGGCCCTGAAGGATGCTGTGGGAATGAATGGGGACGCTGTCCACAGGGATGTTAGGATGAAGTGAACGGTGTAATCACTTCACAAACACCAGGTTGTTGGTGAAGCAGAAGGACGTTGGTAGTGATTTATGATCATGAGATCATAGGTGGCTGAATTCATTCTGAAATCTGAGGTCATTAATGAACCTAGGAATTTAATTACTCATTTCACAATCTCAAATCATTATCGTTGTTATAGTTACCTAACATTAAAACCGTTTTTAAAAATCCTTTTACTTTAAATTTTTTTCTCATTTCGCATTTTCATTTAGTTTTAAGTTACAAAAATAACTCAAACTGAAATAAAAAACTATTTTAAAAAACTATGTAGAAAGTAAATAATTAGGCAAAAAAATTACATGCAAAACTACCAAAATCTTAAATAAAATTATTTAAACAGAAAAAAAAATTTTTGTTAGTTCGGTAGGTAGGTAGGTAGATTTAAACTGGTCATAAGGGACACAAACAACAATTTTAAGCACGCACACACACACACACGCTGGGAAACTTGTAGAAACTCGATGAGCAGACGCCTCCCTTAGCTTTTATGCCGTCCATAAAGTCAAGCTCATTCAGCCGCTCCGCCCCTAAGCAGCTGCACCTGTTACACTCATACGAGCGCGGAGAGAGAGAGAGAGAGAGAGAGTTCCCACACATAAAAATCTGACACAAATGCAACTCAAGAACACTAAACATGTCAAGGAACGTAACATTGTTTAACTATTTATATTATATACTATATATTAACTGCACTGTAAAAAACAAAAAGTTGAGAACTTAAAAGTTTAAGGCAACCAGCTTCAGCAGATTTTTGTATAAACGGAAAACAAGAAGTTGAGAAAAACTCACAAATCTGCCTTAAACTTTTAAGCTTTCTCAACTTTTTTATTTTTTACAGTGTATAAATATTAAGAATATATATATATATAAACACACTCATACATACATTACAGAAAATGTACATATGTACATACAACTAAATTTTTTGAATGAGTACAAAATTATGTCACAGAAAAATAGGCTTCTTGTTCTTGACGTGACCTCATTTCAAGTGCAAGTCCTCAGTATTAGATGCACATCGCAGCATATTATCTTTTTTCTTATTTGTAGATGTAAGGTGAAATGCATATTAAATGATGATTGTAAAGCGCTTTGGGTGTACAGCAATACACAATATAAATTAGCGCTATATAAATGCATCATTCATTCAAATAGTTGCAGAAATAATGCACACACTCTTCCGCTGGTCAGATACACAGATAACCTGGCAAACCCATGCAAAAATAACAACATGTAATTAAGAAGTTGTAATTCCAGTGCTATGCAGAAATGACACACTTGACCTCCAGACCTGATGTGTTGAGCTGATTTTCATAAGACACAGCTTCAGTCGTGACTGAGACCAGGCTCCAGCTGTAGCTGTGTTTGACGCTGCTGTGGTGGTGCGTTGGAGGAAAGTCAGCGATGGTTTCTGAGGCGCTCAGATCTCCGTCTCCTCCAGTGCTCGATGACTTCAAAGCTGCATCTGAGTCAGGACACGGTCGCTTTGAATCGTCTCAGTGACGGGAGGGAAGATGATCCACAGCCTGCAGATTAAACTCAGACTCACCTGGTCTGAAGTCAGCACACAAATTTGTCTTTTGTGTCTTCTGGATGCTTATGTTTCCAGTCTGGAGTCTACAATGCACTTAAATTAAATATGCAATTAAAACATGCAACATCTATAAGTGTTTCATTTAAAATAGTACAATATGCTTGTGTGAGCTCATATCTGCTGAATAGTGGACCAGGGTTATCATCAATAAAACCGTTGAAAACAAATTTGTTACATGAAAATAAAATAAATGTTATCTGAAATAAAATAAAATATATATATTTTTTTTAAACTTGAAACTAGAAATAAAAATAGAAATAGAAACGGAAACAAAATGTTTAAATTGTACCAAAATAACTCAAACAGAAATAAAAAAGAAGAAAATATATACATTGAAATAATTGTAAAAAATAACTATTAAAATTTACAAAAGCAATCAAATTGCTCAAATCTATCTATCTATCTATCTATCTATCTATCTATCTATCTATCTATCTATCTATCCATCTATCCATCTATCCATCTATCCATCTATCCATCTATCTATCTATCTATCTATCTATCTATCTATCCATCTATCCATCTATCCATCTATCCATCTATCTATCTATCTGTCTGTCTGTCTGTCTGTCTGTCTGTCTATCTATCTATTTATCTAGCTGTCTGTCTGTCTGTCTGTCTGTCTATCTATCTGTCTGTCTGTCTGTCTGTCTGTCTGTCTGTCTGTCTGTCTGTCTGTCTGTCTATCTATCTGTCTGTCTGTCTGTCTGTCTGTCTGTCTGTCTGTCTGTCTGTCTGTCTGTCTGTCTGTCTATCTATCTGTCTGTCTGTCTGTCTATGTATCTATCTATCTATCTATCTATCTATCTATCTATCTATCTATCTATCTATCTATCTATCTGTCTGTCTATCTGTCTGTCTGTCTGTCTGTCTGTCTGTCTGTCTGTCTGCCTGCCTGTCTGTCTGTCTGTCTGTCTGTCTGTCTGTCTGTCTGTCTGTCTATCTGTCTATCTGTCTGTCTATCTATCTATCTATCTGTCTATATATATATATATAAACTAGAATAGTATATTAATGGTCCTAAAATACCACTTTGAAAAAAATTTAAATACAAAATCCTGAAAAAAATATATGCACACTATATTGCCAAAAGTATTGGCACCCCCTTCTAATGAACAGGTTTGACTACTTTAGTAATTTCTATGAGTATAAATCTTAATGTTTAAGCATATAATGATATTCTAGGGAATTGTGTGCTTCTAATTTTATAGCAACAGTTTGGACAGGACCCTTTTCTATTCTAACATGACAGTGTCTCTGTGTATAAGACACGGTTCAAAAAGACATGATTGATTGAGTCAGTGTGGAAGAACTTGACTGGTCTGCAGAAAGCCAAGTCCTGATCCCAGCTGAACACCTCTGGTGTGACTTTATATGCAGACCTTGAGCCAAAAACTCATCACCAAACACCAATGACTTGTATAGACACTATATAGACAAAAGTATTGGCACACATCCTTCTTTAGAACAGAAAAAGGCACTAATAAAACTGTGGCTACAAAGATGGAAACATAATTCATGTATTTAAAAATTGTGTTTCAATCTCTGTTGGACGTGACTAAAATGACTGTGCCCATATGTACAAGTCATTGGTGTTTGGTGATGAGTATATGTATGAGTATGAGTATATATCATATGATGATTTAGGATTGATTTTAAAGTACTTTTACTCGTTTATAAGTCACTCAATGACCTAGGACCTAAATACATTGCAGATACGCTCACTGAATATAAACCTAACAGACCACTCAGATCATTAGGATCGAGTCAGTTAGAAACACCAAGGGTTCACACAAAACAAGGGGAGTCCGCTTTTTTAAAACATTTTACCACATTTAAATCCAGACTCAAAACTCATCTATTTACTTTTACTTTACTTTTAGTCGTTTAGCTTTTTTTATCCAAAGCGACTTGCAAATAAGAAAAAGTAACTAAAACTAAAAGTTAAAACTCTGTAAATACTATATACGCACATTTAAGAAAATAAAGAAATTAAATAAAATTGACAAATGCATACAACAACATTTCAATACTAAACATTTAAATGAAAAAAATAAAATAAGCTAAAAACAATTCAAAATTTTAAAACAATAACAACTTAATTACACATAGTAAGAAATGGTTATAAAAACTGAAACAGAAGTGAAACAAGTTGTAGGAAAGAGGAAAAATAAAATAATTATTATTATCTATTATTATTAAATATCTATTTAGCTGTGCATTTGTTGAATGAACACTGTGCTACGTACGAACTGACTGCACTGTATTTTATGTAATCATTTTCTATTCTTAACTGTTTTAAATTAATTTTAAATCAATTTATATATCATTTTAAAATTCCTTGTTTTTATTATAATTTTTCAATTTCCTGTTTTTATTGCTGTGATTAGGTAGGTAGGTAGGTAGGTAGGTTAACTTTATTGTCCTTAAAAAGGCAATTCTTTATGTAGACAGCAGCAAAAACATCAGTAAACATGCAACAGCCACACAACACACAATATCCAACAAGAGAAAAAAATTCTTGACTTGACAAGATCTTGACTTGTTTGGTCCCACTCTGAGTTTCACATTAGTTTATGATTCTTCCTTTTTTCAATGTGTAAATAACAAGTAAATAAGTCCTGTCCACTGATAGACATGCAAATATATCTAATGCTAGACCAACAAGTGCTCATAAGACACAGATCAAGATGGTCAAAGCCTTATAATGTGCATTTTTATTGACATTAATGTGCAACATTTGTTTGCTTTAATATGTCAGTCACAGATTCTGTTCCACGTGATGTCATGCTGTAAAATGATTATGTTTTGAGTCATTATAGGTAATATAGTGCAGCACATGCCATCTAAATCCATCCACGTCCCGCCCGAAGGCGTGCTTCGTTTCTCCCACACCTTTCTGAGAAGTGCTTCATTTCCAGTTTCAGTTTTTCAACAGATAAAACCTGAAATTCGAGATGTGTGTGTGCTGAGGAACCTCTATAGACACCTAATGGGTGGAGGCCAACAGCAGAAAACAGGAAGGTGCTGATAAGACGCTCCAAAGTTCACATGCACACCTGAGGAGCTTACTCCAGACCGGCTGTAGATGGACAGGTAGACAACCGGGGACAGATTGTCATTGCACAAATGACAGCGATCGAAGAATGTCCCACCGTATGACTTAATGTGATTTTTCTCATTTGTGGATATGAGATTTCGAGGAAAAGTCTCATGGAAATAATGAGAGGACTGTGTCTCTGACTACTGGATCTTTATTGGAAGCTTCTCAGTTGGAGATATTTTCACTCGTCTGGATATGTGGCCTCTGAGAGTCACCGTTTTATTGCTCTGCTTTACAGGTGAGTAATAAGAATCCACGTATTTCTTTAAAAATATATTTCTTTTTATTTATTATTTATTTATTTAAGCACAATAATGGTTAAAATAATAGTTCTGTTTTGTTTATTATTTTTAAAACATTTTTTATTTATTTTATTTTTATTTTTATTTCAATATTTTTTTTTTGTTTGTTTTTGTTTTTCAAAATGACGATGAAATCTACTTTTTCCTTGTGTGTTTTTAACGATGTAAAATATTTAGAAACTGTACAGGCCATATATATTTTTCTTACTGACCACAAAACTGTATTTTTCATTATATATCTTTAAAAAATTATATTTTATTTATATCTTTTAAAAAAAATAACAATATTTAAAAAATAAACTTTTACTTATTTTTTTAACGATTTATTATTATTATTAATTCAATCAAAATTACAATAGATTGTGTTTGTGACAGTCAAGGTTATTATAATTAAGTAAAACATTTAAAACATTGAATGAGGCATTTATTGAATGAATGAATTTTTTAAAAAGAATTTCAGTCAATATAAATAAAATATAATAAAACTCAATAAAACAACTATAGCTGCCAAGGCAACATTTCTCATTTTTATTTCGTTTCATATTATGACTAAAATAATATTAAACTGCATTAATGACTAAAATAAAATGTCTATATATTTTATAAACCTCAAAATTAAAATGAACAGAGAATATAAAAATAAAAATTATTAATTAAAACTGTAATAGTATCTCAATGACACTAAAGTGCTATTTAAGTCAAATTGTAATTTTAGTGGCTGAATTTTTATATTCTGCATGTGAGAATGTTTTTCTGTAAACAAAAACACTTGTAGATAAACTTTAGATAGAGTTGATAAGATGCCAGCATGTGATTTGCATGTTTAATTGTGCATGTCATGTCAGTTGACATCAGTTTACACTTTGCATTATGTTTCTGTTTCTACTCAAATTACACTCTGCCTGGCAACTTTTATTTACCCATTAAAACCTATTTTATTCACATTTGCTGTATGTTAATTTTTCACAATCTGTAGAGGTCAATCTCTTAACACGATCAACACTTTGTGCAAAATCCTGCTGGTGTATCTGGAGCCGTTCAGTTTTCCTCGAGGAAAATCTAAATTATTCATAGATTATTCATCCAGGTTCATAATCGATGGAGAACCATGTGGATCATCATCTCGCTGTCAGACGCTCATCAAACTCTGTCCATCGACCGCTCAAAATAGAAAAGGAAAGTTGGTCAAGAAGAAAGTCTGAAAAAGGCCTGAGGTTTAGAGGTTATATATATATATATTTATTGATTGATGTCAAACATCCTGAAGAACTTGAGCGGGTTTGTGGATGCTGTTGTTTCCTCTGCTGGTAGTGTTTCAAACCATCATCTGAAGAGTCAAGCGCTTGAAGCTCAAAGACGGCATCATTCTTCAATAGAGGAGCTTCTGTCTGTGTTTGTTATAGTGTGCTATAAAATAGTGATATGCATTGTTAGGGAAAGTTACTTTTAAAATTAATGCATTACAATATTGTGTTACTTTTTATGGAAAGTAATGCATTATGTTTTTACTATAAACCTAAAAATGTAAAGGCCCTTTCACACCAAAAGTTACATGAATAAGCCTCAGCCATTCTGGATTGCATGAAGCATAGAATGAAGGAGAAGAAACTCTTCAGCAATTAAAAAAATAAGTTTTGCTTATTAATATGGTTGAATTGGATTATCGAAGGTCGGCAGCAAAGATATTGGTTAATAAAATGTGATTAAATGCATAAGATAGTTGTGTTATTTAATGCATTTAATTATAGCAGGTTTGCATTCATTTTGAGGAATACTGAATCTGTTTTTGCGCAAGTGAGATGAATAAATGCATGTTCATAATTAGTCTAGAACTACAGTAAGATCATGTTCACACACAACGCCTCTGCACTTATTCCCGATTTCTCTCAACATCGGGACAGGAGAGCTGTCGTCAATAAATGGGAAAACAAATTCTTTAAAATTGAAAGTTTAAAAGTTTAAGATTTAATTAAAAGTAATGCGTTACATATTAGTTACTTGAAAAATCACGTAACTCGCGTTACTCGTAATGAGTTACCCCCGTCATTCATGAACGATTCGTTCAATTTGAATTAATCTTTAATAGGCTACATACACGGGAACACTGAGTCGTCTCAGCGAGGGATTCGTTCGTTTCGTGTTGACCGCGCATGCGCAACTTCCTATTGATTCTTTACAGCAAACAGAAATGATTAGTTCACCTCTCGAGTCTTCGTTCGTTCTTTAGTCACGTGACGTGACTGCAGTACTGGATACAGAAATGAGTTAATAATTCCCAACCTTCCTTACAAACACGTTTACAATTATGGTCTCAAATTGTAGCTTTTTTATTTCTTATAATTTGCGAATTCCTGTCATGATGGCTAACATTCAATGTGGTAATAAAGAGGCTTTAAACTTTATCATATGATGAGGAAAAATCACGATAAAGCAAATATACCTATAATAACAGAAAATGGTTAATAATATGTAGTTTTTGTGTTTGTTGTAAGACACTGAGCCCGGAAGCAGGCACGCGACAAAAGAACGAACAATACAGATCGGGAGGTGAAGAAACAGACTGCATTACCTGAAACACTGAATTAATCATTTCTGTTTCTCATAATTTAATTTGGCGGTTGTTGCATTATAGTTTTATTGCATTAACAGTCTTATTCGAAACGTTGCGTATGTGTTGTGGAACTTGACTAATAACATGTAACCTTTTAATTATATTCTGTTGAAACGAGATTCAAAGATTCGAGTCAGTAGAGTGATCCGATCTTCCCATCACTATTATAAAACGCTTAGTTCCAGTCCTCGATTCTGATTGGTCAGCAGATGTGTTTTATTCACGATGTAGCATGGCTATGACCGCTTCACCGAACAGTTCTGTGTATCACTGTGCAACAACATAAATAATCTATAATATAGTATCAGAACTGAATATTACTGTATTTATTGCATTTATTGAATTAGCTTTTTAAAAAATTAACATCAATACATGCATTTTTGGTTTTAATATTTGTATTGTGTTATAACTGTTTTATAAAAGCAATAAGGTACTCGAGGCGTGCTGTTTTGTGAATAAATCACACCTCGTATCTTATTGCTTACTGTTGTAACTGCATCAGCTGTGGAGTAGCTATGAATGGAAAAAACCGACCCAAGGGACAAAGTATCCACTTTGAGACAAAAGACATTCAGCCCAGAACATCGTTAGTTGATTTATATACAGTATAACTAAGATGATGTCCACAGACCTCTAAAACCATCTCGCTTTTATTGTTCTGGCTTGCAGGTTGCTGGGGTCAGAGCTGTAACGGGACGAAGGCTTATTTTGAGTCCAGGAATTTCTTCAGCGTTCTCCGTTGGGATCCTGTTGAAGTTCCAGGTCAAGCGGTTCTCTACAGCGTCCACTACAACCTGTGAGTGACAGAGACGAGGGCAAAACAGGGCTGGACCTCTGCTTTTCCTTTTTTTCGTTTATAGCATGCTAAGTACAATTGCACAGATAAGGAGATTTTTAAATATATTATCATATGAATATATTAGAAGTACATTGTTATTAGTATATATCATGTAAATACATTAATCTCTGTTAATATATATAGAAAGAGAGCACTGATCCATTAATATATATTATTAAAATATAAAATGAATATAAAAACATTTACAGTATATTGAAAAGCTAATTTAATTTATATAGAAAGAATGTTTGGTGTACTACATTATATATGATAAAATACAATAATGTTATATATATATATATTAATATAATATAATATATATATATTGTTTTTAATAGGTATTATATATTTTTTTATATATATATTTTTTTTAAATTGTAATAAATTAATATAATGTTGATGTAGAAATATATATTAATCAATGAATAATATATATATATATATATATATATATATATATATATATACACACATATATGTATACATACTATATATATATATTGAATAGTGTGTATGTGTGCATGTAAATATATGCATATGCACACATTTATGCATATATATGTAAATATTACTGACATAATAATAATAGATATATTCTATTACATATAATTTAGTGTAACATATATTATTAAATATACTAAAATATTAATTACATACATTTATATTTTAAGATTTATAGATTTATATAAGAAAAACACAAGCACTGAAGTTGAAGAAAACGCACACTTTCGACACAGTACACTGATTTTCCTCTCTTTATGCACTATATTTCCATTCTTCCTGTACCTGTTTTTTTATGCTAATGTCTTATGACCCTGCTCACATGGCATTATCATTTTAAAAAACATCTGAAATAATTGGTAGTGTTTTCAAAAATATATAATAAATGATTTGGCCGTGGGTTTAATGCTTTCCTCTCAGTCCTTCGGTTTTCTGTGAATAACACTGTGAAGTCTGTGACTTGTAACTTTAGTGAAGGACGTGCTGTGGTCGGCCGGCTGTGAATCTCTGAAATGCAATTAGAAACGGAGCAGGATGAAGCTGCGTCTGCTGAATGTTGCCGGCCCTTTCTGGCTTTGGCTCTGAATCTCCTGCACCAGTCACAGTTACACATTACAGAGAAACTGATGGGGAAAATAAATGTGATGGGAACAGAGGGAGCAGCAGTGCATGCTGGGAGGGTCAGTGGGGCAGACAGCGGATGACGGGACGAAGCTCCAGATAATCCCACATCAGTCCAACCTCTTAACCTCTCCACCCATTTGAAGCTTTTGAGCTTTGAATGGTTTATTCAGTTATACAGTAGTATATAAATGGTTACAGTAAAATAGTTCAGTGGTTTAATTCATCTCTGTGTACTTTTTCAAAGTATTTATGATCAAAGATATACATATACATGCATACATATATTTATGCATCTACAGAAACAGATGCTTCAATCCAATCCAAAGTGACTTCCAAATTTTATGTATAATTAAATTAATTAAATTAGTTAATTAATTCAAATTAATTTAATTAACAAATTAATTTAATTTTAAAATACATATAATTTAATTTTAATTAAAATGTAACTTAATTTAATTTTTAAATTAATTTAATTAAAAATAATTTGTACTAAACTTATTTTTATATTAAATATTCTCTTTTTCATATTTTAAATCTAAACTTTTTTTCTAGAAGTGCATTTTTATATTTGCTAGAAATAATTATTTTCTTCATTTTAATTAAAAAAAATATTTTTAATTAACTTGGCTGACATTTTTTACATGTCACTGAACAAGTTAAAAAATAATTCCCCAAATTCCCCAAAGGTCATTGCACTGAGAATTTGCATTTATTAACTTTATGACATAATATATTTATAACTTGATGAGTTGTTCCAAAGATAGCAATAAGCATGCAATATCAGATACACAATGTAACACCTGATATGACATATGCACACAGTAAACAGGGTGTGTAATGACATACCAGGTGAAGAGAAGGAGAACTAGTCTAATTATAATCTGGTTAGTCTGGTCAGTTTAAAAGAGTTTCTGTGTGCGCTCACTGCAACTATGATTAAACCAGATCTGCGTTAAATGGGTGCTGATTCATGTGTATGTGTCTGATTTTATTTGAATGTAAGTGAGTATCTGCTGTCATTCTTCTGACTGAAGTCTGTTCTGTTGCAGTTATGGGAAACCGTATGAACCAGTGATATGGTGTCAGAACATCTCCACTCCTGTTTGTGACATGACGGATGCGATGACCCATGTGATGAGCGATGTGACCTCTAAATATCACGCCAAGGTCAGCGCTGGTGGACAGTGTCTGGGAGAGGTGATGTTCACTCCATTTTGGGAAAGTAAGTTATTATGGACTTTCATTATTCAGCTCAAATTTAGTTTGTGTTCCAAAAATCAAAATGTGCTGTTTATTTACTCACCCTCAGGCCATACAAGATGTAGGTGAATTTTCTTTCTTCAGTAGAACAGTAAAGAAGATTTTTAGCTGAAACCGTGCTTTTTGGTGATTCATAAAAGTCAATGGCTACCGGCACTTTAAGAGTCAACACAAAATTAATCCATGTGGCTCCTGACGATATATTGAGGTCTTATGAAGCGAAACGATCAGTCTGTGCAAGAAACTCAACATTATTTACAGCATTGTAATCCAGAGCCTTAGTGATGTCTGGTTCACGAACAAATCATTCTGGCCACATACACACTTCATCTAAATTCGGTTGTCAGTTCACCTTAACTGCGTTCTGTTCACACATAATTCACTAAAATACGGGAGTGACAACCGCATTCAACAACCGCATTAATTCCCGAAAATTACAGGTAGTGCCAACCGCATTTACAGAAATTACAGAAAAACTGAACTGAACAACTAGTTGTTAATGACATTTTTGAGCGTGCATCAGAAATGTGTCTTCATCTGTATACGAGATGCAAGAAAATAACAATGAAAGAAGTCTTAATCTTAGCTCATTTTGACAGGGGGCTGGTTGAACTCACGAGCCCTGCGGTAAAGTGTCAGTGTTGCCAGATCTTCATAAAGGAAAAAAAACAAACAAACAAGGACAAGCACAAAAAGCACTAAAACACCCAAATGTTTTATATTTTATAGCACCAAAAAAATCCTATATCTCATATCTGCAACAGACCACTCTATAAAGTGCCTGGCTTTATGAGATAAGAGCAAATAACATGCTGCCTAAAAGCATTTGTAAATATGAGGACACGGCAACATTGCAAGACATCGCTCTCTAAAGCAGCCTCCTGAGCATAAACAAAACACAGCGGTAGTTTAGTTAAAAACGACGGACAAAAAGAGTAGCCAAGCCAAGAAAGATGGTTACAAATGCAGAAGTGACTGCTCCGTACACACACAGAACGATAATTTACGGTACTCACTCCCGCATTTAAATGCGGTTGTCACTGCTGAAACTTGCAGTGTGGCCTCTTTTGAAGATCAAATCAAAACTCACTTTCAGCCGAAATACAGCCATATATCTGATTCTGAGATGAATGAACTGATTCAGTGCTCCAGTTCCTCCAACAGTCACTGAACTGAGCACACAGTTCGACTCGGACCAAACATCGATGAGTTGCTGATCTGCGCATGTGTGAACCGAGAGCTTGAACGAACGTTTTTGTTCTCATTGTTTATGTGGTGAAAAAGGTGAGCTAATAAAAACTTGTTTATTCAGTTTTTAGACATGCAAAACATCCACATTTCACATCATTATTGGGTGCTTTAATCATATAATTGCGTAAACCAACTAGCAATGTGAACCAGCTCATTGAAACAAACTGTCCAAAAGAACCAGTTTGCAGAAAATAATCAAATATTTCCCCGTTTGTCTAAGGCTCTGGGATACAGGTAATAATGCTGTAAATAATGTTGAGTTTCTTGCACAGGCTGATCGTTTTGCTTCATAAGACCTCGATATATCATCAGGAGTCACTGGTATTAATTTTGTGTCGCCTGATGTGCTTTTTTTGACTCTCAAAAATGTGCAGCCGCTGACTTGCTTTTTATGAATCACTTATGATCACGGTTTCAGCTAGAAATCTTCTTTACTGTTCAGAAATAAACTCATCTATATCTTGGATGGCCTGAGGGTGAGTAAATTAACAGCTAATTCTCATTTTATGTGAACTGTCCCTTATAACAGCAAACATCATAAACTGTTTTACTTGATGGTTTCTCAAAATCTGTCTCTGTTCTGTTTTCCTCGTTTCAGCCACATTCGCAGCTCCACAGCTGTCAGTAACGTCAAACCGAACCCATCTGAATGTGACGGTTTCGCCGCCGATGGCTGCTTGGAACTGCTCTATTGAGAATATCAGCTTTTGGGGAAAAGGTTTCCTGAAATCCTCCGTTAAGTACACAGTTCGTCTGACACATCCCGAGTCACTGGCTGGAAAGGTTATTATTCCTGCTTCTCCTTCAGTCATTATTAGGATCCATTAGGATACATGTTATTATTTACTTACTTTATTGTCCTTAAAAGCAATTTTTTATGTATTAGTTGCTCTCTCCATATATATGTATGCATTCTGTCTCTTTGCAGGTATTTCAGGACACGTCTCGCTCAGTGTTTATTTGGCTTGTGGAGACAGACGTGCAGTACTGTGGTGAGGTGTCATATACGCTCACACATCCCGGTCTGTCCAGTCCCAGTCAAAACGCCTCCTTTTGTGTGACTGTCTCAGGTAATTCAACAGTTTGTGCTTTAATTGATGTGTAGAAAACTAGTCCACACTCCGATGACTGAATCTGAACACCCATCATTTAGGAAAACAACTCATGTTTTCAATGTTGTATTGTTTCCCTTCACTGATACCCTACTAAAGCTACAATTTACACATATTTATTTATTTAATGTTTTATTTATTTATTCATTCATTCATTTGTGTGCTTGTTCATTTTTATTTATTTATTTATTTTTATTTCTTAGACATTAATGGCCAGTATATAGAATGCAAAATAATGATAGCAAATGAGACAAAGTAATTTTCTGTTACAGAAAATGTGCACTATATACGATTGTCAACTATTTCTTTCTTTCTTTTTTTACTTATTTTGTTTGGGTTTTTTTTTTTTTTTTTTTTTTTTACAATTTTTTTTTTTTTTCTACACGTAAATGGCCAGTATATTTCATGCAAAGTAATGATAGCAAATGAGACAAAGTTGTGTAAAATTAAAGAAAACCTATTTCAGCGTGTTTACTATTATATAACAGAAAAGGTGGATTATTATTATACAAATATCAAATATTTATTTATTTATTTTACATGAATTATCAGTGTATATAATGCAAAATAATGAAAGCAGTTGAGACAAATCTGCTGAAATTAAATAGTAACCTATGTCACAATATTTACTATTATATAACAAAAAATGTGCATTATATACAATTGCCAACAAATTATTTATTTATTAATTCTTTCTTCTTTTTTTACTGATTTATTTATTTATTTTCTTAAACAAAAATGGCCAATGACCCTATTTCACAGTGTGTTCACATCATTATATGCGATTGCCAGCAGATTTTGTAAGTGACACCAGACTGAACTCTATATTCATCTGCAATTTCTGTGTCTTTCAGCACCTAATTCCTGGCTTCATATATTAATATGGCCTGGTCTGCTGGCTCTGCTGTTGCTGATCGCCCTACCCATCATGTTTTGCCAGCTGTCAGTAAAGGGAAAGAGCCCCTTACCGAAACCGCTGGTAAGTGATTGTGTCAAATTCCAGGTGAACATAGCTCCAGTCTTACCGGCAGTGAAAAGTCCTGTTTGACAAGAGTGTCATGTTTCTCTTGAGCTCCTGAAGGAATGTGTCTTATCTGCACATTGCTCTCGGCAACACAAAATGAGTTTATCATGTCGATTACGGTAAGCACAAACATCTGCTGCCAGATCAACAGTCACGGAATTTCCTTGGAGCACTTCTGCGCTTTCATGGATTATTTACTTGAAGTAGAGTAAATATTTCAATAACTTAAGAGCACATTTGCATGTTCATGGTTCTCTGGTGTTCACATGACATGCTTTAACCACTTTTTTAGTGTTTTATTTGTATTTTTTTGTTAATTTAATTTAATTTATTTTTAGGGTTTCATTGATTGTTGGATTATTTCGATTGTTTTATTTTAAAATGATTTATTTAAAAGAAAATGTATTATTATTTAATTGGTTTTTAGTAAGTGTTTAGATAATTTTTTGGACATTTTATGATTTAATTAGTTTGTAGTGTTTAAATTGTTTTTATTTTGCAATGATATATTTTAATTCAACATTTTTCTGATTTAATTCATTTTTAATTGGTGTTCCATTTTATTTAACATTTTATTTATTATTTTAATTTTACATTTTTCTGATTTAATTGACTTTTAGCAGGTGTTTTATTTTTATTATTTTTAAATTATTTATTTTTATTTGACATTTTATGATTTTTCAATTCATTTGTAGTAAGTGTGTTATTTTGATTTTTATGTTTATACTTTACAATATATGTTAATTTGACATTTTTCTGAATTCATTTATTTTTGAGTGTTATATTTTGATTGCTTTTATTTTAAAGTTATTTATTTTAATTTGATATTTTATGATTCAATTATTTTTAGTGTTTTATTTTTATTTTGATTGATTTTAAATTATTTATTTTAATTTTACAGTCTTTTTTTGGATTTAATTTATTTTTAGTAGGTGTTTTATCTTGATTGTTTTTTTAATTATTTATTATGATTATGATTTTACATTCTATGACTTGTAGTTCATTTGTAGTTAATTAGCCTAATTTGTAGTGTTTTATTTTGATTGATTTTATTTTACAATAATATTTTTAAAATTTGACATTTTTTCCTGATGTAATAGATTTTTTGTGTTTTATTTTGATTTGTTTTTATTTTAAAATTATTTATTTTAATTTGATATTTTATGATTTAGTTGAATTTTATTTAGTGTTTTATTTAGATTTTAATTTTAAGATGACTTTTTTTATTTTAATTTGACATTTTTATGGTTTAAATTGTTTTTAGTAAGTGTTTTATTTGAATGGTTTTTATTTTAAAATTATTATTAGCATTTCATCAACTCATTTGTGATTTTGGAAAAAAGTGATTAAAGTGACCAAACGTCCCAGTTTTCCTGGGATAGACTGGTGTACCAAAAATGTATTTAAAAATCTAAATATATATCCTAAATATCCGATTGACTCAAAAACTCTCTCCTCTCTCTGTAAAACAGATCCTGCAAAAGATCAGCATTCCTGTGTTTTGTCCAGATCTCCGAGTCGACATCTCTAAAGTGGAAGTGGAAGCAGAAGAACCACAGGCTGTTTTTCGTCTGTTGAAGTCAGAGATCGGGGATAAAAATGCTTATGTATCCCAGGAGCACTGTGACCAGGAGTGGACACGTGATCAACTGGACATCCAAACATCTCAAAACTGGACGTCTTCTATCCACTACAGCTTCTG
This sequence comes from Barbus barbus, assembly GCF_936440315.1. Lineage (NCBI taxonomy): Eukaryota > Metazoa > Chordata > Actinopteri > Cypriniformes > Cyprinidae > Barbus > Barbus barbus. Next base: position 31,113,142 of record NC_136740.1, read on the forward strand.
TATGCCTGACCCGATCTCCAAACCGTCATCTGATGGCACGACAGATGAAACCCGCTCGGATTCATTTGGTCCAGAGTCCATTTCAAGCTTTTTACTAGGCCGTTCAGACAATGAAAACAGCAGCGGGCCACTGGTGGTACCGGTTAGACCCACTAAAAACGGTGTGCTGCAGTTTGACGGCTGTTTATTCCAGTGTGGCACTGGTCAAAATTCTCCAGCACCTTCCCAGGACTCAGAAGGTTTATCTGGAGAACAAACTCATTTACTATCTGACCTAGTTCAGAAGGACTCCAGGTATAGCTCATCCTACCTGCCCATTCATGTTTCTGACGTTGTGACGTCAAACTACAGGCAAAACTGGCTGCCAGGGATTCCTCTACAAAACCAGAGGACTTATGTTATGAGGACAGACCACCTCAAGGACTCAACTGAACCTGATGAGGACTTCATAGATGAAGAGGAACCTAGAGTTGGTGTGATTTTTCTGGACAGGTTAATGGTGGAGATGCAGGAATTGATTTTGTCTTGAAACTAACCGGCGGAGCTTCTTACGTCCATGTAAGATAAAAAGATGTTAAATGATCATCTGTTGGGTTTTGCTAGCTCATCGTGTCAGGTAGTTGCGTAGGAAGTGGTGCAAGTTTGAGAGTTCATACAAAAGCATTATAAGTTCACAAGCGTCACTTAAGGGTCTTTCTGTATGAAATCAACCAAACTTCAGAAACCTCCCCAGCTAAAATGCTTGATTCTATTTATTTTTTTCTGAAAGACAAACATAAATAGTGATGAAAGCCAACATATTACGTGCCATAGATAAATATTTACTGAGTAATCCACTATTTTGTCAAAATGTGGGGTCAAAATGACTCTTTTCACCTGAGATTTGGTGCCATATTACAAGTGGGAAAAGTGACTTCAGAAAAATGGCAGCTACATCATGTTAATTTTGCACTGCGATATATATAGCTACATATATATATTTTTTTGCCAGAGACCTAGAGTTAAGTTGACACAAAATGACCGTAAAGGGAATTTCAAAAGCAATGAGTGTTTTCAAACTGGCACTTTGACTGAAACTAAGCTTATCTGTACATTGCCATTTTTATTTATTTTTCTTTTTATGCCAAGTGTTATACCATTTGTTTGTCTCTGTTTTAACTTATTTGACTATTTAATTAATGCATAATGCGTAATGCATGAGTCAAAATGCAAACTAACCTGAAACACATGTTGTAAATGCTGTTGTTGCTGCATTTTCAGAAACATTTTTACAACATTGACGGTATTTATTGTGCTAATCTGAATAACGTGAAGGTCAGCATGAAATACCGTTCAAAACCCATTTAACTTCTGATGCATTTCTCAGGGAAACAGGATATTCAAGAAACGTTTGCATATCTGTTTATAATCGGATTGATGGCTCAGTTGGACTGAAAAGAGTTCATGTACACACCTCAATCGATCTGATTGAGCTTGATCTGAATGAAATAATAGATCTGAAATAATCCGACTAACAGGAAAAATTAGGCATGCAAATGCTTGAATTCAACTATAGTCTCAATCTGAGTAAAAAATACCTTTTGCACATGCACAGTGATAACGTTACATACGTTTTGCGTTATTCGGATTTGTGTATGCTCTGAAGTTTTGTTTTGAATAGGCCTGTATGAAATGCAGATGTAAATGCATATGGGAATCGTATTGCAACATTTATGCTGTATGTAAACAGAATTTTCAGAATCTGCAATCAGATTCGTTTCGTTCTGACTGATGAAAATTAGTGCATTTAAACACACCAAATGAGAAAAATGTCATGCAACTCGATTTGATCAGTTTTTATTGATTTGATCATAAAAAGAGGAAAAGAATAGAAAATGTTTAAAGCATGGAGTAATGAATCACAGTAAGGCAATGGATGCATTAAGAAAGTTAATGAGGCTCATTTTGATTTCATGCTGACTTTTATAAAATATTTTAACTATAACTTTGAAGGGGTCGGTCTTATTTAATTGTGCAGCTCTATACAAACAATGACAGACTTGGAAGGCGTGTCTGTAAAAGCATGTCTTAAATGTAATGCTGGAAATTTCCACACTGGTGAATTATATATTTGCATACCAGACAAAAGACTCTCATGTCTCTTGGAGTTGGTGTGAAAGGCTTCATGGGGATTTTACAGTCTGCAGCTATGAGGAAGTGCTGAAGTGTGTTCGGAATACCTCAGAAACACTGACAAAAGCTCTTTATTATGGAGGAAACAAACATATAATTGCAAGGCAAAGTCCCTGCCGTCATTTGGGGGGTCAGGAAACACAACCCTGGTCTAAATCTTCCATAATCTTATGGCGAGTTGATTGATCCTCAAACGTCAATTATGATATTTAAATAATGTACTGTTCATCTCATATTGGACTAGCAGTGTATTGATTTGATTGGCATAGTAAACGTTTTTTTAAATATATAATGTTCTTTCACTTTCATTTTTGATGTGTCATTGTGAATATTACAGTATATTGGTGCTTTACTGTAAGGTTTGTTATGGTAAATTATGCTTTTGCCCGAAATATCATCTGTTTTGAAGCACAGATCTCGTCCACATTTAAACACTGTACAGAGAGCAAACAATGCAAAGGTCAGAGTCATTTTTATTGCACGCTCATAAACCGTTCACAGTGATAATATATGAGAATGATTATCTAAAGGTGACAAAGCTCCTCTGTTGTTGCATGACAAAACAGGTCACCTTTCACCCGAAAAACAGAGGGAAAAATATATGCACCGCTGTTCAAAAGTTTGGGTTCAGTAAGATTTTTTATATTTTTTTAAAGAACAACGCTGCATCAAAAATACAAAAAAATGGTTTTCTGTTTTAATATACTTTAAAATAAAATGTATTTCTATGATGCAAAGCTGAATTTTCAGCATCATTACTCCAGTCTTCAGTGTCTTCAGTGTCAATGTATGCTGATTTGCTGCTCAAGAAACATTTCTGATTATTATCAATGTTGGAAACATTGCCATTTTTGACATTGCTACTGTAATGTATTTCTGATTCTCATTAGATTCTCAGTCAAGTGAAAGTTGAAGTAAACTTAGTTATAAAACTGTAATTGTTAAGAATATCTCTCATCAGTTCATTATCTCCAGTGTCTCTCTGAGGCATAATTAATTCAGATTCCCAGTGCTGGAAATATAATTTGGTAGATGATCTTATTCTTCCCCCAAAAATACACAGATTAGATGTCATATATTTTAATTTTCACAGCTCATTATGAAATTGGTGATTGTTTTAGGTCGTGGTAATTAGTTTATCTGCCTTTTATAGTTCAGTTCTTTAAATGTGAAAGAGTCTGTTTTGCCGTCTGTTTCATTCTGTGCTTGGTAATTAATTGAATGTCTGTTTAATGAGCGATAATCAAATAGAACAGGTGCATGAATTGTTAATGATGTGTTCATTTTTATTTTACTTTTTTTTTAAAACAATGTGCAATTAGAAAAGAGCAGTGTAAAGCACTATTGTAGAGCAGTGCATTGTGGGAATTAATTTGTGATCAGTGATTAAACATGCACTCCTCACAGGTGTGTAGATTACAGGTAAGCTGTGAGATGAAGGACTGGAGGTCCTGGTGTAATGGATAGAGAGTCGGACTTGTAACCCCAAGGTCGTGGGTTTGAGTCTCAGGTCCAGCAGGGATTGTAGGTGGGGTGAGTGAATGTCCAGTGCTCTCTCCACCTTCAATACCATGACTGAGGTGAGACCCTTGAGCAAGGCACCCCAACATAAATAGCTGCCCACTGCTCCGGGTGTGTGTTTCCCAATACTAAATACTGATAAAGGGAGGAAGGCTACTCCAAAGCTTTGGTCCCGCAGTAGTGAAGGCGCGATCACCACAATTTTAAGCTTAACTCTAGGGACTATGAGTAGGCCGAGGTCATACGATCTCAAGGTTCTAGACGGGGATTATACGGAAGCAACAAATCGGTTAAGTATTGAGGAGCCAGATTATTGAGGGCTTTGTAAACAAATAATACAATTTTCAAATCAATCCTATACTTGACAGGAAGCCAGTGTAGGGACATTAAAATAGGCGTAATATGTTCATATTTTCGCTTCCCTTCAAGCAGTCTAGCGGCTGCATTCTGAACTAACTGAAGACGAGAAATACCAGAATACAAGATTCAAGATTTTTATTCGTCACATATACAATTATACAGAGTATAACCAGCAGTGAAATGTAAGTCAGGTCCACTCCAAGGACAGTGCAATACAAAGAGTTACAATAATCAAGCCGAGATGTTATAAAGGCATGGATAGCTCTTTCAAGATTTTTCCTAGATAGGAAGGGCTTAACTTTACTGAGAAGGCGAAGTTGATAAAAACATGACTTAACTACAGCTGAAATCTGTTTATCAAACTTTAAACTGGAGTCAAATAAAATGCCCAAGTTCCTGGCACACTGTGTATTATGTGGAGTAAGGAAACCAAGGTCAAAATTAAAATCAGCATTTTCCCTAGGACCAAACAAAATAATTTCTGATTTGTTTTCGTTCAGGTGTAAAAAATAGCTTGAAAGCCATAGCTTAAGTTCATTTAGGCAATCTAACAATGGTTGAAGAGAATACTTATTATTACACTGTAGGGGAAGATAAAGCTGAACATCATCAGCATATAGATGAAAGGAGACATCATATTTTTTTTAAATGGAGGCCAAGGGGAGCAAATACATTGAAAACAACACAGGCCCAAGGATCGAACCTTGCAGAACACCACAACCAAGAGGAATGTCAGTTGAAATGCAATGCCCTATTTGAACAGTAAAACACCTATTTGACAAATAAGAACGAAACCACTGAAAAACCACGAAGTCCTACACAAGACTCCAGTCGTGACAGAAGAATGTTGTGGTCGACTAAGTCAAATGCAGCGCTTAAGTCCAAGAGGACAAGAGCCATGGGTTTCCCTGAATCTGTCATGAGAAATATGTCATTTAAGACTCATAGCAGAGCCGATTCAGTGCTATGTAGAGCTTTAAAACCTGATTGAAAGACTTTATTAATGGAGTTTTCTGACAAGAAAGACTGTAGTTGAGCCAATACAACTTTCTCCATAATCTTTTAAATAAAAGGAAGATTTGAGGTGGGCCGAAAATTAGAAACAGATGTAGGATCGAGGTTTGGTTTTTTTAAGATATGGTGTTACAGTAGCCTGCTTAAGGCAGACTGGTACAGTACCAGTTTGTAAGCATTTATTAATTACTGATAACAGACTTGGGCCAACTGCATTCATAATTTGTTTAAGAAAAAACGGAAGAACTATATCTTGTGGACATGATGTAAGCTTGAAATGATCCACAATTTCCTTACAAGTTGAGTGGCTCAAACACAGACCATGTAGAGGAGTATAAAGGCAATCCATGGTTTTTTATTTGTTATTTGCACACTCGCGCCGTCAAACTGTTGTATAAATACAATATCTCACTCGTAGCTGTGCGATATGGCTGTATATCAGCATGACTGTCATTACCCACGGCACAAGGCCGCAATCACAGCCATTCTGATATAGAGCTAATATCACACGTTTAATACTGTATGTTGCTTGCAACAACATTTCTTATTTCATTGTAACTTTATTATTTATTATTATCCATCACAGCCAGAAACTTTTGAATGCACATTAAATGAGAATGGTGACTTTACTGTGGTTAGGCTATGTAGCAGCAGGGTTTAACCGGATCACATTAACCTGTCCCCGACCCGACTCGATTCTGTCTGATACAAGTGAATGTCATTTCATTTTACAGGATGTTTGAACCCATTAAATCAGCCTGACTCTGTCAGATGTGTGTCCTGCAAAAATAGCTGTAGTGAACACTTGAATGTTTTATTAGTCTAAAAGATCTGCAACAATGGACTTGCTGCTGATTATTATTTATCGGCTCTCTGATTGATGTTCTTTGTCGAGAGAAAGCGTTTGCATCTCATGCAGAAGCAGGACTAGCAGATGCCTGAATGCGTTTAATTAGCATGTGGGCAGATTTGCTTTCTCCTCTCCTGTGCACTTCTCCTCTATATCGCCAAACAGGTTGATAGATGCGTCGTTTGAGTTAATTGGATGCACATACGCGCACACATCAACATACACTCTCTCTTCCTACACTTTTGCATTTTAATGTGATCTTTGACTCGCTATTTAAAGGTGGGGAAAAACGAAAACAACTGCATGCAAAAATGAAAACATTATTATTTTCTCGCCCTCATGTTGATCCAGACCTGTGTGCTGGTTGTTCCTCCTGTAGGAGCACAGAAAGGGAAATTTTGTAGCTCTTTCAGTATGCAAAAGTTCATAGTGCCCACGACAGTCAAACTGCAAAAGGACAAAAATCACTTTAAGTATTATAACAGTTGTGCGTTTCACTCCATGCACAGTATTTCATATCTTCTTAACTCTGCTTTGTGTGAGGAACAAACTTTAATTTTGTAAATCTTTCCCTCCACTAAAGCTTTCACTTTTGCATGTGTTCAGATTCAAAACGTTTGCATCAATGGACTTGGTTTGATTGCATTCTTTGCAGATTTTCAGTGGGGTTATTAACTAAAACTAAAACCATTAAAAAATTACTTGCAATAAAATAAACATTAACTGAAATAAAATGCATTTAAAAAAAAATTGAACTTATTTATTTCAGCAACTTTTCTCATTTGCATCTAGTTTAAGTTGAGTATAACCTAATAAAAAATTAAGTTAAATTGAAAAAAAATATATATATTAATTTAAAAAAAATCACATACACAAATTAATAAAAATAAATAAAATTAATGAGAAAACTACATTTAAAAAAAAAAATAGGAAATATAAAAATAGAATCTAATTCAAAATATTACCAAAAACTATAACAGTATATCAGTGATACTTAAAGAACATTGCAAATAACATATTAAATTTTATTCTGTCCAATGCATTTAGCAACAACGCACCAGATTTGACTGCATGCTTTGTAACCTTGATTTTTAGCAATAACCAAGGTTATATTTGTTCACTTAAATTAAAACCATGAAAAAAAAACATTTTCAGTTGAAATAAAATAAGAATTAACTGTAATAAATATATAAAAAGTTTAAATTGAAGTACTAAAATAAAATTAAATAAACTAAACTTAAAAACTACTTAAAATATCAATATATACATATAAAACTTACAGAAAACACAACAAAATTCAAAATATTAACAAAAACTATACTAGTAGGTTGGATATTATAGTTAATAACTATAATATCTATTATTATAAACTAAAACTAAAACCACAAAAAAATTTTAAAAAAAAAACATTAAGTGAAACAAAATTATTTAAAATTCAAATAATAAATAAAAATGTATTTAAATAATAAAAATGAAAAACAAAACTTTAACTTATTTATTCCAGCAATATTTTTCATTTTCATCTAGTTTAAGTTGAATAAAACTTACATTAAATTAAAAATGTAAAAAACTAAAATTAATAAAAATTTTAAAAAGCCTTTATACTCCTCTACATGGTCTGTGTTTGAGCCACTCAACTTGCACTCCTGTATGGAAATTGTGGATCATCTCAAGCTTACATCATGTCCACAATACATTTTCATTAGCATTAACTGTAATAAAATATTACATTTTCATTTATTTACATTGAAATGATACAATAAAATTAAATAAACTAACATTTAAAAACTATAATAGTGATATTATAGCTAATCATTTTAATCAGTGTCAAAAAAATGCAAATAGCATTAAATTTGATTGTGTTTGGTTCAGTGCATGAAGTATTTAATGACTTAGTAACTTGAATATAGTCATATGCACTACTGTTATGGTTAATGCTGCATATTTTTGTGGTGTGTTTTGTCCTTGGCAGTCCTGGTATGTTTGAGACCACATGAGGGTTAGTAAATAAAGTCATTTTTCATGATTTGTTGAGCTCTTTGTATAAATGTGTGTGTGATTGTGTGTGACAGCGGTCGGCCGCATTATCAGACTTTCGGATCGTGCGTCTCTCAACAGGACAGATTTGAGCGCATGTTTCTGGCCTGTGTTTCATTCGTCACAATGGGAACAGACAAAGCTGGCCTGCTGTTGTTCTGGTCATGCGGTTTATTCTTAGTCTCAATGTCACAGATGAAACAGTAGAAGTGGTTGGCATTGTTTACAGCGGTATTTGAGCGGCAGGTGTGGCAGTAAATGCTTATAAATAACCTGCTGAGTCCAGCGCAGCATTCACACACTAAACTCTACCTGAATCACATATATACTGTACACTCAAACACATCAACGTCTGCTCACACTCATGCAGGTGACACTCGCTAATCACTGCTATAAAGTCTCTAAATTACACCAGCTGCATTTAAAGCCACAGATAAACACACATGAAACAGTTATGACACATTGCTTGTGATGCTCATCATTTATAGTTGATTTGTAAAAATTGATAAATGTAAATGTGACACACCAGTGATAAATGAGTTATATATATATATATATATATATATATAAATTATATTTCTATTCACTGTAGCTCTATTTTAATTTCAATATTCGTTTTAGTAATTTAAGTACTTTAGCTTTATTAATTAATTTAATGTGATTTATGTACTGTTAACAAGTGTCAGTACTTTATCAGAGTGTTTTTCTTTAGAAAACTTAACTTCACAACATTCCAAAGCATTATATTGTATTTTTTACTGCGCTACATTTCATATTAAATATCATTTAATACTTAATTACATTAGAAATCTATTACTTTCTTTCTTTTACTAAAGTAAAAGTAATTCAAAGATGTACTTCAGTACAAGAAAGTACTAAATTTTTAATGTTCTTGAGTATTAAAGGTAAAAAAAACAACAACTTTAATTTATGAAATGTAGTGCAGTAAAAAAAAGTATGACATGCTTTGGAATGAAGAAAATCGCTCTGATAAACTACAGATTTTTTACTTTTTAAATTTACTTGAGTAAAGTAAAAATACTTCTCTACTGTCCACCTCTGACTATTATAGTATCTATTAATATTTTGCTTTTATTTTTACATTTTCAGTTTTCATTTTAATTTTGGTTTATTGTATAATCTTATTTATTTTTATATATTTAAAATATATATATATATTTGCTTGTCATTTTCATCAGTTTGTTTTTTCTAAATTCTTTTTCTTTTTTTGTTATTTCTATTTCTCTATTTTTTATTTCAGTATTATTTTTAATCATTTCAGTACTTCCGCTTAGACTTATTCATTAATTTCCATGTTATTTGTGTACTATTATAGTACCTATTAATCATTTTAATCAATACAATTTTCAGTTTTAAATTTAGTCATTTTGTTGCTTTTATTATTTTCATCCGTTTGGATTATTTTTAAATATTCTGTTTAGTTCTATTTTTATTTCAGTAATAGTTTTAGTAATTTCAGTACTTCAGCACTAGTATAGTATTTATGAATATTTTGAATTACCTTTCATTTTTAAATGTTCAGTTTTCATTTTAATTTTTATTTAAATTATTTAATTTCTGTTAAGCTCTATTTTCAGTTCAGTATTAGTTTTAATCATTTCCATTTTTAAACTTAATTTTTTTAATGTATATTTGATTTTATTTCAGTTAAAACTATATACTTTTTTAATGCACTAATTTTACATGTTGCTTGACAGTCTTAGTAACATTAAAAAAATTATGTAATGTTTATTTCAATTATAAATGCTCATAAAGGCAACTTTATTGTGAACACTGGTTTCATTTTTTTAACTAATATTAAAGTCAATCAATACTCAATACCATGCATTATAGTGATTTTTACCATGGTTTTTAACTTAAAAACAGGCGTAATCGACTGCAGACTTGTATTTTGCTAAATGAGCAAACATTATTGAGATTTCTTGTGAGAAAAGCTTTATCTGGGGTCATTTCCAAATCGAATGCTGTGACTGCAAACAAACGTGAGTGTCAGGATCTCATCTGATCTCTTCTTCAAAGGCTTTAATGCAGATCTGGGCATGTTTTATTGCTGAGATCTTCATGCATTGTTTCCACAGATCTCTTTTCCCACAGCTCCTCTATCCCACAATGCAGCGGCCCATTGTGTCATTCCAGGTCTTCTGTCTGCTGATCTCACTGAAAGTCTATCTGGATGCTTTGAATTGATCGCTGCTCCTGCTGTCGCTCTATATTTACCACCTTGAGGAGGAGTTTGTGAGGTCACCCTGACCGCAGAGACACACGGCCGGAGGAGAAGCTGGGAGAGTTAGAGGAGGTGAGACAGTGAGGAGACTTGAACAGAAGAGGGAGAGACGGTGAAGGTCGAGGAGGAGGAGAGACGTTCTGCTGATCATCTTAAAGGCCTGAAGAACGTGAGTGGATTTATAACTCCAGCAGTTGTCTCTCTGCTTTAGTACGTACTTGAAGATCAGTGCTTCTCAATCTGAAAGACGCTGCAAAATACTAATAATCACAAAATCAAACTCGCTGCAGATTCACTGTCACTTGCTAATTTAACTAATACTAGTTCAGTGTTTGGTCCATGTGTTCAGATAGTTAGTCCATTTGCAAAACTAGTTTTCCTGTTCAGTTTGTGTCATGCTGAGTATTGCATGTTGAAAAACCAATAAGAAAGGCTGTAATTGGCTGATATATTTTTCCATTTACAGCCACAGGTCATTCAAAAATCAATTAGAAGTTACATTTCATTATTTCTTTAATTTCTTTAGCATAAAGATAGATATATATAGCATATAGATATATATAGCAACATCCTAGCAACCCCTTGAACTGTGATAGTGAGGTAAACACCTCGCGCATTTTGTTCATAAATTTTAAAAACCTAATTAAAATGTGCATTCCCGTTTCTCTGAGCTTTCTGCATTGTAAACCAAGCCTCTGGAAACCTGCTGTTTGCAGGATTTTCAACTTAAAGTAAATTAAAATAAGGCATATTGTCTTAGTAACTACTTGAAGTTTTATATTTTATTTTATTTTAATTCATTATATTTTATTTCATTAATAATATACAGTTATATTATGGTATTAAATTCCATACTATAATAATTCATTTATATTTCATTCTTTAATATAAACATAATTTATTTTTCATTAATGTTTTTCTTTTTTAGTATTATTTTATTTTATTTGTTTTTTACATCCCAGTAATAACAAATTGCATGTAGAACATGCTTAACTTTCATGAAAATAATGCTAAATAAATGCAAAATAATGTCTACAGTATTATTTTATCCATTTTTATTGTTTTTATTATTATTATTTCATTTTTATGAAAACTTTTTTATTTAAATTATGAAATTAATTTTTATTTTTGTTTTCATTTTTATTTTAAATGACTAAAGTTTTAATCATTTATTGTGTATTTTCAACTTAAACTAAATGATAATAAAAAATATATTGCCTTGTAGCTACCTTAAATAAAGTTATAGTTTTATATTTCATTTCAATTAATGTTTATTTTGTACAAAGTAATGGTATAAATTGCATGCTCAGATTTAGGTTATTCTAGCAAACCCTTTAACTCGTTTGACTTGGGTGAGTAAGCAACAACCCGAGCAAGTTTTGAGCAGCGCTCACGTTTTGTTCATAAATTCTAAAATCCTAATTAACACTTAGTCGTGCTTCTTTGCATTCCCGTCTCTCTGAGCTTTTGGCATTGTAAACCAAGCGTCTGGAAAGCCTCAACGAAAATCCTGCCGTTTGGCGTTTATGGAGTTATTTCTCATGAGTCTGTTCATCCATCACCTCCAGAGTGTTTCTCTGAACAGTCTGTTTTCATTGAGAGAGACACTGGCCTATATGCCATCTCTCTCTCTCTCTCTCTCTCTCTCAGCTGATGACAGATCAGTTTTAGTATGCTGCAGAGCAACCTTTGGTAGCCGTGTTCAAACAGACTCGTGATGGGGGTTGAGAGGGAAGGCCGCTGTTGTCCAGAGAGCTGTGCTGTAGAAGTAATCTGGTTAAAGTGGAGGGGCTCTGATGGTAACGCAGGTGGTTGCTGTAAGTCTGGGGTAAATGAAGCCATCCTTCAAACGCGACCTGATTCTGTTGGGATGGGCGAGGGGTGATTTATGACTGCGGGACTCTCACACGCCGCATGCAGCCGCACAACTAATGAATTATTATTCTCACAATAGCTCACAAAGGGACTTTTAACAGGATTCTGACACAATGTATGTCCCTCTTCTCCCTTTCGCCTCTCACCTGCTGTAGTGTTTGGATGAAACTCGTCGAAACATGACCAAGTCACATTTCACACAAAAAAACTGAAGAAAAATAATAAACAGAATATTTTTCCTTTAAAGATTGTTACATTTAAAAGAGATGTATTTATTTTTTATGAATTAATTTATATTTCGGTAATTCATTTTTATATGCACAAAAATTCTTTATTTATTTTTATTTTTTAAATTTATAATTTTACTTTCTAAAATATTGCTACAAACAAAAGAACAAATAAATAAATAAAGGGCCCAAGTTATTTTAGTATCATTGATATACAATCACTTTTTATTGTTTTTTTTTTTTATATATACATTTCCTAATATAAATTTCTATAAAATGTTATCTTCTTAATATAAATTTATATAAATACATTTTTATATACAATTCTTATTTTTATTTAAAATTACTAAAGTTGTATCGTGTGTGTGTGTGTGTGTGTGTTTAATACAGCATCTTAAACTAAGTAAAAAAAATTTATAAATTAAGAAATGTTTCCTTGGTAACTAGCTGAAATAAAGTTTTATATTTAATTTTATTTCAGTTAATGTTTATTTTATTCCAAGTAATGAACATTTTTATGGTTTTAGTTTTAGCTGTAATTTAATTTTAACTTTAGTTAACGATAACAACACTGAATGGCACTTTATTTTTAGTTAATATTTATTTTATTAATAAAATATTAATACATTATTAATAATGAATATTTGATGGTATTAGTTTTAGCTTTAGTTAAGAATAATAACTCTGAATGGCCCTGCATCAATTATTTTTATGTAAAATATTATAAAAATATTTAAATATATTAATATTTAAATACAGTATATAAAAAAATATTTTTTATATAAAATGTATTTCTTTCTTTCTGTCTATTTTATTATTTATTTATTTATTTATTTATTTATTAAAAACTTTTCTTTCCTTGGCAACTACCTGAAATAATGTTTTAAATTTCTTATATTTCCGTTTATTTCAGTTTATGCTTATTTTTATTACAAATAATACATGTTTTGTTTTAGTTAATGATAATAACTCTGAATAGCCCTGAATAGAAGAGTAGGCTTTATTTTTATGCAAAATATTTCTAAAATATAAAACTTTTTTTGGTTGGTTGCAACTGCCTGAAATAAAAGTTTACATTTTTTATATTTTATTTAATTTCAGTTAATGATTTTTATTTTTTTTAGTTGACAATAATAACCCTGAATGGCCTTAAAATAGACTTAATTTTTACCCAAAATCTTCTTTATTTTTATCTTTTTATTTGTGGGTGAAATGTGTCGTTTTCTTGACAGGTTTTGTGAGTCTCACAGGTCCACATGTAGACTGTGATATGTTGCATCAGTCCTTCATATTGCACGTGTACTGTATGAATATGATTTCTGAGGTCTGTTTTTGGAGAGGCGATGGAAATGGGCCGTGACTCGTCCTGTTGTGGATGTTATGGGTGTGATTCTCTGTCCTTCTGACAGCTGTGTGCTTCTGCTCCATGCAGGTGCTGCCGAGAGCTTTGCAATGGCTACCAAAATAGTAACGGAGCGCTGGCAGGAGGAGCAGATGGAGCAGATGTCTCACGGCATGCAGATGTCGTCCCAGATCAAGAAGAGAAAGTTCAAATCCAGGTAGAGCCGCACTGACCCTCCAAACACGCCGCCAATGCATTCACACGGCTTCAGGAAACCAGTGTAAATCATCAGCTGAGTAAGCAGTGTTAATTAGTGAACCTCCATCGGAGAGCAGCTGTGTCAACACACAAGCTCTTATCAGCTCTTCTGAGGCTTGCTAAAGGACGCCGGTCTTGAAGAGTTCAGCAGGACATTCAACATGATTTTGGCGTTTACTCATCCTTGTGCTGTTTTAACCTGTAGGATTTTCTTTCTTCCATGAAACACAAAAGATATGGATGACAAAATCATAAAAATATAATATGCTGAATGTCTGAGCTGCTCTTTTCCATACAGTAGAAGTGGCTTATGTTAGCAAGCTTTAAAAAGGACAAAAAATTCACTACAAAAGTATATATAATATAATATAATACTGTATAATATAATAATTGTTATATATAATTCTTACATATTATATATATATCTCTTTTTTTGCCTCAAAATAATATAAATTTGGGAATAAAATGTGTAGTTGTTGAAAATACTGTCATAATTTTAAATAAATAAATATAAATCAGTAAATAAATGATAAGCAGCCAGCCAGAAATTACATTATCAATGAATAATGACTTAAATTTGGGTCTTTTTTTGCTCACAAAGCTGTCATATATGATTTTGTGGACCGTTGCATGAAAAAAAAGGCTCAAACATTCTGCCTAACACAGAAATAAGAACATATTGTGGTGATTAAATGACTTTAGGTGCTAAAATGTTGGGGTGAGCTGCTCCTTTAATGAATAACAGTGATTGATTAGTGTGGCACGTGTTTGGGATCATGTGTGTGATCGTCTGTGGAGGTACATGACATTACTGATGGGGAAGCAGCTGTTTCTGCCTCACATTCAGGACATGTGCTGCAGTTATTCTGAGCTCATTCCCAGCTGAACACCGGCGGCGTTCAAGGCCAGATTTATAACAATAGACACACAAGCTCCTCAAAACCAACTGCTCTGAAACCTGACCAGGACATGCATCATTGCTCTATTGTTTGTACCTTGTGCTTAATTTATCATGTTGAAAATGCACATTGTAATACAGTATAGTGCCAGTCAAAAGGCTAGAGTACTTAAGAAGTCTCTTCTGCTCACCAAGGCTGCATTTATTTGATCAAAAATACAGTAAAATGTGGAAATATTATTACAGTTTAAAATAGCTGAATATGTTTTAAAATGTAATATATTTTGGGGATCAATGCTGAATTTTCAGCATCATTCCTCCAGTCTTCAGTGTCTCATAATCCTTCAGAAATCATTCTAATATACTGATTTGCAGCTCAATAAAAATCCTATTTATTATCAATGTTGAAAGCAGTTGTGCTGCCCAATATTTTTGTGGAAACAAAATTTCATTTTTCAGGATTCTCTGATGAATAGAAAGTTCAAATGAACAGCGTTTATTTGAAAAAGAAATATTCTGTAACATTAAAACTGTTTTTAACGTTTGATCAGTTTAATGCATCCTTGCTGAATAAACATACTTTTATTCATCAAGAATACATTAGTTGATCAAAAGCTACAGTGAAGACATTTATAATGTAAGATGTCAAAAGATTTCTATTTCAAATAAATATTGTTCTCTTGTTCTTTATATCTGTGAATCCTGAAAAATAAAATCATCATATTAGAATGATTTCTGAAGGATCATGTGACACTGAAGACTGGAGTAATGATGCTGAAAATACAGCTTTGATCACAGAAATAAATTACATTTGAACAGATAATTACATATCAAACAGCTATTTTAAATTATAATAATATTTCACAATTTTACTGCTTTCACTGTATTTATTAACAAATAAATGCAGCCTTGGTGAGCCAAAGTATATAACAGAACTTAATCAAATTTCCTGTTGTTTATCCTTTCTTTTGATTTTGGGCTCAAATGTGTCCTGGACTGATGGTTTCATGAGATTCCCACACTGTTGGCCAAATTCAGAGGCAGCGTGTTTTACTGCAACATACAGTGAAAAAATGTTTATATCTTAGCAACAGTTTATATCTTATATTTGTACGCATCGCACAGGCCATTAACTGACAAAAAGCCTTGTTTACAGTTCATGCAATAATACAATAATGTTGGCCAAAGCTGGTGAGTTTCAGTTACTTGAACTTCTCTTCTGGCTGATTTGACAGTCAAAGTGAAAACCGACAGTGTTTGTTTGTTAAATGAATCTCACGCATCGCTATTCTTCAGTAAAGCTCATATTACACATTTAAGAGCAATCACTTCCCTCTTTTCTTTTTTGTTGGCTTGTCAGGACGCATTTAGATCCGCAAACATACAGATGAACTTCTGCTTTTGTCATTGTGTCAGTGGCACATGTTCCTTTAATAACACAGATTAACCTCAATCTGCGAGTCTAAACACGCACTGATGTGTGAATCTGGATTGACTGAATTACTGCCTTGAATCCTGTTGAGATTATTGATCAGTTTAATGCATCCTAGTAAAAGTATTTAATTCTGCTTTTGATCAGTAGTGTGTATTACGGTGTAAATGTACAGTGATGTAATCCTAGGCTTATATAAAACACCTGAAGGTCAAAATGTCTGAAGCAGGACTCTGAGCTGATGCCTGTATGAATAAGTGTAGATCTTATTTTGTCTGATAATCAGAGTCTGTCTGTGTCCATCAGCTGATGCAGTGAAGACTGAATCCAGGCCGTTAAACAGGACGGCTCCTGTGATCCCCGTTAAACCCTCGCAGCGTTACAGCCACAAACATAGATGTACAAAACTAGATGAGAACGGCTGACATTCACACCTGTTCAGATTTACATTTGAATATAGAACGTAAAAATATAGACAGTATTATTAATGACATTGGACAATGGTGTTAAGAAATACTGTAAAATATTGTATTGTTACAGATCAGAAACCACAATATTCCATTCAGTAAAACTCAATGTCAATTAAAAATTAAGTCAAATTTAAAAATTTAATAAAATTTAAAAACTAAACAAATATTATATTATATTATATTAAATAAAAATAAATAATAAAAATAGGACTAGATTTGTACATTTTCTGAACACAAATATATTCCAAAACTTTCAGTAAAATTTTATTAAATTAAAATAAATTAAATAAAAAATCCTAATTGTTTAAAAATTTTATTACATTTAAATATACATATAAAATTATGATGAATCTGCATTTTAATACTAAACAAATAGGCTAATAACGTTAAATTTTATTTAATTAAAAATAAAAGAAAATACAATAGGACTAGATTTGTACATTTTCTGAACACAAATATATTCCTAACCTTTCAGTAAAATTTGTATTAAATTTTTAAATTAACAAAACATTAAATACATTTAATTTTAAAATAAAATAATAAATATAAATTTGATTAAATTAAAATTCAAATATTAAAATTTTATATTCAACTTAAATATACATATATAAATTAAATAAATCTAAATTTTAAAATAAATAAATAAATAAAACAATAATTTAATTTAATTAATTTAATTGATTTAATTAAAAATTAAATAAAATGCAATAGGACTACATTTGTACATTTCCTGAACACAAATATATATAACATTTTATTAAATTACATTGCATATAAAACTTAAATTTAAAAAGTAAAATAAATATAATATAAAATTAAATTAAGATTAATTTAATTAAAAATAAATAAAACATGACTAGATTTGTGTGCATCTTCTGAATATAACCTTGAGTATGAGTAACAGTAAGAGTGATATTTAACTAAATGCAGTAGATGAGTATAATAGTGTAGAAAAGTCTCTTTGGGAGGTTGTGAATGTTGTTTGTAACAGATGCAGAGCTTTCAGTGCGACTGAGACAATGACGGATAGACAGCACATCAGTGCAAACAGCTTTCGGTCAGAAACTCTCTCTTTCACTCCATCTGTCTCTCTCTTTTCTCTCCTCTCTGTCTCAGTGATGCTGCTTTAAACATGTTACAGCAGCTAACAGGTTCAATTGTAAGAGTTATATTTTTTAAACATTTGCGGCTGCATAAAATGAAAGAATTGTGCATGAAATATGCTATCTGAAGGAAGCATTTGTTGAGGTGTGAAGGGTTATTTCAGCAGTTCCTGATCAACAGTAGCTTTGGCATTTAGTGTAGAGACTGTACATACTGTAACTTCCCATATCAGTTACACTCTATATTCTACAGAGAAGAGACTAGATATTCAGTCATCTCAGTATTCACTGTCAGAGCTTGATGTGTGATTTGATCACAGCGCCTACTACTGTTTACTGAATTACAGCACAAACCACTATGACTTTGATTTTGGGGTATAATAATAACATGAGTATGTTCTTGGTAAAATCAAATTATGTAAAATAACAAATGACAAAATGAAAAAAAAAAGAAAAAAAAGAAGTTTAAAAACATATAGCAAAATATTAATTTGCTTAATTCATTTTATTTGCATTTTGGGGTGAAATATTACCTGAACATGTTCTTAATAATATCAAAATATTACCTAAAATATTTTCAGCCTTTTGATTGATTTATTGTCACAATGCAAAAAAAAAAGATAAAAACTGCGTTTTATAAAAATAAAAAACGTTTTGCATTACGCATTGGTACAGTAGGTTTATTATTTATTTATTAATTTATAATGTATTCAAATGTGTTTTGCAGTTTTAAAAAAGGACAATATTACTTGAGACAAATATACTGTTCAAAAGTTTAGGGTCAGTCAGATTTTTTGGAAAGAAGTTTCTTTTGCTCTCCAAGGCTGCATTTATTTGATCAAAAATGCTGTGAAAACAGTAAAACTTTGTGTGAATATATGTTAATATATAATTTAAAAATTAAGTTAAATTTCTTTCTTTTTCTTTCTTTCTTTCTTGATTTTCACAATGTAAAAATAGTAATAGTTTTTTTTTTTTTTTTAAAGTATGGCTTGAATTTCTTTAAGCAAAATAAATTATTCATCATTCATTTGTTCCTTCTTTCTTTCCTTCCTTCCTTCCTTCCTTCATTCCAATCGATTCTGGCGGTATATATGACCTCAACATGTATTGATAATGTTGTCAATATTATCTAACTTTATTTATTTCTTTGTTTGGTTGTTTAAACATGTTTAATGCAAGAAGTGAAACACAGTAAAATGGTAGTTGAAAGTATATTGTGAATATTCAGTATTTGACCTGTGGAGGCTCATCAGAACAGCTTCAGTCATGAGCGTGACGACTGTTTTCATCTTTGTGTTTGATCAGTGATGAAACGGCTTCTCTGAGTGAGTTCTATCCCATCATTCCCGGTGACGTCATGTCTGTGAAGGAGATCCTGACCGGACCCAAGTTCCCACGCCACCGGACATGGTACTGATACACACACACTTGTTGGTTTTTGTGGTTTATGGGGACTCTCCATAGGCGTAATGGTTTTTATACTGAACAAACTGTGTGTGCTATTGCCCTACACCAACCCTACACCTAAACTTAGCCCTCACAGGAGACTTTGTGCATTTTTAGATGGCGCCGTGGTGTTTCCACATCACATCAACTCATTGCATCAAAATCTCTCAAACTTTCAGCTGGAGATTTACATCAGAAATAAACACTGAAACATAAACACAGTTTTGGGTTTCACTGCGTTAAAAATAGGACACATGCAAATTCATCCAGCAAGAAAAAACCTGCAGGAAAAGAACAGCAGCAAACACTCAAAACTTTGCACAATCTTTAGGGAAAATACATCAGTTCCTGAAACATAAGTGCTATATGCCTAAGGCTGGGTTTCATATTTCAGAAAATTCCAAAAATATAAAAAGTGGAGGTTCTGGAATATACAGTAAGTGAAGATAAAAAACTGTCTAGGTCAAAATAAAAAGAGTGAAATTAGAGTGTAAAAAAGTTGAACTTATTTTTTGGAGAACTCACTACTGCAATGCACAAAACATGGTTTATCACAGTAGCTCTAATTTCATCTGAAAAGACTGTTCTGTCTTGCTCTTCATCCTCCTCCTCTTCCTCCACCTCGTATACACACTCTTCCTCTACCTCTCAGGCTTATATTTTGTATATTCACATATTTAGAAACAAGTGCGAGCAATTTTGGATTATTGTGTGTAAACCGTGTTGCAGTTGTGCTTAACTTTTGCATTCTTGTGTTTAAAGTTTTGCATCACAAGTTCATCACAGTGCAAATCGTGTTTTAGTGAGTGAGAATGTGTTTAGAGTTTTGCAAAAAGAGTGCATGAGATCTGCAATCAGTGTCAGTTAAACTGCCTCAACTTGTTTAAGGTTTTGCCGAAAGAGTGAATTATTTGACAGAATTTGGTTCAGAGAATGGGGTTTAGTGTCTCAGAAAATATGAAAAACTGTAATAATATCGAAGTATAGCCTGCATTAATTCATTAATTTAGTTTGCGAAAAAGGTTTGGTAGTTCTGTTTTTCCATTTGAATTTGGGGTAAAACATGAATGTTCTCAATTTCAAAGTTTTATCCAAAAATGGCTATTTTTATTTATTTTTTATATTTATAATTTATAAGAAAAAAAGGGTTAATGCAAGAAGTTAAAGACAAAAATTAGTAGTATGTTTGTTTGTTTAATCATTCATTCATTCCCATGGGGTGAAATATGACCTGTTCTTAATAATATCAAAGTATTATCTGAAACATTTTCAGCCTTTATTAATTATTTAATTTACTTAATAAAGTTAAAGTTTGTTAGTGAAAAAGGTTTGGTAGTTCTGTTTTTCTGTTCTGTTCTCAGTTTCAAAATATTATCTAAAGAATTTATGTAAAATGTCATTGTTTATTATATTGTTTATATTTATCATTTATGAGAGAAAAAAAAGGTTAAGACAAGAAGTAAAATGCAAAAATTGGTAGTATGTTTGTTTGTTTAATCATTCATTCAGGTGAAATATGACCTGAACCTGTTCTTGACAGGTTTGAAATATCGTTGAACGTACTAAAGCAGCTCTTTCATTTTACCTTCAGACCTTCAGCTTGTCTCTTCTCTCTGCCCTGCTTAGCATTATGGGAAGGGCACGTCTGCTGTGTTCACCCCTCACGCTTAACAGGTTTACCTGCAATTGACAGCGCGCCGGCAGCCGCTTTAGTTTGGAGGCTGGTAATCCTGTTCAGAACCCGGTCATGCTCCTCCGGCGGAGGTTACAGCACCGGAAGAGCTCGGCAAAACCGCTGAGAAAGGTCACTTGTAAATGAAGCCCCAAACGTAGGCCGGATGATGTGAGGATGAGTGATAAAGCCTGTCAGGACCAGAATGCAGGTCGAGCGGAGTCTCGCTGTGCTTTTGTGTTTAAGTGAAGATGAGATGAGAGACAAGAGCCAGATCAAGTGTTCATCTTGCTCATATGAAGTAGTGTCACGCTCCATCTCGTGTTAAATAATATCTCATAATATCCTCGTCTGAGTGTTTCATTCTGTTCGGCAGCAGAAGAAACGCAGAACATTGTGAAATGTTTTCTTATATGTGACCCTGGAGCACAAAACCAGTCATAAGGGTCCATTTTGTGAAATTGAGATTTATACATCAGCTGAATAAATGAGCTTTCCATTGATGTATGGTTTGTTATGATAGGACAATATTTGGCTGAGATACAACTATTTGTAAATCTGGAATCTGAGGGTGCAAAGATCAAAATATTGAGAAAATAACCTTTAAAGTTGTCTTAGCAATGCTAATCAAAAATTAAGTTTTGATATATTTTACGGTAGGAAATTTACAAAATAATCTTAATATCCTAATGATTTTTGGCATATAAGAAAAATCAATAATTTTGACCCATACAATGTATTTTTGGCTACTGTTACAAATATACCTGTGCTACTGATGACTGCTTTTGTGCTCCAGGGTCACAGATGTAAACTGGAAGAGACTGAAGGTCAGTGAAGGGTTAGAGATGAAGGAAGAGCAGGATCTAATTAAAGTGAATCCTGCATCACCTGCGTCAAACGGGTGAAAGATACAAACTTCAGGTCATGTCGCAGCGTCCGATGATCCTGCACAGATAGAAAACAAGACATCAGTCCATCCAGTGACTGAACTATAGAACTGAAGCTACGAGAAATCTTTCAAATAAATGATTTGCTATTATATATATATATATATACAGTGGGTACGGAAAGTATTCAGACCCCCTTAAATTGTTCACTCTTTGTTATATTACAGCCATTTGCTAAAATCATTTATTATTTTTTCCTCATTAATGTACACACAGCACCCCATATTGAC
This sequence comes from Barbus barbus, assembly GCF_936440315.1. Lineage (NCBI taxonomy): Eukaryota > Metazoa > Chordata > Actinopteri > Cypriniformes > Cyprinidae > Barbus > Barbus barbus. The sequence continues at coordinate 31,135,244 of NC_136740.1, forward strand.
AGAAAAACACAGAATTGTTGACATTTTTGGAGATTTATTAAAAAAGAAAAACTGAAATATCACATGGTCCTAAGTATTCAGACCCTTTGCAGACCCTTTCAGAAACACAACAATCAGGGAGAAACAGGTGGGACTGAATTAATTAAATGAGAACAGGAACAAAACCAAATATGGGCATACATGAGGAAAAACTAGGTCATGGGGAGCACATGAGACAGAAAACCACAAACACACGCCTGACAGTTAGGCTATATTTTAAAACCTTTTTATTAGCGTTGTGTGAAAAACAGACTGAAATACAGCAGGGTTATTATAGTACACTAAAACCTATGAATACAAAGCCAAACCTTTAAAATATATTTTATTTAAAATAAAATAAATGCTACTTGACATAAAATATTTATATATATATATTTAATAGAATTGTTTTCTAATTTTTATTTTTGTCATTTATGAAGAAGTTTTATTTTTCAGACAGTAGAATCATTTTTTCTCTGGCTTTCTCTCTTTGTTGTAAATTAATTAATTAACTAATATAAAGATGTGTGTCAGACCATGTAATTATTTTCCTTCTTGCTTTCTCTTGTAAATTTATTAATTTATTTATTTAAAGATATTCATCGGTCAAACTATATAATTATTTTCTCTCGTTTTCTCTTATTTTGTCTCTTATTTTTATTTAAATGTATTTATATTTATAATTCTTTTTTATTTATATAAAGATACGTCTCTTTCAGACAAAATAACTGTTATTTTTCTCTCTGGTTTTCACTTATATTTGTTGTATGTTTATTTATCTCTAACTAATTTTTGTATTTATTTGTTTATTAATATAAAAATATGTGTCTTTCAGATAAAAAGAATTGTTGTATTCTCTCGGTTTCTCTTATTTTTGTAGTAAATTTTATATATATATATATATATATATATAAAATATATAATATATCATTTTATATTATCAGATTAACCTTTTTTTTATTATTAATAAATTGCATTAATACCAGCAGCACTGGAGCTGCATGAACAAAACCTGATAATCATGTTCAACTTCAATGGAAGAAAATCTGACTGTCACATGATCAGTGGAGCTCATTTACATACACTTGATTAGTCACAGAAAGAGTGCATTGAAATATTGGTGCAAAAAATCCTAAAACTTTCAGCTTTAATTAGGATTATATAATGATCGGCTCAATCGAAATAACAAAAAGAGCAGAAATAAAAAGGCAACGTCGTCTCTCTGCAGACGTGTTTTCAGTCTCCGTCTGAAACTGGATTAATCCTTTTCACATTCATGTGTAAATAAGTTGGACCATTACGGTGTTTTTCACATCTCTCTGTCCTTCAGGCTTAGTTTTTAGACATAAATGCATTCATCTGAGTCTCTGCACTCATCCGTCTGACAGCGCTGCTGCACTAAAGCAAAACTGCAAAGTGTCAAAGCCAAGAAGGACAACTTCTAATTGCACTCAAATCACCTGATATCGACCCCGAGGATAACTGGCATTTCTGCTGATCTCCTCCAGAGCGCTGATGTGACGGCCGACCGGTGAAATGAATTCTGACGTCAGGAAAAGTTCACTTTCAAATGTTTTTAGAAAGTTTGAACTTTTGTGCAGTGTTGAAAACCCTTTGACTCCTAAGGTGTTCCCTGACAGGACCGGCCTTTTAAAGGTTGCTTGTATCACTATCACCAAATCTTTTATGTTGTACAAAATGGCATAAAGTACAACTTGCGGTGTTTCTGGTCAAAACTTTGGGATTCAATCTTTTTGTCAGCTAGTTTTCTTTCAGTTAGCATAGGTTTTGTGTTTCTTTTTGAAACTGATTGATCGATCGTAGGCCTTATTTATCTGAGCTCATGCACCTCAGTTTTTGAGTGAAAAAAAGCATTATTTGTGGATCATATGTGGATAAATTTGGTCAGTATTGAATCAAATATTTTAAAATCGCACTGTGTTTTAATGTTTAACCAGTAAGTTTGGTTTGAAATGCTTTTATTTTGTACAAAATGGCATTAAAGTGCAACTTGGTTTCTGGTCAAAAATATTGGATTCAATCTTTTTGTTTGAAGTTGTTTTCTTTCAATTAGGACAGGTTTTGTGTTTCTTTTTAATCGTAGGCCAGTCATTTTTGACCAGGAACTCCACAAGTGTAACAAGATGGAGAAAAAAGTAGTTAAAATGGCACAAAGTCACACTTGTGGTGTTTTTGGTAAAACACGACCGCCTGCAAAAAAAACATTGCTTTTAAATCTCTTGTTTTGCAATATTTGGTGATAATATAGCATAACGAGCGAATTATAAGCAATTTTTTGTAGGCTGGTCATTTTTGATCCCAGAAAAAATCCCAGAAAAAGTTTAAAAAAGTATCCAAAAACAATTTTTGGGAAGTTGTTATGCAATGTCTGAGCAAAGTCAGTAAGTTTTAGTCCAGTGTGATAACAGTAACCGTCTGGTATTGTTCATTTGGGAGTCACACTTGTGTTGTTCGTGGTCAAAAGTGACCGGACAACTGAAATGTAACTTTTTTTTTTTTCAGTAAAAGCAGTGTAATATATTTTTGTTAAAAAATATTTTTTCTTTTGTATTTTGAGAGAATTTCGTGGCACTAAATAATATTTATGCAATAATTCTGATACATGTTTTCCCATTGAAAATAATACAAAAAACTTTTTCAAATATTTTCTATAACTTTTCAATTAAGGCAGCATTTCATGTTAAAATAGAGACAATGCCTTTAAAATCCAATTATTGAAGTCAGATTATTACCAACTGGTTGGAGTAAAAAAAGAAAAACTTTTGCAATGCTGTGGTTTAGCCACTAGATTCCTATATAGATCTACTGTATATAAATTGCCTAGTTGTTTTTAGACATAAATTTGTATTTTTTTCTTTAGTTGTGGATTTGGATACATATTTAGGCATTCTCAAAGACAATGTCTTTTTTTATTTATTTTTTTAATTTTTGTGTGTGGTCACATACCGATAAGTCATCGAGTTTCATACCATTCCTCTCCAGGTCACAACATTAAAAAAAAAAAGATCCAAATAGAACACTTACTACAAATCCATTGCATATTGCAACCAAGTCCATTTCTGACCTTTGACCCCAGGGAGGTCCTGAGAGAGACGCTGTCGAGTGAGGAGCTGCACGAGAGGGACCAGTGGACGCTGTTTGGGAACGAGGCTGAGAAACTGGAGATCGGTGTGATCAGAAACCAGCGTGCCGTCCGTGAGCGCGTGGATCGATTCGCTCTGCGCCGGGAGGTGAGTGATCGACACCAAAGGCCGAGAGCAGCGTTAAAAATACAACAATCACTGCTCTGCACATCTCAAGACACCTGAGTGCATTCACTTCCTAATTTTAAAGGAATAATTTATCCCAAAATTAAAATTCTAGCTTCATTTACATCCTCATTCTGATTCAAATCCCTGCAACTATATTTTTTCAGACTATCCTGGTTACTTGTTTCAGTATAGTGAAGGGAAATGGGGACAGAGCAAAATACACCATAAAAGCATGATAAATGAGCTGTTATAGAATTATATTATAAAGCTTTTTATAATACCACAGACAAATGTAACAGGGATATTTGGTCAACTAAAACCATAAAAAAATCATATTTTATAATTTCATAATTAAAAAAATAAACATTACTTAAAATAAACGAATTAAAGTAAAATATTAAAAAATATATATATTTCAGCTATAGTTGCCAAGGCAACACTGAAAAATAATTTCAATCATTTAATTTGCTTGATGTACTAAAGTAGCTAAAATAGCTGAAATAAAAGTTTATAAAAACTACTAAAAATTTACTAAAATTAAAATGAGAGCAGAAAATATAAAAAGAATTCAAAGCATTAATAAAACCTATAATAGTATATCAAGGATACTAAAGTAATAAATGGGGACAGAACAAAAAAAACACCATAAAATCATTATAAATTAGTCCATATATCCGTTTTAAATTTTAAAGCTTTTTATGATAAATTTAAAAACAAAACTTTAAAAAACACTTACAAATATTTTATTATTTAAAATAAAATAAACACTACTTGACATAAAATATAAAATATATATATGTCATTTTCAAATAATTTTAATACTAAAACTTAAATAAAAATTTATGATAATTATTTGGTGTAAAAATGACAAAAACATTAAAAGTAAAAAAGCAAAATATAAAAATAAAAACTAATAAAACTTAAAATTATTTTTTTTAAAAAGCTTAAATTATTTGGTGTAAAAATGACAAAAACATTAAAAGTAAAAAAGCAAAATATAAAAATAAAAACTAATAAAACTTAAAATTATAAAAAAAAAAGCTTATGTTGATTATTTTTCTTGCCATAATTTATCTTCCACTTGTCGTCGTCTTCCTCTTCTTCCCGTTCCTTCTCTTTGTCTTTCCACTGTGTCAGTAATTTGTATTTTTATTGTTTCACCTTTGAAACAATACAACCAATAAATAAATAAACTATATTACTGTGTAAAATATAAATGAAATGTAAGTGATTTTCAGCTTTGGGGTGAGATCAGAGTGAGTAAATGATGACAGAAGTGCTTGTTATTCTTCAGGCCGAGAGAAAAGCTTCACTGCACATGAAGTTTATTGAGGATCTGAGCATGAAGGCTCCTGATTTCCCCATCCCGCTGCGGCCGCACACGGTGTGGGCCGGGATGGACGTCAAACTCTCCTGCTCGGTTCAGGGCTGCCCGGTTCCCAGCGTCACATGGTGAGACAATCTCCAAAACAAAAGAGCCTAAATCTGCAAAGTCAGACGTGCATCATAAGAGTGTGAATGTTGTCGACAGGTATAAGGATGATGTTCCTCTCCGAGGACCCCTGCCGTGGAACTACAAGCTGACGCAGAAGTTCGGCCTCAATGTTTTAGAGATCAGGAGGTGAAGCTAAAACAGGAGCCATTCCTTTACTACTTTACTATTCTAGTTTTTATTAATATTTTAATTTAAATATTTGTTTTTATGTTTTCCATTTTCATTTAAATCATTTTGTTGTTGTTTTGTCGATTTATATGTTATATGTCTAGTGTTTATTATTTTTTAATGAAGTTTTAGTTAACTTCAAGTTAAATTAAACAAAAATGAGAAATGTTGCCTTGGAAACTAGCTGAAATAAAATATTTCTTATTATTGTTTTTGTATTTTTGTTATTTTAAGTCGAGGTTTAGGCTACTCTGCCAGATTGATAGTTAATAAATATAGTTACGTTTTTATTATTAATTAATTAATTTGTTTGTTTGATTGATTTTAATTTTTTTTAACTTTTGTGTTGAAATCACAACAAAAAAATAAGATAAAACAGTAAAATATCAATTCTATTATCTGAAAGGTAAGCATATTTATATTAATATAAGATATAAATAAATAAAATCAGAGAAAACAAGAGAGAAAATTACAATTATATTGCCTGAAAGACAAACATCTTTATATTAATATGAGAATAAATGAAAGAAACAAACAAACAAACAAAAATCGAAGAAAGAAAATAATTTCCATAAAAGATTTCCCATAGCTTATTTGATTTCAAGTATGTTTTTTAATGGTTTTAGTTTAAAAAAACAACTAAATAGCACATTTTATTTCTTCCTTGAAACACGAGGCCAATGTTTGAGCATCTGTGTGGATGTTCAATAAATGGCTGATTGTTTTTAATTCATTGAAATACACAGATGCTTTTATTTTGTACATCCTCAACGATTAAGATGTCAGATGTCTAATTTAGTTTTCTTTCTCTCTTTTCAGATGTTCTGCTGAAGATGCTGGAGAATACAAGGTTATAGTGAAAAGCTCCCTGGGAGAGGCGACGTCCAGCGCCAGACTGACAGTCAACTGTGAGTTGATGTTTATCTTGTTATTTAGCTGATTGCTTGACTTGTTCCAGGTCTACAAAGCTGCTGTTTAATTGATTAGTGCTAAAAAGCTCTAAACTTATTTAATCTATTGCTAGCAGACAATACATCTTCATTAGTGCACTCATTGGTGTTATATAAGGTGCACAGTGATGTCTGGTGATTCTAAGAGCTGCTCAAATCTTATTGGCTGCATTAATGGAACATTTGCATAGCAACAATAAATTCCTCTTCAAGTTTGAACCTTGTTCTTCCTTCATTCTTCTATTTGCAGCACATGAAGGATCCGAGGCCAAACTGAAGCGCTCGTGGACGCCCAGTGAGTGCCTTTGCTCTTCTTAAATAAACTGCATTTTGGAGTATTTTATCTGGTAATGCAACCACCAAGAACACTATATTCTGTATTCATGTACACTACTGCTACAAAGGTTTTTTAGCGTTTTATTGAAGAAATTAATACTTTTATTCAGCAAGGATGCATTTTTATTGCTACATTCAACTAAATGCTGTTCTTTTGAACTTTCTATTCATCTGTGAATACTGGAAACTAAAATATAGCACGTTTTCCACAAAAATATTGGGCAGCACAGCTGTTTTCAGCATTGATAATAATCAGAAATGTTTCTTGAACAGCATATTAGAATGATTTCTGAAGGATCGTGTTACACTGAAGATTGGAGTAATGATGCTGAAAATTCAGATTTGATCTCAGCAATCAAGTTTAACAGATACTCACATACAGTTTTTTTAAAGGGGTCATATGATGTTGCTAAAAAGAACATTATTTGGTGTATTTGGTGTAATGCAATGTGTTTGTTGTTTAAGTTAAAAAAACATTATTGTTGCTCCTCTATGCTCCGCCTTTCTGAAACACGTCGATTTTTACAAAGCTCATCGTTCTGAGAAGCGAGGCGTGCTCTGATTGGCCAGCTATCCAGTGCCTTGTGATTGGCCGAATACCTCAAGCGTGAGATGGAAATGTTACGCCCCTCACCGTATTCTGATGCCGTGTCCCGGCGTGACGACACAAAAACTATAAAACCCATTATAAACGAGGCATTTGTTGCATTCAGTGAGGACATAATCACTGATTATAATGACTTATACTGTCTTTTTACGAGTCGCGTTGCATCGCGCCACGTAAACATTACCATGTCTGCATTTGTGATCATAGAAACAACAAGCACTACTCTTCACTGCTCAAAACTCACGTTTGAATAGTCAGTGGCAAATAATTTTAATATGAAAACATACGTACAGGCTGTGAGTCAGAAGCACCAGACTGTCCTTGTGACGTTGGAATTGCCCCACTTTATAGAAACAGCCTTTGTACAAACTCTCTCCCAGGTTCAGGAAATAGTCCTCCGTAAAATGCGCTGCACACACTCTAATATTTGGGTTGAACTTGTGTTGTAAATACAACTTAACCACTGTTTTCTAGTTGTGTCCTCTTTTGGAAGCCCAAACAGCAACAATGCTGCAGCGAGAATAATAGTTCTGCCTTTCATTGCGTATACATTTGGGTGGTGTTATGCAAATCTTCCCACATAGTGACGTAGACATGTGGGGGCGTGTTTAAATGAGCCGTTTTAGGAAGACGTGTCTTAACTTTTATAAAGAATATTATCTACTGGGTTTGAGACTTTAGTCTTTGCAATTTCAGGGATCTTATCTATGCACAAACAGCTTGTAACACTCCAAAGAGAAAAGAAAACTTGAAATCGCATCATATGACCCCTTTAAATTGTAATAATATTTCACAATTTTACTGCATTTTTACCCCAAACTTTTCAACAAGTTTGGATCAGGTGTGATGCACTCTTAAAAATGTTCTATACTGACAATCAGCCCACCCCTAACAGCCTAGCATTGTTACAGTGAGTTTTGCATGCGAATACACTTTTTCATGTATTATTGCAGCGCAGCACACATTTAGAGTAAAACGACTTCATTACTCCATCCAATATAGCTACAGAATTTTCAAAAAAAATCTGAATTCCCATTACAGCCCTTCTGCTCGTATGAGAGAACATCACAATTCATTTGCAAGCGTGTGGAATTGTGTTGTCGAATCACTTCCATCACTTCCAATTCCATCTCGCCTCAATTCCCTGCTCCGTCACTGAGAACCATAGCTAAACAAATAGCACGTCTTCTCAGACATCGTCAACATCGGCCCTCTGTGACGGCCCCAGAGCGGGGCCGTGGCATTTGTCTCATTACACTAATATTTGTCCTCGTCCTTGGGATGGTTTTCAGTGCTATTTGTCGGGAAGGAAAATAGAACAGTCTTTCCATTACACTCCAGTGATTTTCTCTCGCTCGTACAACATATGCCTTAATTGAGTCCTTTCTTACGTTCACTTTCACAGCCTGCCGAAGGCAAGGAGGACATGAACAAAAGCTACTTACTGCCTGTCACTTCATAAATGTAATTAAAAGTGACTGCATTGAAACATTAAAGACTTGATTCCTGTAGCCTAACTATGCCAGCAAGTTTTAATTTTGAGTTAAAAGTGGGCAGTGTAGACAAATATGTATTATAGCAGTTTTATATCAGAGAAATGGTATGATGATTTTTACTGGAAATTCAAGGGGCCTGTATGTCTATTTGTCAGCAGATAGACACAGTCAGTGAGTGAACGGGAGGAGTGCAGGGATATAGTGCTGTTGATGAGTGCTGACAGGTGGCGGTGATTAGACATCAGGTGATTAGGATCTGGTGAGTGTCCTTAGTGGAGACTGTGGTGACTCTCTGACACTATTAAATACTACATTAAATATTATGAAATGGATAGTTCCAGTCCTTGATTCTGATTGGTTGTACATTACTCTACAAACACACACTTTGACCTCGTTACATCAGTATGTATATGACTGCGATTCCAAATAACTCTTTGGTTTTATATAATGTAGTATAAGTGACCCCTGCTGGCGTTATGCTTGAGGCATTCGCCTTGAATTTTGAGACCACGCCGTTCCCTTTTCAACAGTGTTGCCAAGTCCACGGTTTTACAGCAGAATTGGGTAACTTTTACCAATGGAAGCCCGTTTACGCCACTGAATAAAAAAGTGAAAAAGGTAATTGCGACTTTTTATCTCACAATTCTGACGTTTTCTCTCATAATTGCAACTTTATGTCAAGTTTATATCATGCAATTCTGAGAAATAAAGTCAGAACTGCGAGATATAAACTCTTTGAATTCTGACTTGATAACTCGCAGTTGGGAGTTTATATTTCACATTTCTGTGAAAAAAAGTCTGAATTGTGAGATAAAAAGTCGCAATAACCATTTTTTTTTTTTTTTTTCAGTGGTGGAAACGGGCTTCCATATTTACCTATGCATATCTTTTACTTTCTACTTTTTGTTGTTTGGTCGACGGGTTAAAGTGGAAAAAAAAACGCAATTGGGCTAGTTCTGAATAGCAATTTGGCTGGTTTTGTTTTGCTGACTTGGCAACCCTTTCTGTCAAAGAAGCTGTGTTCGTGCGGGAGAAACATTGATGTGAGCGTTGAAACACATGAATTTTATTTAAAAGTTTTCTGTTTCAAGCACAGTACTGTATGTTCATCAAGTTACACTATTTAATGACACTTCCTATATGCAAACTCATGCTATGCCGCAAACCAGTCTGGTTTAAATGTATGTACACTATGTCAGAAGGAATTTAATTTATTGTGTTAAAAAAATTAACAGAGCCTGAGAATAGTTCCAGTATCTGTTTTTGTTTGAGCTGCATAAGCAGGCATCCACTGATCTATTATAATGTTACAAAAACATTATTTTGCTGTTTACTGTCACTCTGCCAGGGACTATTTGTCTAGCGGATGTCATTTAATGATTTAACTTTAAAAAAGTAACACATTAACAGTGCTTGTTACATGTAATATGGGTTACGTAATCAGATTCCAAAAACTAAATACTTGTAATTAGAGTAGGCTATATTACATATTGAAATGCTCATAATCAGATTAGTTACTTTTTATGGATTACATGATTACATATTATTAACACAATGGCATTAAATTGTTCATAATTAATTGAGTCTCCCTAATTCTTTGTTTAAATGTTCATTTCTAAAAATGCTACTGTGTGTCATACCATTTAGCTTTGATTAAATTCCGATAAAACAGACCGAAATAAATGAAGAGTTCATTTGCAAAAACTCAGTTTTTAAAAATCTTCAGAAATCACGTTTTTTCATTGTGCATTCCAATTAATCTCAATCAAACTGCAGCTGGGTTATTTTGATTACGTTAAAAAACAAGTAAAAAATACAGCTAACTAACACAATAAAAATATGATTTTTGAAAATAAAAAATAAAAAACAGTTATCTGTTTTTGCAAATAAACTCAAATATTTCAATGAATATATTTTCTTTCCCTTTGCTTTTTTATATCAATATGGTATGTTTAATGGTAAGTTAAAAACACATTTTATAAAAAGTAATCTAAAAAGTATTCAGAATACATTAACTGAAATGAGTAATTACGTTACTAACTACAGTTTTCTTCTTGTAATCTGTAATCAGTAATGCACTACAATTTGTAAGTAATCTGCCCAGATCTGCATATTAATACACATATATGTATTGTGTGGAAACCACTTTATAAAAGCTATAAAACCCATGATGCATTTAGAACAGCTAACAGGGTTTTAGGTCCTCTGCTTTGTGTCATGCCTAACAAACCCCTTAGCTTTGGGTCTTCTTGCTTTAATGAGTTATGAGTATGAAGAATAAAATTTAGCTAGCTTTTCCTGTTTTTCATCCTAGTCCCAGTTCCAGAGCCGGACGCTCAGCTGGCCTCCACCTTTCCTCCAACGTTTGTGAAAGAAGGTGACAACTTGATTCTGCAGTGCAGTTTCACCTCAGCTTTACTGCCGTTCCAACAAGATGTGACTTGGTACAGAGACGGTGAGACAGTTTTATATCTAATGTAAAGCAATCATGCATTTTAACCAAATAAAATTGGACATTTACAGTAGCAGATGCTTTTATCCAGAGTAACATCACAAGAAATGCATTTTACAAGACTGCCAGGTTTACCTCATAGCCACAACCTGGCAACCACCCAGACCACTTTAATAGCATCCTATGTGCTCAGGGCGGGTGTTGCGTCAGTCCAGTCGTGTGGAGCTGCAGACGGGTCTGCGATCGGCCAGTCTCACCCTGAATCGAGTGCACAAGGAACATGAAGGCCTGTACAGCGTCCATCTGCGCACCTGGGACGGGACCGTCGAGCACAGCGCATACGTCTATGTCAAAGGTCAGATCCTCAGAAACTCTTACTCTTAAATATTAGAGCGTTACGCAGTTTTTGTTTTATAACTAGTGTTACAATCCCCCCGACTGGTAGCTACCAGCAGCAGTTTAAGAATCTGTCATAGAAAGTTCATAACCTCCATTTAAATTATGGAGGCCCATTTCCCTACTGAATAAAAATAGGACTTTTTATCTCACTATTCTGACTTTTATTCCCACAATAAGGATTTTTTTTTTTACAAATGCAAATTTGTATCTCACAATTCTGACTATTTTTCTCATAATTCTGACTGTTTTCTCGCAATTGCAAGTTTATATCTTGTGAGATATATGTATATTGTCCGAATTGAGAGATATAAACTAACTTCTATAAACTAGATATAAATTGCAAATCTCTCAATTCTGACTTTTTCTCATATTTCTGACTTTTTTCTCGCAATTGCAAGTTTATATCTTGGAATTCTGGCTTTTTCTTGTAATTCTGACTTTTTTTCTCACAATTCTAACTTTTTTCGGTAACATTTTATTTTGATAGTCCACTTTAAACATTCTACTAGCAGTAAGTAACTTTGTAACTACATGTCAACTAGCAGTCATTAGAGTATTAGTAGACTGTCTGTTTAATATCTTCTAACACTTTATTTTGATTGGTCCACAACATACAACATACTGACTATTAGAAACTTTGCAAGTATATGTCAACTTACTCTACTAACCCTAAACCTACCCTACTGAGAGTTAGTAGACATGTAGTTGCAAATTAATGAGAATTAGTTGACATGTAGTTACAAAGTTACTTATAGTTAGTAGAATGTCTAAAGTGGACTATCGAAATAAAGTGTAACCCTTTTTTCTTGCAATTGCGAGTTTATATCTTGTGAGATATATGTATATTGTCAGAATTGAGAGATATAAACTCACAATTGCGAGAAAAAAGTCCAAATTAAGAGATATAGACCCACAATTCTGACTTTATTACACACAATTGCGAGAAAAAAGCCAGAATTGTAAAATAAAAAGTCGCAATTATCTTTTTATTTTGTATTCAGTGGTGAAAATGGGCTTCCATATAAAATACACGAGTTTAAACTGAAAGGCTTTGGAAAAGTACTGCCTGGACATCTAATAAAAATACTTTCACATCCCAGAATCAGATGTTTTGCACTCGACTGATGGTTTGTTGGGTGTCATCACTCCAGATTATTGGCGACTGAAGAAGTTTAGTGTGTTACAATTGCCGCCTGTCTCTCCTAATTAAGCAATGTAAAACTTGAACTCATCAGAGACGTAATTCTCACGAATCTGCGATGTTCTTTCCAGAGCAGAGTTCCCCTGTCAGCGTAAGTCCTTAAAAGCAAGACGAGGACAGGAATTAAATTTCCTGTCTCATTAAAGGAAGTGGGCCGCTCTGTAAGCCTGCAGTGTAGTAATTAGAAAGCGAGCTTCACTCTGCTGTGCGTGACGTCCTAATCTCAGAGGAAAAATTTGCATTACAAATCTGCCAGGTAACAGGAAGGAGCCGGAGGTTGCTCTTATGAGTCTGTTTCATCCTTGTTGGTGGCAATTGAACAAATAAGAGCGTGAGAAGCCCTGCAGCTGTCCTCTTCTAAGAAACTTACTGAAGTAAGCTTAACTCTGCTGCGGAGAAAAGCTTTTATTTTCAGAAGCCGCTCATTAATAGGTCAGGGAAACTTAATGGGGCTCCCAGTCATTTAGTTTTTATTAATAAATAAAAATAGACATGAATGATTATTGTTAACTAAAAGTAAAACTACTTAAAATAATGTTTGGTATTCAAATAAAGCTGAAATAAAATATAAACAAGATTAATGAATGAAAATTAATGAATGGAGTTTCTGGTTATATCTTTATTATTATTAAGAAATAAAAATAGACATAAATAACTTTAATTATTGAAGTAAAGTTTAAATTAAATATATAAATAATAAATGAAGCACTTAATATAAAAAAGCTTAAAATACAAAAGCTTAAATGAGTTCCCATTTCATTTATTTATTTATTTATGTAGTAAGTAATAAAAATAGACACGAATGGCAGTTGTATTATTGTTAACTAGAACTAAAACTATTAAAAATAATTTTTGGTATTGGAATAAAGCTGAAATAAAATAAAATATAAATATTTATTGTAATGACAGTTTTGCTGTTGCTAACTATAGTTAAAACTATCATATCAAATAATTTTTCAGTAAGATGAATAAAGCTGAAATAAAATATAAATATTAGAATAAAAATTTAAACTCAAGAAATTTCAAAGAAAACTAAATTAAACTAACTGAAATAAAATAAGACGAAAACTGCAATTAAAATAAGTTAAAGCTGAACGAAAATATATATAAAACTGATAAAAATGACAAAAGCATATAACAAAAAAATCTAATCAAAGCTAATTTAAAATATTTCTAAATACTAAAATAATAATAATAATAACACTGATGAATGAGTATATTGTTGACATGCATAGAGCTAAAATAAATGTGGATCGCAGCTCAGATTATTTGATCTTGTAAGAGTTTGATGAGTTCATACTGAGATCTCATTCTTTTTGTTGTTTTGTCAAATCTGAGCTGAGATTTGAGATAGTTGAGATCTCTTCTGAAACTAAAGAGGAGATGCATTTGAGATTACAAGGGCCTTTATTTCAGGAGAAACATCTGAAGAACATGAAAACTCAAGCTCAGGGCTATATGCTGAATTGTTCCCCCTCTCTCTCTCTGTCTGTGTGTAGATGGACCCGCGGTTGTGCTCGGGGCTCCAGGTTCTCCTCTGCAGCTGCAGTGTTCTGATGTGAACCAGGATTACGTCTTCCTCTCGTGGATTCCTCCCAGCGCAGACGGAGCCGCTGCTGTGCAGGGTTACTTCATAGAGAGGTGAAGCATTATCTGTGATGTTCTTCTGACGGTCGCTCTCATCTTGAGAGAGATCCCAGCAGCTTCGTGCTGTTTCTGGGGATAAAACTTTAAATGAAAGACATCGTGGTGAGAGAGTACGAGTGCCTAACCGTCCTGTCTCCTAGCAACATCCTGCTTTACTCTACAGTGTTCAGTCTTGTTGGCTTGTGTTTAGTTTTTGCAGATAATTGCATCTTATTATGCATATTTATGGAGTCCAAAAGTCTGAGACCACCAGGGAAAATGCTTCAGTTTTGCCTTTTTTATACAGTTATTTTTTTCATTACGAAACAATAATAGTTTGAGTGAAAAGTTGTCTGTATTTCGAAATATCCTAGCAGTTTGTCCTTCTTGTACTTTAATGCCAGAGTTTTAGAAAGACATTTATTGCCATTTATTGTTTTGTCAGACAAAAATAACAGCTAAGTCTCAGATAATAAATATAAAGATGCATGAATTAAAAATATATGATATAAAAATACACAAAAGACAAAATAGACAATATTTATATAGACAAATTTGGTCTAAATGGTTGCTAGGGTGTTGCTAGAAGCAGTTTTAATGCATTGCTATGCTATTGCATGAGTGTTCAGAATGGTTGCTAGGGTTTGCAAAATTATGAGAGGTCTTTAATGCATTCCTATGCTGTTGCTAGGATGTACTGAGTGGTTGTTAGGGTGTTGCAAAGTTCCGAGGAGTCTTTAATGCATTGCTATGCAGTTGCTAGGGCATTGCTAGGGGTTAAAAAGTTCAGAGGAGTCTTTAATGCATTGCATTTCTGTTTCTGGAGTCTTCTCAGTCGTTGCTAGGGCGTTACTAGGGGGATGCTCAAAAGTTCTGAGTGGTTTTAATGCATTGCTAAGCTATGGCCGGTGTGGTTTGAGTGGTTGCTAGGGCGTTGCTAAGGGATGCTCAAGTATTTGGAGTGTTTTTTAATGCATTGTTATGCTGTTCATTGAGTGTTTTGAGTGAATATTTCAGCAACACCCTAGCAACCACTCAGAAAAATCAAACAACATTATAACAATGCATAAAAACTACTCTGAATATTTGAGCAACACCCTAGCAACCAGAGTAGTTTTTATGCATTGTTATAATGTTGTTTGATTTTTCTGAGTGTTTGCTAGGCCGTTGCTATGGGGTGTTTAGATGTTCAGAGTAGTTTTTAATGCATTGTTATGCTGTTGCTTAAATGGTTGCTATGGTGTTGCTAGGTGATTGCTAAGGTGTTCTGCATGATTTCAATGGCAACTACAAATAAATCAGTAGTCTGAAGCTTTATCATGTTTAAATCTCTCCTACAATAACTTCTGAACATGCTCACAGTCTCTTCTCCGTCGTGCAGGTGTGACATCGGTGTTGGGAAGTGGGAACGCTGTAATGCTGTCATTCACAGAGAGTGTCAGTATCCCATCATAGGACTGAAGGAAAACACAATGTATCAGTTCCGCGTCTGCGCAGTCAACCAGGCAGGCGTGGGCCGCCCGTCTAAACCCACCGACCCCATCCTGACCTCTGACCCCCTGGAGCCCAGCAGGACTACGGGTAAGAGCGTCTACATGAGTTCTGAATAAAGTCTTTTCTATGATACTAGAAGCATCCGTCTGTATCTCTGATCTCCTGCTTTCCTCTCGTCTGTCTGTCAGTGGTGAAGGTGGAGCGCGGCAGAGAGATTGTGATCACTAAGGACCAGCTGGAGGGTGAGTAGATCACAGCGCTCCTTCACACTGATGCAGTCGATTGGAGAGATGAGAATAAATGCATGCTTCTACACTCACAGACAAGCTCAGATTTACTGGACATTGCGGTGATATTCTTTATCATGTGATGTTTCACACTGCAAAAAAAACAAATCTTAGATTTTTTGTCTTGTTTCCAGCCAAAATATCTAAAAATTCTTAAATCTAAATTCTTAATGTAAAAATTATTGTCTTGTTTTCAGAAAAAAACAAAAGTAAGTGAGTTTTTGCTTGAAACAAGTAAAATAATCTGCCAACTAAATAATCTTGGTTTCTGTTTGAAATAAAAGACAATAATTTTTCCTAGTCTAGAAAATCCTTCTTGATTTAAGAATGTTTTGATATTTTGGCTGGAAACAAGATTTTTTTTTTTTTGCAGTGTGAAACATCACATGATAAAGAATATCACCGCAATGGCCAGTAAATCTGAGCTCGTCTGTGAGTGTAGAAGCATGTATTTCTTCTATAATATTTTGGCTGGAAACAAGACAAGCATTTTTTGCAGTGCATTGCATCAAATCACACTGTAGGGTTGAATTTCACAAAATGGTCAAGAACATTTCTGTGTCACGTTTCATGCTAAAAGAAAAAAAAAGGTATTTTAGTATATTAATGAAAATGTATTTTATGGTTTTAGTGATAATTAATGATAATAACCTTGCAGAATGCATTGCATAAATGAGAATTTAAGGGAAAAATAGTCAGATAATATTATATATAAATAAGAAATTATACTGTATATATATTTTTTTTTTTTTATTATTATTGTCATAGAAATTTTATTGTTGCAAATTGCATTTTGACATTTTATACCACCCCACCCACCATATCCAATCCTACCAGCCCCAACAGAGCAATCCCCAGTTAGAACAAAATGACATCTGAAGAAGGGAGAAAGAAGAAAGAATAAAATACATACATGTGCATATAGACATTCATAGCATTGAAATGATCGTTTAAAAAGAAGGTCCCTATACCTATATACCTCCACTCAATCTCAAAGGTTTGTAAATCATTAAAGAAAGTGATAAATTGTTGCCATTTTTCAAAAAAAGATTCCCCCCACCTCTGATATTGTACTTAATATTTTCAAGTAAAAAAAAAAAAAAGGCCAAATCTTTGAGCCAAACTGAAATAGAGGGGGGTTGTGGGAGAAATAATTTATTTCATAAAGAAACAACGGTATTTTAGGACCATAAAGATTTTATTTATTGTAACATTATGTTCATTACAATTAAGTAAACCTTCTTTATATTATCATTACTGTAATGTAAAAATAAATATATTGATTATTTAGTTTGTAAATAAAATCTATATGTAAAATGGCTGTTTTTGTTGCCATCAATGCTAATTTCAATAAGAAAAATAAATATTACAGTAGGGAGAATCTGATAAGATTCACTAAGAATAATGAACATTTTAAAATTAAAATTAAATCGTATATATATTATATTATATGTTAGGATACTACTGTAGTTTTGTTTAGGTATTATTGATTTACTATTATAGTTTTTATTGGTATTTTATGTTATTAGTATATTTATTTTTATATTTTCATTTTTCATTTAAAGTTTTGGTAATTTTAGTGTTTGTCATTTCTATTTTTTATGTCTTTATAGAATTTATATATTATTTTTCTGTTGTATTTTATTCCAGTCAACATTTATTTCAAGTTATGAAAATGTTTTTACGATACGATAAGAACCTTGTGGAATACATTACATGAGAATTTAAGGGAAAATTGTCATGTAAATAATTTCACAATGCTTAATTTTCTTTATGCAAAGTTTAATATGTCTGTTCTTTGATTTTGAGGGGAAACATGACCTGAACATATGCTTGACCAGATTTGTGAGAGTCACCCTTAAACTATAGATTTGTTGCTTCTGCCATCTCTTCTGAGACGTATTTCTTTTGCATGAATTAACCACCCTAAAAAATGTACGACGGACAGTTATGATGATGAATTTGCTCTGTTTTAGAGGGCAGATCTCATATAAAGCATTTGCTGGTGGTCTGCACTCCCCTGTATGGCAATACCTATAAAGACTGAGGCAGTTTTATTGGCACTCAGCATTAAAAAGATTATATGTGTCTGAAGCGCAAAGATTTAAATGTCGTATGCTGTGCTGCTAAACTGCCATGGCAACAGCAGGGACTCTGGGCCATTATGAGCAGCTGTAAAGAGCCGACATCAACCTGTTCTTTATAAAGCATGAGAGGTTTTACCGAGTACTGCGGGGTGTGTGTGTGTGTGTGTGTGTGTGTTTTGTATTCATGCATAGAAATTTATAGAGCAGCAAGATTTCCCAATGCAAACCAGCAGTTTAAGTCTAATATACATTGCATGCATCCTCATCACTAGATAAATGAGCTCTGTTCCAAACCCTAGTGAGCTGCCTTGCTGTCTGTGATCTACATAGGCAGTTGTCTTCTAAGGAAGCATCCTAACTGACTATCAATTGATTTCAATACAGTTTAATGCATTCATATTGATGATATATTTTCTTCATGCATCTTGCAAGCACTGTTTATGCATATTTTGTTTTGGCAATATTTGTCTATGATTTACTGAAAAAATTTGTTGTACATTTAAAAAAAACCATTAAAACTCACTAATGCATTTGTGCAACATTGTCATTTCAAAAGTTTTTAATTTTTGGAAAATCATTTTTATTTCACAAAACATGATGAGAAAAATATTACAGGTCAAATACTGAATGTCCTTGAAATGATATTTTAATGGCAAACTTGGTTGCTATGACAAATTTGAGAGTGTGTTATGTAGTTGTATCCCATATTTATTGAAAAATATGTGTTTTTGTATTGCCTTGTACAGTTTTTTTCTGCAGTGGATCTGAAGGGTTGATACAAAACAGTATTTTAGTAAGCATACTGACGATTTATTTTCTTGGTCCTACTTGGAAATGCATTAGGAAGCCACTAATTCTAAAATAAAAACCTTGCATGTTTTGTTTGGGGAATATTTATCTATGATTTACTGAAAGTCTGTTGTAAGAATAGCATTCAAAACATTAAAACATTGTCATTTCACAAATTATTATTTTTTTTTTATATTATTTATTATTTTATTAATTTAGATATTTATTTTATTTTTATTTATTATTATTATTACAGCTTTTTTTTCTTTCAGAAAAAAATATTACAGGTCAAATATTGTCTTTGATCAGGCCAAGAATATGTCCTTGAATTTAACTTTTAATGTCAAATTTGTTGCTATGACAAGGTTGTTTTATGTTGTTTATTAACCCATATTTAGTGAAAAAAAAATTGTATTGCCTTGTTGTGCAATGTTATTTGAATATAAATTATATACTATTATAGTTTTTGTTAATATTTTGAATTAGTTTTTATTTTTATATTTTCTGTTTTCACTCAAATTTTATTTGAAGTTATGGTAATTTTATTGGGTTTTTTTTTTTTTTTATATATATATGTATGTATAATTTATATTTGTTAGTTTTAGTATATTTAGTTGTAGTTAATTTAGTATCTCAAATTAGACTGAATAACAATGAGAAATGTTGCCTTTTTATGCTTAGCAATATTATTATATTGTTTTATTTTTTATTATTTTAAATTATAACTTTTTATATTTTTATTTCAGTTCATGTTTACTTTATTTTAAGTAATTAAATGGTTTTATGGCTCTAGTTAACAATAATTACTCTGGTCTAGCATGACCATGCCTTTACCCGTTCTCCATGAGTCCCTCGCTCTCCTGCTCTTTTCTGCATGCAGTATGTTGCCAGCGTTCTGCACCATTCTCAGTCTCTCCTCTCTGTCCGCAGGTCAAATCCGAGTGCCGTTCCCCCCCACCGATGTGTGTGTTTGCGAGCTTAGCGACACCTACGCCGTGCTGAGCTGGACTGAACCGGATCCGCGGGGCAGAGAGCCTCTCACCTACTCTGTGGAGCGGGTGAGAGTTGACCTTCATCCCACGCACTGCTTGCAGTTCAGCTCATTAAGACCGGCCCTGCGGGCTCCTGCGCTCCTGAGCTTGTGGTTTTCACCCTCGACTGCAGTTGCGTTGGCTTTACACACCGAGCCAAATTAAGGCTGCACTTTGACTAGCTGGCTAATTAGAGACAGGGAAAGCTGTATCCTGGGTGGCAGCAGGTGCAAAGCGAATGGTTCATTAAAAGCACAGAGACCTTAATGCAGCTCATCCGTGATATGTGGCGGCCGCATAATGCGTTTCCTTTCCACTTCAACTGTTTTTCTGAGATGTTGTTTCGGTTTGCATGTGTGACTTTGAGCAGACCGACTCGTCTCTTTAGACTAGATGCATGCATGTTTGCAATCCATGCACAACATTTTTAGGCGCTCGGTTAAAACAAACCAGCAGCCCAAAGCCGAGTTAATTGGACAGAGCTGGTTTGTTGGCTTGTTTTATTCCACATTCGTAAGTTTATTTGGATAAAGCATATTAATGAATAAATGTACCAATGTAAATGTTGGGTTTGATGGGTTCAGTGTTATCTTACTATTTATGAGAAATAGTATTTACTAATATTTTAAATTAATTTATGATTTTAATATTAATAATATTTAGAATTTTGTTTTATTTTTAGAGTTTGTTTTACTAATATTATAATGTGCTTTTGTCATTATTTTATTGGTTTTGCTTTATTGTTTACATTTTTATTTCAGTATTAGTAATTAGTATTAGTAGATATTAGTAATTTCAGTTAATTGCCAAGACAATCTATAGTTGTTGTTTTTTACATTTTTATAATCTAATATTTATTTATTTTTGAAGTTTTATTTTAATGTTTTTATTTCAGTTTGTTTTAGTAATTTTATTTTAGTTAGTTGTAATTTATCATTTTAATTCGTAATTTTAAAGCACTTCAAATTAATTGTATTTATTTCAGTTAGTTGCCAAGACAGCATCTCGTGTTTTTAAGTTTACATTTTTCATCTGATATATTTATTTTTCTTTATTTTCTTTTATTTGTTACATTTTAATTAAAAAAATTTCACTTGTCGAAAATGATTTTTAATTGTTTTAGTTAACAATAGTTCATTATATGACAACTTATCCTAATCATCCTAATAATTATTTTTTTGATTATAACATTTGAAGTTATGTGCTTTACAGTATATTTTTTCTCTGGGAATCGAACTATGACATTGCCGTTGCAAGCAGCATTACTCTGCCTATTAGAAGAATAAAAACATTACGTCATCTTCACTGTTGGACATTAAAGTTTAGCTGTCAACACTGCAAGCATTCATGATTATTAAAATGCATTCTAGTATAGTTGCATTGCATCACTATCTGTATGTACGTCTGCATTCTGTGCAAATCCAGTAACCCTAGCAGACATTAAATTAACTTGGTAGAAAGTTAATGTTACAGAGCAAATAAAATCCCCAAGAGGCTTAACACAGAAAGCAGTTTTAAAGTTTAGCTCCCCAGTTTCTGATGTCCATGGCCTCCAGCACTGGAAAAGATCAAGATCCTTCTGGCTTTCGAGGGCAGTTTTAAAGTTTCAGATCATCTCGTTGTGACTCAGTGTAAAAGTGCTCGGAGTGATTCGTTCACAGAGCTGAGGAGGTCGAATCATCCAATATCAGGCACAAGAAAGAGCTCCAGCCGCTCGCCGACTCTGTAATGAGCAGGAGAAAGCACACACTGCCACAGGACATACACTTTATTGGACTTTTTATAAGAACCATAATAAAACTGTCTAGTTCATCGGGATCATCTGAAATTGTGGGGGCAGAAATACATATATATGAAAAAGATTTAAATTCCCATTTACCACCGGGCACGTTTTACTGTAGAGGATATTGCAATACTTTATCTTCATGGAGACTTGCTACTTTGTGCGAGTTATAGTTAAGACATAAAATTATATATACAAAAAATATGTAATATTAGACAGAAATCCCTAGGCGACACAAAAACTGCCAAAAACCTATTTTTGTCTAATTTCTGGCGTGTATATATATATATATATATATATATATCTGTATGTATGTATATACACATATATATATGAAATATGTGAATTTTTTATTTTTTAACTATAAATTGTACTTGAATAAAGTAGTGTGTGTATGTAGACCAGTATGGCTAGTGTTTGTTTTTGTTTTTTTTAACTTCATGCAAGTGTTCAAAAATATTTACTTTTTTTTTTTTTTATCTGTATATTTTTTATATGCAATTTTATTTTTTATTTTTTTTATCTATAAAATTGCACTTGCATAAATTATATATACAAAAATAATATATTGAACAATAATTCCAAGGGAACAATACCTATTTCTGTCTAATTTCTGGATTTTATACATGTATTTTTTAATTATAAATTACATTTACGTAAATTATATATACAAAAGTAAATATACACACCAAAAATTAGACAGAAATTGTTTATTTTTTATCTATAAATTGCACTTGCATATAGTATTAAGTGTGTATGTACGGCTGGTGTTTTGTTGTTGCTGTTGTTTTACTTTGTGCAAGTGTAATTTATAGATTAGAATTAAAATTACATTAAAAAAAACATATACAGACCAGAATTTAGACAGAAATAGATTTGATTCAATGAACACACATACTGGCAAAATGTTTAGCTTGAATGTACTGTAAGTCACTTTGGGTAAATAATAAATAACAATACATTAATGTAAAGATGACTGTTTTGATTGTTGCTTATTTCAGTCCCTAACAGGGAAGGAGAGCTGGCATCTGGCCAGTATGGACATGACGGTTCTGTCTACGAGATTTGCTGCGTTCGACCAGCAGAAGGGAAAGTCATACACTTACCGTGTTCGTTCTGTCAACAAGTACGGCATCAGTGAGCCGTCTCTCCCCAGCGAACCTGTCTCACTGGGACAACCGCTAGGTGACCATTTTCTTACAGAAACAGTGCACATAAAATAAAACTGAGTCATTATTTACTCACGCTCAAGTTGTTCCAAACCTGTATGAATTTCTTTCAGCTTTTGAACACAAAAAAGACATTTTGAGTAATGTTGGTAACCAACCAGTTGGCTGTAGCCAATAAAAATACTATGGAAGCCAATGGCTTCCTTAAACTCTTTAGTTACAAACATTCTTCAAAATATCTTCTTTTGTGTTCAGAAGATGAAAGAAACATACAGTTTTGAAACAAGTGGAGGGTGAGTAAATAATGACAGAATTGACATTTTTGGGTGAATTGTCTTTTTAAGTACACTTATTTTTTACAAGTGTGTCTGTAAACCAGTACAGCTGATTGTGGGTTTGTTTTTTGGGTGTTTTAGGAGTTCCCGCTCCGCCACACGGCATCCTGCCCATCCGAGACACCAACAGCTCAGTCCAGCTGCAGTGGAAGGAGCCCAAAATAACAGAGGGCATTGTGGGATACTATCTGTACTGCAGTGAGGTTGGAAGTGGACAGTGGAAGACCATCAACAATAAGCCCATCAATAAAACCAGGTCTCTTCTCGTATCCTGTTTAAGAGGCAATTAAAGGGATAGTTCACCCAAAAATGAAAATGTGCCGTTAATTTACTCATCCTCAGGCCATCCAAGATGATGACTTTTTTTTTACATGTTTATTCAATATTAACGTGATAAATGTACAATGTGCTTTCCAGAAATACAATCATTCAGCAAATCTTTTAAGATATTGTGACATGAATTTTACTTCAAATAGACTACAAAAGTAACTCATTAACAATAATAAGAAATAAATAAACAAATCCAAAATAAAGAAGATTACTTTTTTAATTCAGTAGTATTGTGAAAAAGATTTTTAGCTGAAACCATGGTCCTTGGTCATTCATAAAATGCAAGTCAATGGCTACCGGATCTTTGAGAGTAAAAAAACACAACTGGCAACACAAAATTAATCCCCGTGGCTCCTGACGATATGTTGAGCTCTTATGAAGCGAAAAAATCAGTCTGTGCAAGAAACTCAACATTATTTAATGTAATCCAGAGCCTCAGACAAACGGGGAAATCCGTATAATTCTCTGTTTCATTTACGCAATCACGCAATGATGTAATATATACACAATTACCGTATATTATTAAAGAATAAACTAGTCTTCTAGGCTCTGGATTACAGGTAATATTGCTGTAAATAATGTTCAGTTTCTTGCACAGACCGATCGTTTCGCTTCATAAGACCTCGCTATATCACCAGGAGTCACTGGTATTAAAGGGGTCATATGATGCTTTTTTAAAGATCATTATTTGGTGTAACAGAATATGTCGACATGTTTTATTGTTCAAAAAACACATTCTTTTTCAAATACTGTACGTTATTGTATGTCCTCTATGCCCCGCCTCTCTCAAACACTTAGTTTTCTACAAAGTCCCTCCTTCCGACAAATGCAGTCTGCTCTGATTGGCCAACTGGCACAGTGCATTGTGATTGGCCGAACACCGCAAGCCGCGTCGGAAATGTAACGCCTCTTTCCATAATCGAGAGCTTCAGCTTTTGAAATTATAGTAAAAACAGTAAATAATGTCCTTAGTTTTACCATCAGTTCAAGCCCGAGAGAGGAACAGGGTCGCATGGCAGACACAGTGATGATGCTCTTATGTGTTTGCACACAAGCCACGCGAGCATGCACACACACGCACACACACACACACAAACGACGCTGTGCTGTGACTCTCTCTCTCACACACACACACACACACACACACACACATTTACACACACACGATGTGCAAAATTCCGCATTTAAACAGTCAATGGCAAATACTTTTGCTAAAATAAAGTGCTTTTGCTTTCGCCTAGAAACACCCAGTATCTCCATGACATGGCTGCATTAACACTACTGCGGTTACTGAAACCACGCCTTCTTTCTTTGCGTGAATATTTGGGCTGCATTATGCAAATATTTCCACATCATGACGTAGAGATGTGAGGGCGTGTTTGAACGAGCCGTTTTAGGGGGGCATGGAAGAGTCTTAACTTTGATAAAGAATATCTCTTAAGTCTCTTTTGAGACTTTAGTCTTTGCAACTTCAGGGATCTTATCTATGCACAATCAGCTTGTAACACTCCAAAGAGAAAGGAAAACTTGAAATCGCATCATTTGACCCCTTTAATTTTGTGTTGCCTGATGTGGGGTTTTTATTTTACTCTCAAAGATCCGTTAGCCATTGACTTGCATTTAATGAATGACCAAGGACCACAGTTTCAGCTAAAAATCTACTTTACTGTTCTACTGAATAAAAAGTCACCTACATCTTGTGTAAATTTAACAGCTAGTTTTCATTTTTGGGTGAACTGTCCCTTTAACACATGTAAGAGAATGTAATACTCTTACAAAAGCTGGTTTCCTTCTTTGCTCAGGTTTACAGTTGATGGCCTGTTGACCAATAAAGACTATGTGTTCCGGGTGAAGTCTGTGGGACTGGCGGGAAACAGCATCTACTCCGAAGAGTCTCCTGCCATTCAAGTCAAATCAGCGATATGTAAGAGTCTGACCCGCCTGTGAACCAGACCAGACCCTGCAGGACAGCAGTTTTAATTGTGACACCATCCTGTCTAAAGTGCTGCCGTCACTCAGTGTGGTCTCTGGTCTCAGTGTGAAATTGATAGTTGTATGAATGAGCTCCTGCATGAACAGATTCAGCTGGTGAACTCTTTTGACTTGGACCAGTGAGCAACCACTTAGAACACCCTATCAACCACCTAGAAATGCCATAACAACCATCCAGAACATACTAGTAACCATCTAGAAATGCCATAACAACCAGTCAGAACACCCTATCAACCACCTAGAAATGCCATAACAACCATCCAGAACATACTAGTAACCATCTAGAAATGCCATAACAACCAGTCAGAACGCCCTAGCAACCACCTAGAAATGCCCTAACTACCACTCAAAATACCCTAGCAACCATTCAGAAGACCCTAGCAACCACCTAGCAATGCCCTATCAAGCACCCAGAATGCCATAGCAACCACCTAGAAATGCCCTAACTACCACTCAAAATACCCTAGCAACCATTCAGAAGACCCTAGCAACCACCTAGCAATGCCCTATCAAGCACCCAGAATGCCATAGCAACCACATAGAAATGCCCTGATAACCACCCAGAGCACCATAGCAACCACCTAGAATACTGATAATAATATTACCCAAATTTTATTAGTAATGCGTTATATTACTGCGTTACAGCAAAAAGTAATATACTACTGTAATAAAATTACTCCCAACACGGCCCATAACACCCTAGCAACCACTTAGAAATGCCATAGCAACCACCCAGAACACCCTAGCAACCACATAGCAATGTCCAAACAATTTATCAGAAGGCCACATATTAATTTCCTAGAAACCACGCACGACTCTCTAACACTGTGTTCAGTAAATGTAAATGTCTGCTTGTGTTTACCGTAGTATTCTGTTGTCAGTGAAGTACAGATGTCGTTTAAGCTTCGTCATATATGGAGCAAAAGAGGTGAGGTGAGCACTTGATGCTCCTGCTCCTCACAGTCGTGACCAGAGACAGACTTGTTACAGCACAGAAAGGCTCAGGACTGACAGTAATAGGCTGTCGTCTGATGCTTCAGCTTTTCTCTTAGTAATAACAGCTGATTCTGAGTGCCACTGATGTTTTTGAGATTAGCATCAAACACGTTCCTGCAGATCAAACCTGTGTTTTTAAATCAATGATCACAATATCCTCACAGAAAATGATGGAAGGCTGTTTAAAATAAAAAAACATTGCTGCTTTTTAATCTCACAATTCTGACTTTTTGTGATTTATAAAGCCAGACTTGTGAGATATGAGTGAGGAAATAGTCTTTTTCCCTTCAGAATTGTACTTTATAGCTCGCAGTTGCGACTTTATATTTCAAAAACTGTCTGAAATGCGAGGAAAAAGTCAGAATTGTGATATAAACTCGAGTGTATATAATTAAACTTTGAGATAAAGTCAGAATTGAGAAGAAAGTCAGAAATGCAAGAGAAAGGTCAGAATTTCGATATAAACTCGCATTTATGAGAAAAAGTCAGGAATGCGAGAAAAAATGAATTGAATTATGTCAGAATTTCGATATCAACATCATGTTTGCTATTAATTGTACATGAACATCTTTCATATTAGTTATCTTTAGTTAAAGCCCAGGCACTGCTCTGTTTTTCTCCATATTTTGAGCATTGTTGAATGCAAATAACATGAAATAAACTAGATTTAAATTTCCTGAAAGAAGTAGCTGTGCTTGCAAAAAAGTTTTAGAAAAGTTTAAGTTTCAGTCTTGGTTTCTGTGTAAATTTAATGCTGCAAAGTTTGAATCTGCGTTGGATGTTCAGTGGTTTTGGCTGAATTCATTGCATGAGTTTAAAGCTCAGAGTTAAGCGTTTAGAACAAAGCAGGATGTTTGAGGAACATTAACATAAATATATAACAGTGTGTGTATGCATTTATAGGTGCCTCATTACAGTTGTGCTTGACACTTTCATTTAAATATTTATTAAATACATTTTAGCATTAAATAATGATGTAATTGGAACCTAAAGCCATTAAATGTAATTCCACATAAAATATTCGTCCTTAGTGGTTTGATTTACCTCCGTGGGCGACAGAAAATTTATATTAAAATAATAATTACTAATTAAAATAATTTTCCCGGGTTATTATTGTTAACTAAAACATTTTTATTAATTGAAAAAAATTAAATTCAATATAAATTAAATTAAATAAAATATACATATTAGATAAAAACTAGAAATGAGAAATGCTGCCTTGACAACCAACTGAAATAATTTTTTTGAAGCACTAGAATTACTATCTGTGTGTGTGTGTGTGTGTGTCTGTGTGTCTGTGTGTCTGAGAGTGTGTGTGTGTGTGTGTCTGTGTGTGTGTCTGTGTGTGTGTGTGTGTGTGTGTGTGTGTGTGTGTGTGTCTGTGTGTGTGTCTGTGTGTGTGTCTGTGTGTGTGTGTGTGTGTGTGTGTGTGTCTGCGTCTACGTCTGTGTCTGTGTGTGTGTGTGTCTGTGTGTCTGTGTGTCTGTGTGTCTGTGTGTGTGTGTGTGTGTGTGTGTGTGTGTGTGTGTGTGTGTGTGTGTGTGTGTGTGTGTGTGTGTGTGTGTGTGTGTGTGTGTGTGTGTCTGTGTGTGTCTGTGTGTGTGTGTGTGTGTCTGCGTCTACGTCTGTGTCTGTGTCTGTGTGTGTGTGTCTGTGTGTCTGTGTGTGTGTGTGTGTGTGTGTGTGTGTGTGTGTGTGTGTGTGTGTGTGTGTGTGTGTGTGTGTGTGTGTGTGTGTCTGAGAGTGTGTGTGTGTGCACCTGGTATTCATCACGTCCTGGGGACCAAATGTCCCCACAAGGATAGTAATACCAGTAAATCTTAATCTTGTGGGGACATTTTTTGGTCCCCATGAGAAAACAAGCTTATAAATCATACAGCATAAAGTTTTTTGAAAATCTAAAAATGCAGCATGTTTCCTGTGAGGGCTAAGTTTAGGTGTAGGGTTGGTGTAGGGCAATAGCACATACAGATTGTACAGTATAAAAACCATTACGCCTATGGGATGTCCCCATAAAACATGGAAACCCAACATGTGTGTGTGTGTGTGTGTGTGTGTGTGTGTGTGTGTGAGAGTGTGTCTGTGTCTGTGTCTGTGTCTGCGTCTGCGTCTGCGTCTGCGTCTGCGTGTGTGTGTGTGTGTGTGTGTGTGTGTGTGAACAACAATATAAATGACAAAAGCACAAACAAAATGATGAAAAATGTAACTAAAATTAAAATGAAACCTGAAAAAATAAAAATAAAAGCTAATTTAAAATATTAATAAAAACTCTAATACTATTGTAATACTATATCTATATAATGCTTAATTTTAGTCGACTGAAACTGGGACTAGTGTTTTATCAGGACACTCATGAAACCGGGACATCTGGTCATCCTATTAATTATTTAGCTTATTTCAGCGGTAAAACGCTTAATTGATCAAATAATCACTAATTTGCTTCATTAACAGTTAATAGCAAACATGATGTGGTTGACTTTCACAGTAAAACGCAGCAGTCTGCGACCTCTGTGTGACCTTTGACCTTCCTCTGCCCGTTACTGCAGATGTTCCGTCCCGTCCATCAGCCATCGCTCTCCTGCACTGCAGCGGATCAGAGATGCTGATTGGCTGGAGAGCCCCGGCCAATCACGGAGGAGACCCTGTGCGCGGCTACTACCTGGACCAGAGGGAGAAATCCCAGAGTTCCTGGAGAGAGATCAATGCCAAACCCGCTAAAGAGAGAGTGTACGAGGTGAGCTGAGAACAACAGTATAGAGTTGAATGAATTAATGATGCCTTTACGAGCAGTTTCTGTGGGGCTGTGGGTGGCTGCTAACTGTCTGAAGTGAGAATAGCCTCTGTGATCTACATGCTGCTGTGGCGAATAATGACAAGACCTGTCATAAATATTGTTTATTGCTCAATATTTCATTGCAGTCCTGCCAGGAAAAGTTTGACCTGGTCATCTGCCTTCGTCTAACTATAAATGTGTCACCGAGCAACTGTGGTGTCCATGGAGACGTAATTAAAACTTAAAGCGTTGTTTATTTTTGATTTGTTTTCACTGTGTTTAATTAGACTGTGTTCTAGCTTGAACATCACATTAGTAGTTTGATGAAAAAAATCGATTGTTAGAGAAGGTGATGTTTAATTTGTGGAGTATACAGACAGAGGCCACGGCCTGTATAGGTTAAAAGCAGGTCTTGTCATTAGTTGATGCAGATGCGTGGAAATTCAAAGTTGTTGTGTTGTTTATGTTGACATTCTCAGCTAATTATTGGTTGTTTAAAACAGAAATTTAATTATGATAGTGAACAAAACTGTCCACAAACACTGTTTTTGGTGTTCTGTTTTTAAATAAATAAAGACAAAATCTTTGACAATGTTTTTTTTAGATGAATATTAGTTAGTTTTCTGTTTTGAAAAGATTTAAAAATAAAAACAGAAAATACAAAAATAAAAAAACAAATGTAAAATATTAATAAAACCTCAAAATAGTATCTCAACAATACTAAAATAACACTGCCCTATATCTGAGGCAGTAGTAATGGTAACATATAATATTCATTTTGACCATTTTCTGAAGGTTTACTGCCTCCTTTAAAGAAACCGAAGATGTTTCATGGTTTTCCAGCCTTATTTCTGTTCCTGTGTGAAGTGTCATGAGTGCACAGCACCTTCTGATGGACTGAAACGGCATCGGCCTCGTGTCTCTTTCTATTAACATGTCCTCTGAAAAGAGTTTTTTGGAGAGGAGGATGAGGTTGTTTTGCACTATTTGCTCACAGGATGCCTCAAAGTACATTATGTCAATTAGAAAACATTGATTTTGGAGGGCACTGTGGTCATAGCATGAAGCCTATGTTAATGGTTTCTGCTTCTCATTGAGCAGTCAGAGACACACACACCTGCCCTGCCTCATTACAGACCGGCACAAACCTTAAAATCCCTTCGCTGCTCTGACCTCTGCCATCTGGTGGCCGTTCTCCATCCCAGCAGGACGCTCCAGCTCCAGAGATTTGAGCTCCCAGATAAGCCTCTGATTTGATAAAAGGCAACAGTTAATCACGAGTCTAAAGACTCAAGAAGGCCCGTTTTCCTAAATCCAATCCCAATTACTTGTGACTAGGTGGCCACTCGCCGTGATCTTTGCTTCTCATCACAGAAACAGTCTTAAAGCAATGTTTATCAGATAAGTAGCTCTCAGGCCTAATGCTCCTCGATAATATAGACGTCAGCCGGCGGATCAATGCACTATAAAAGGCTTTTCTGGGCAGGGCTATTATCGTCAAGTATAATGAGAATCTAAAATTCAAAATCTAATTTAATTTAGTTTAATTTTTCATAAACTAAAACTAAACCATTAAAAATATATATTTTTTGTTACTCTAATAAAATGAATGTGTACTGAAATTGACCTGCTGCAATAGCTATAACTAAAACTGAAATAAGAATTCATTAAAACTATATTAACTTTTAAAAAGCTAATGACAAAAACACACAACAAAATTACTAAAGCTTTAGCACAAATTAAGATAAAAATGCTAAATATAAAAATAAAAACTAAGTTAAAATATTAATAAATTCTAAATTAGTAAAATTACACTCTTTTTTGTTTCTGATTCACAGGACTCCACAGATTTCCACCAAAAAAAAGAGCGTCAGTCATCATTTTTGTTATTTTAATTAAATAAATGATTAACAAAAAATAGAAGTACTAAAATAGCTAAAGCTAAAACTGAAATAAAAATATTTATTGGCATTTTTAAAATGCTAATAATAATGACAAAAACACAACAAAATTAATAAAACTTGAATTACAATTCTAATTAAAAATATAAAAGAAAAACAATTAAAAATATTAATAAATAATATAACTGAAAATTAAAGAAAAATAAAGAAAAAATAACAAAAATTGAAGTTCTAAAATAAACTAAGTGAATTTTTTTTAAAACATTGACAAAAAAATAAACAAAATTAGTTAAAAAAAATTAACTAAAAGGAAAATTTAAAATATAAAACAAATATAAAATACCATATATCAATATATTAAAAATAAAATAAATGCTAAATACTAAAAACGGTATAAATAAATACCATAGTAATAAAATTGCACTGCTTCTGGGTTAAAAATTCGTCAGATTTGACACAGAATTGGAGCGTCAGTCATCCACAAAGTTGTTTTCAGTCTCTTGTGTTTTAGTTCATTAAATATTTGAGTTATTTTGAAGATGTTTTCAGCTTCCATTAAGAGTGTAATCCTCTCCTCTGTGGCTTTAAACACATTTTGCATTTAAATGAAGACTGAAAATGGGAAAACAGATTCTAAGCCTGCTTCTATATTAACAATATACTGTCTCTTTTACAGATGTTTTTTTGCTTATTATAGTTTTGTCTTGTATTTTAGGTTTCTCTTCTGTCCTTCCAGACACATCCACTTATTCTCCATTATGTGTTGGTTTTGGTTTTAGGTGACTGGCCTTCAGGAAGGAAGTTTTTACCAGTTCAGAGTCTTTGCAGCCAATATTGTTGGACTGGGCGACGCTTCTGAAGCCAGTGAACTGTTTCTGTGTGAGCGCTGGACGATGCCTGAGCCTGGTAAGATCATGCATGATCAGGAACGCCAATCATAAGGGAATATGCATGTTTCTTCAGTCATATACTTTCATTAACAGCTCTTTTAGCAATTTTGAGGAAGAAAGAACAGTTGGATGTTTAGAAAAACTTCTTATTGCATCTACATAAAAAGGAAGGATATATTATCAAATGACATTTATTTCACATTTATAGGCTTATTTCACATTTGTATGCATATTTATTGCATATAAAGTGAATTTTTATTATTGCACTATTCGTGCATTTATTTATTGCACAAGTTTAGAAATTATTATTTAGAAAAACAGTCAATTTGATTTGTTTCAGTCATCTTTTATAGAATATAGAGCATATGTGGCTTAGACTGACATGCTGTTCTTCTTTCATTAATCTTTAATGTGTTTCTGTTGTTTATAATTAATGACTTTAATCGTTATAGTGTGTTTCACTAGACTGTGTCTTTCTGGCACAGAGATACAGAATTCAGAAATCGATGAAAGTAGTTTTTCCTTTTTGCGGATTCCCTTTTTTTGCCATTTCTGAGGGTTATTTGACTTACAGCACATTCGTCTAACTACAAAGAGTGGAGACGGCACACTACATTTTCCCTTTGGTTAACAGTTATGCATACTACTTTTATTTTATAGTTTCTATGTTCAAGAAAATAATCCCAGCTCATATATAGAGGTGTGAATGTAATAGAAATGAATGCATGGAATCTAGAAGTGAGTAATTTCTTCTCTAAATGAAGGTCAAATGAGTTGCGAAAGCATGTTTAAAAAGACAACGATGGATGATTGTATGAATGTGTTGATTAATATCTGGCAGGTTGTCCGTATGATCTGGAGTTTAGAGAAGTGAGGCGGAACTCTCTGGTGCTGCTGTGGGCGGAGCCTCTGTACAAGGGCCAATCAGAGATCAGCGGGTATATAGTGGAGATCAGTGAGGGGGCGGAGTCTGAGGATTGGACCCCTGTGACCAGTGAGCCGGTGGCGGAAACTCACTTAAAGGTGCGTTTAGTTTCTCTTTGGATTGCAGTACATTTATCAGGATTGGACCAAATTCAGAATTTGAGAATGTGATTTGAATTTCAGTCTAATCCTACATCCTTAAATTCAAGTTACAGTTGTGCATCAGGAATCAAATAACAATTTAAGGCAAGATACCACAGGTAAATAGGGTTAAAATAAAAATGTATTAACTAATATATATCACCATACTTTATCCAGTTGATTAATCACAGTACATTAAGACAGTTGTTTTGTATTTTGTAGTTTTGTCATGTTTAAATATACAAACAAAGTATGCATGAATTCTAAACAGAAATCTGAACACTGGATAAAGCCAGGTTCAAATTTCATCAAATATATTCTATAAAATTACATGCATTCATCAGAAATGACTGTCAACAGCCAGAAAAATATACATTTTAACCATGCTTTTTTAGAAATAAAATTGTATATAATTCTGGTCCAAAATTATATACAAAAAAACCCTCTGTAAAAATCTTCAAAATATAGATAGGAGTAAACCTGTAAATTTTGGTGTATGTACAATGAAAATAATTTTTAATTAAAAATTGCTAATAAAGGAAACAATAAATTACAAAGAAACGACACATTAAATTAAAGTGAAATTTTGACTAAAATGATATTTTCTTGTAAAAACAAATACAGTAATCTTTTATTTACAACTTCAAAATTTTACAGTATAAGTGCTGCTGAAGTGCAGAAGTCTGACTCTTTTTGAGAAAACAGCCTTTAAAGATACGGATTATAATTTAATTCTACAGATGCAAATAGATAAACCCCCGGTTTCACTTAAACCTAGTCCCAGACTAAAATGTAAGTCTAAACTGTTTCAATTGAAAGAAACTTGCACTGATTGATCTTAAAACATATCAGTGCTTTTGTTTTGTCTGAAGATACATGCCAGTGATGTTTTTTTCTAAGCATGTTTATAAAAATAATTTAAATGTCCTAATTGAACTATGGACTAATCCTGGCTTAGTCTAAGCCCTGTCTGTGAAACCAGGCCAAAGTGTAATGTTTTCTTCCTGCTGGGCTGAAATAAGACAAACCTGCAGTGTCTTGCCTTAAAAAGCGTCTCAGTTCAATTCAGATTAGTTACATTGGCATCCAGTCCCACCAGAGCTTTGACAGAGACGTGATCTGATTCTGGATGATTGTTGATCAGGTTCCAGGTCTGCAGGCGGGTCAGACGTACCGTCTCCGTGTGTCTGCCGTTAACACGGCTGGAGTCGGCATGTCTTCGGTGGCGTCAGAGCCGGTGGAGGCGCAGACTAAAGCAGGTCAGCTGCCTGGAAATCTGCATAACTATTTCACGCTCTTTTCACAGCCATTCACTTTTAACTTTATCCCGCGTTTGCCACCAGGAACCAAAGAGATTGAGATCGGAGTCGATAATGACGGCTTCATCTTTCTCAGCTTTGAAGCTCCTGACAGCACTGATAAAGACGTCTTTAAGTGGAGTAAGAACTACGGGAAAGCGATTGATGCTGGACGAGCCCGACTGGAGAACAAAAACAACAGGTCTGGGAGCTTTGGATCTGGAAGTGTTTTTCTCATTTATTTTCCCCAACAGTCTCTCAGTAAAGAGCCTGAAACTATGAACCAAACCTAGCAACATACAAACTTTGATTTAAAGCAAAAAAGTACTTAAAAATACAGAAGAGAGTTAACTTTCAAATATTAGGAAATGAAATACTCTTCTCGTAATGCATTGCAATATAGTAATCATAAATCAATGCTACAGTATTAAACTATCTTAAATAAAACATACATACAGTTTATATTAAGTTAATTAAAATATTAAAATATTTTATTTCAATAATCCATTGCAATGAATAAAAACAAAGCTACAATATTAAACTATTACCTTAATGAATACAAATATAAGAACAGTATATATTATTTAAAATTAT
Source organism: Barbus barbus (assembly GCF_936440315.1). NCBI lineage: Eukaryota > Metazoa > Chordata > Actinopteri > Cypriniformes > Cyprinidae > Barbus > Barbus barbus. The sequence continues at coordinate 31,170,078 of NC_136740.1, forward strand.
TTAAATATCTTCATGAAGCATTGCAATTAAGTAATCAAAAACCAATGCTATAATATTACAATATTAACTAGCATATTAACTGATGCAACTATATTAAACTATTAGCTTATTGAGTATAAATATATAAAACAATATATGTTAAGTTTATTAAAATATTTAAGGAATTTATTTCCATGAAGCATTGCAATTAAGTAATCAAAAAAAAAAAAATTATTTAAAAGCACTGTTTGTTTATCTTTTGTAGTGATTATAGCAGCAGTAATTCATCAAATGATGGTCAAGTAAATTATTATAATTTATATATATTTTTTAAATTATAAATAGGCACCTTAAACTTTCTTAAAGGGATAGTTTTTGTGAGTGAACTATTAAAATGTATTTATTTTAATGATTAATTGATTTATGTAGGTAAATAAGAACTTTGAAATGAGCCTTTTTGTTTCCACAATAGTAATAAATTCAAAGAGTTTTGGGTTTGAGTAAATGATGAGGTTTGTTTTGGGTGAACTGTCCCTTTAAATACTCTATACATCTGTCTAATTGTTCCTCCCAGGTCAGTACTTACCTTCACCGACGCCTCGGAGCAGGATTTGGGTCTTTACACGGTGGAGCTGAGCGGAAACCCTGACCTCTCCTCGAGTTTCACCTTCACTGCGGAGGGTAGACATTCATTTCATCTCTGCATAATGCATTACCTCAACGCAGTGGCATGAGGCCTTGTGCATCTGTTCAGCATGAAAACTTGATGCATAACTCATCTTTTCTTAGTGCATCCCTGGTATTTTATCATCATTCAGCCGTTGATGAATGTTTTGCCAAGCTCCTTTGCCCTTAACCATGTTGTACACGATCTGTGTATTTTCACCCTGCACCAAGAGTGACAGAACAAACATCTTCCTATAGCTTCAAATACAGCAAGATGAAAAATAAATAGCTTTTGAATATGACTTTGTGATCTTTCTCAGATCTGGAGAGGCTGACAGAACTCAGCTGGCATGTCAGAAACCCACGTAAGTGAACCAGATACACGTCAGAAACTGCGTCACTGCTCAGAGAATCTGAGATGCACTAGTGTTCAAAAGTTTGGAATCGTTAAGGTTTTTTAATGTCCCTTCTGCTCACCATGGCTGCATTTGTTGGCTGCAAAACAGTAAAACAAACAGTAAAATTCTGAAATGTTTTTACAATCTTAAATAGCTTGTTTTTTATGTGAATATCTGTTAAAATGTAATTTATTTCTGTGATCAAAGCTGTATTTTCAGCATCATTACTGCAGTAAGTCACATGATCTTCAATATGCTGATTTGCTGCTCAACAAACATTTCTGATTATTATCAATGTTGAACACAGTTGT